>NC_049204.1:15443737-15768737 GCF_013347855.1 Anguilla anguilla | reverse complement strand
ATGATCTTAGAAATACAAGCCTGTGAGTTATGGACTGGTCAACCGAACCGGGTATGAACGCAGCAGTTGTATAGTTGTATACCTTCTCAAAACCGCCTATTTTAGATTATATTTATCATCATCACTGATACAAAAATTTAGCAGAAAAGAGTTAAAAGTTCAATTTATTAAAAAAGAAACTCTAAATACATAATGTCCTCGACAGTGGTATATTGAAAATCAATGTGCTTCCAAAGGAGCAGCAAAAATGAAACAAAAGCAAGAGTGCCTACTAAGTACTGTGCAATAAAAAGCATTTTAATGCACTGTTGTGAATACTGATGGATGCATTTTTCGATGAGCAGTGCTAGAAACAGTTTAAGTCGAGCTGGGTAGTCAGAAGCCATCTGCTTGTTGGCAGACCGCTGCTCTGCTTTCAGTGTTTCCTCATTAATTCCATGTCCTTTATGACAGGACAAGAATCACCCATGGCTGGCTTTGAACTCACAGTCTGTGTCATGTATTTCTCTACCAAGCACTCATCTTAGGCATAAGCTTTCAGTTCCTCTGTAACTGGCACGTTATACCCTTCAGCTAAAGGTCTGTGAAGCTTTTTATAAAACACAAAGACAAGTAGCTTCTTTATTGTCGACTACAGCCAGGTTATTATGCTCCATCTTATTATGTTGCAAAAAAAGCTCACATTAAAAGGGAATATTCTCATGATATATTGCTGGTGGTCTGTTTGACTATTGGTCTTAAAATCTGCAACAAGAAATTAAGTGCCTGTTGAAAAATAAATAAGTAAATAAGGCTAGTCTAATGCAAATAACCATTTCAAAAAAATTCTTATTGGTTGATTTTCACTTTCAAGTTACAAACATTTACAGAGTTGTAAATGACCTACATTCCAAAAGAGTTCATATCTGTGAAGTTTTAGTGTGCACACACACACACACACAGCTATGGCTTTTTAATAAGCAGAAATGAAAGTAGATCAATGTTGAATGATTTTTTTTTCTCCATTTGGACTGTTGCCACATAAAACTTCAGCATGTATTTGGCAATTATATTGCAAACTCTCTGTAATTACTTCCGCGTACTGGGGTTTGCATCTCCTCTGAATAAATGAAGTCAGAGATTACTGTTCAGATGCCAATTGCTCCATGTCCATAATGGTGATGGTAGGATGCCTAAAAAAATGTTAGTACTCTACCACGCAGTTTGAACTTTACTGTTAGACTGTTGAGTAAAACAGCGCTGTACTGTGATAATGATTTAACTTCATTTTGGCTATCAGATGAGTGAACTTCGAAATAGGGGCTCAGGTATCAGTATAGTTCCTTCTTATGCAGATGCAGGGAACCAGCTCACAAAGATTTTTTTTATTGTATTTCGTGGTTTATTTCCACCATCAACAGTTTCAACAGTTTCTCTTTACCACAATGCAAATGCGGTTCAAAATGAAAACGTTTACGTGCAACAAAAGTTCACTTTAGCGTAGCAGAGAATTATAGGTTTTCAACAGAATAATCTGTAGCTCCCGATTGTTATTGTGTCCACGAAATGTGACTTTATATGATAATAAATCTATCCAGGAGATTGTTGTTGCTATGGATAGCTTGGATATCATGTCTGGTTATGGTGTTCACCGAATGATGATGGACAGCTGAACAAATTGTTTGTAATTTTTTTCCCTGAAAACTGCATTACATTCCACACAATTTAACAGTTAGTTCAGACCGAAGATTTGCAACAAGACGAGCTGCAACATGCGACTCTTCACAAAACGCATGGTCTGTACCATTCTAAGTGATGTTACCATAGCAACAAATCCACTCCCCTGTTTACAGTTACATCCTTGTTGGTTGCAATAGCCATCTGGCAAATATCCTGTAGGTCAACATAGCGAAGGTGAATGAAAGCAGTAGTGATAGTGAGATGCTTGCTGTAGCAGCATTAATGCTAATAAAAGCAAGGCTTCATAACAGCCTAACATCCAGTCTTTGCAGGCGGCCATGGGTGCTTCAGTACCCGGTACACAGAGCATACACACAAGAACAAGTTGTGTAAGAACGTAGATTTACTATTGTTTCTTAATTTCACCCATCTTCTTCCTGAACAGTATGCACAATGAAGAGCTGGTGTCACTGTTGATTTGGGACAAGACGACTCATATACCATATGCTCTTTAATGAATTATCCCAGTGAACTTAAATGTATAAAATGTATGTTGTCACCAGTGCAAATACCATCCCCCATGTGCACCCCTCACGCCCCCACCCAGCAGGTCTTCTGTCACTACATGTGCAAGTCTAAGCCTTGTTTGAGTTCGCTCTGATTTTCCATAGTGCATCCTGACTCAGAATGTTGGCTGCAGAATCTGACGTCACAATGAAAAAAAATATTCAATAGCTATGGTGTATAGTTTGGGCATCACAGCGTACTGGTGTGCATATGTGCACTTGTGCCCAATCAAAATGAGGGAGTTCCTTGAAACCAACAAAAAGATCACTGAATTTGAATTCTGTTTGAATATGTCTGATACTATTCTGTGTATAGGGTCTGTAATACCAGCTTTAAATCAGTCATCAAAGCACCCAATATAAAAGTAACATTGTATCCCAGAATCCAAAGTTTCCAAAAAGCTACATGAAGTGTTAAATGTTTAAAAAGAAAGAAACTAATTAGCCACAAGTTCCTTTGTCGTATTATGTTCATTTGATGGCATTAGCCATTAGGGTTGCTCATTTTGATGGTGTTTTGTTGGATGTTGCTTTAGAATCTGAAGTGCTTCTTGACAGGATAATAATTTAGAAGTATCTACAGTAGTGCTTTCATGTTTATTCACTCTTAAGTGGATGTAATTTACCCCCTTGAAAAGTATAGATCCATTGCCAGAAGCATCTTACTAGCTGTGCTATGTGCACTGTGTATTAGCTTAAGTCTCCAAAATGACTCACCCATCAGTCACATCACAAGATTTTCAGAAATAGTGATAGAAGTGCAGAGCTGGCATTAATAAAAAGAGCAATTTCTTTTACAAAGATTGTAAATCTGACAGGTGATATGCAATTCAGTGGCTGCCATTATTACTGTTCATGTCACAGAGAAATACTGGAAAAAAGAAAACAAAAAGCACCCCTCATCACCACTATAAAGATTGAAGTGTTAGGAGTGTCCTTCAGCGGAATTCTGAAGCAGGACTTCACAGACACATTAGTGCAAGCAGTACAAATTAACTTAGTTGATTCCAAACCAGTTAATGAGTGTGAGTGAGTGGATGTACTTCAGAGCATTATCCTTACAGCACTAAATTAGAATTTAGACAGTGACACCATATGTAAATGCAGAATTGTATATTTTTTTGTTATTTTACTCAGAATGTAGTAAGGTTAATTGTATAATTTTTGAAAGTCGAAACTAATGTAAGTGAGTACATTACTTGAACACATATTCACTGCTGGGCAAAGCAATAACTATGTCTGAGCTCACTAGTCTGGACATTTTGTGAAACATTCTCAATAAAAGAGATTCACTCTTGGCTGATGTCTGCTCTGTCATTAATTTCACAAATGGCTGTGTGAAGTAGATGCCATTACACTAATTTATAATGTATTTCTACTACAGTAAAAAGCACAGCACTTTAAACAGGTCAGTATCTTAGTGGCCTCAATATTTATTTCAAACAGGTACCTGACAATATCAGTAATTGGAATCAATGCATTGTTATGAATAAAATAATGCAATACTGCATTTTTTGTTGTATGAGTCATCTTAGTTGTGTCAGAAATTCTTTAACAACAAAATGGCAGTGTTGTTGTGCTTTTTGGCTATTTATTTTTATGAAATACCATTTTGTGCATTTGCCGCGGAAGGAACACCTGGATCAAGAAAAAAAGACGTAAAAGGATTTACTTAGTATAATACCTGACCAGCTGTATAAAACATAAAAGCCCATAAACATCACAGTTGTGATTTAAGGAGGACTATATTGGACACATGCTACCTGACAGAATGGAGTAGTATAAATGGTTCCACCATTGGCTAGATTGAGGATCATTATATAATGCCACAGGGATTTCTCAACTGCCATTCCAATAAATTACCTTTCCCATCCAGGTCTCAGATTTGCTTCTTCATATTTCCAGGATTCAACAGAATTCAGCTTGCTATGGCATTTTTCACCTCCAAAACATAAATGTCTCCAGCAGATCACAAAGATCAATACTACTTCCTTGCATTTGATGTAGACTTTAATTACTATCTCCTGCATGTTTAAGTCTCACAGGACCAAGAGTCTAGATTGAAAAGGTAACGGAAAATGGACATTAATAGTACTTTGGTTCAAACTCATGTCCCTTTGGCGCAATGCAAAACTGAGATAAATATGAGAACTCCTCAATTAGCTGAGTGTGCTGGTCCTGTCTGTCGGATGAGTTTCAATAGGTTCTCCCTTGCTTAGATTGTTAGCAGGGAGTTCCTGACTGTGCCATCTACCATTAGGTATTTTAAAGTGAGAGCAAGGCTTGAATTTCTGCAGTTTCTTTCTTTATCTGACAAAGAAATCTAACTGTTTCTAGACTGCAATGCATTCCTCACTCTTCCCTCTCACAGCAAGAGAAGCCTACAGGACCTTGGACAGCAACAGGCTCACATCGAGGCATGCTCTTGTGAGACTGGTCTGTAACCAACTTCTACTGCCCATTGCCTTTTTGTGTTGTAAAGGCCCAACATCCTGTGAGGTGGTGTGGTGTGGTGTGGTGTGGTGTGGTGTGATGTGTGTGTGTGTGTGTGTGTGTGTGAGTGTGGCATCATGTATTTTCTCTTTCATGTTCCCTGGACCTTCTGTTTTCTACTTTGAGAGTCAAGTAGCCATGTACAGTATGTATGTGAACTAGTAGGGTCTTCTTCCTCCTTTTATTGATATTGTTATTTGTGCACATTTTATACTTTTTTAACTCAACCACTAATGAGGATTAAATAAAGGGCAATAACCCATTAGATTATGTCCCTCATAATATGTCCCACTGTGTCACAGCGACCTGATCAGAATGTTGAAAGTTTAGTTGCTGTTTCTTAAAACAAAGTTTATTTTGAAGGACACCTATTTTAATTGTATTGAACACTAGATTTTAAAACAGAAACTCTGTTTCTTTGTGCAAAAATAAAAGTCATCCAAAAGTAATCTGAAAATTGTCAGATAAGATTACTCTTTTTGAGTAACCCAATGAATTTGTATTCATTGACTGAAGGTAATCTATCCAAGCCTGGATACATGCATTATTCTCTGTTAATATTCAAAGTGTCTTTTTTCATCGGTTCGACACCCAGCAGTTAATCAAGAATGGAATTAAAACAAGAATGTTAAAACACTGCAGTTTTCAATTCAGTCACATTTTACTGTCTTGTAGTTTTATCAAATACTTAATATTTAATATCTATCAAATCGAATATTTAATAGAATTAACATTAATACCATAATGTTCGGTAAGTTTATGTACTGATACACAGTTAACTCGATAAGGCTTATAATTTAACCTGTAGAACAGAATGATACACAGAAGACTGCTATGTGAATTTGTGGAGTTCAGCACCTCTGTCTCCCTAATTTTTGATCCCTGTTTTGTCTTCAGGTCTTCTTATCATGAGGGGTAACTTTAAAAGGCAGCACATGTGTTTTGCAGACTTATAAGTAACTAAGTATCAGCTCACAGCCTTTAACCATAAAAAAATATTCAGTTCAAAAAAGAAAATTCTAAATTAAGTGGGAAAAAAAGAAGCAAGCTTTAATTTACTGACCTGTGTCATGGTTTAAATGCATAGGTTAAATGCTGGTGAATGGAGGGGAAGGGTTTAAGAGCTGGTGCCTTTGAGACCAAACTCCATTTTCATCTACCACTGAATTTGAAAGTGGTGTATGAAATCCTCCTTTTCTGTGAGCAAACACTCACTGTAGTGATAATCTTTTTGCAATTCAATTGTATTTCCTGTCTTTTTTTAATGCTTTGACAAGTTTAGACTTTTGTGTTGTGTTTGTTACTAAGCACCCTACCACATGTATTATATTCCACCACTCCCCCCCCCCCCCCCCCCCCCCCCACAGGATTTAGATAAAAAGAGAAGCCCACAGGAAATGCTTGGCAGAGAAGAGGTGAGGACTGCTGTCTCACCCTGGGCCTATTCATTTTTCTCACTTTGCGTGCAGGTGTATTCTCTTTTTCCAAACAATTTATTCCAAGTGCTATTATGTGTTGGTCTGTACTGCTGAATGTGAATGTTTCTATGGTGAACAGAAGCTGTGGGGCTTCTGAAAATGGCTAGGCGGTACTTCAAACCTGAGAGAAAAGGGAAGCAAGTAATCAAGGGGGAGACATGGAAGACAGACAGAACCTGAATCTGGCAACAGGTGTCAATGATGTGACTGGGGGCTCCGTTCCCAGACTAGAGGGGAAACGTGTCTGCCCATGTGATGGAGGGGTGTGCATGAGAGCTGCTGGCATACTGCGGCTGCTTGTGATGGTATTTTGCTTTTCTCTTCAATTGCTCCAGCAACCGGCTGTGACGAGAGAAGAATCCTTAAGATGGTGGAGTGGACTGCAAGCCAGTTGCAGTTGGCTATGGGGAACAAGTGAGCCACGTAGACCTATCCCTCCTGCCCCCTAGTGGCATGGACGCCAGCGCCCACAGAATGGAAATGATGCAAATATCTACAATCTATTTAAAAATGGGCCACAAACACACTGCAAATTTGTGGTCAGCACCTGCAACAGACTCCTTTCTGGCCAACAGCCACACTTGTTTCCTTATCAGCGTCCAGGGCAATAAATACCAGTAAAATAAAAGGATCCCCCCCCCCATCCCCAGATCACGTATTACACAGTAATCCACATCATAAAACTTTTGTACTTTCTATGGATAGCTGGTCTTGAAAAAATATTAAATGAAAATATTTTCATTCAGAAAAAAAACATTAAATGTCCTTATGTAATGTAGTTATATTGCTTTCACTTTCGATATATACAATACTGGCTCCTTTGTCTATGCATATCTGTCTGTAATGTAATCCAACATGCCTCTGCTTATATTCAAGCAAACTGTTACCTAAGTCAGGCCCTATTTTCAACTCAGTCCAGCAAGAATCCACTTAAAATACGACTGTTTGTCCAACCACCGCATGTTCGCTTTAGCACGGTAGTATTTAGTATAGCAGACGTTGGTTCATCTGAAAGATGATAGGTTTACTTTAATGTCAATCAAGTTACAGAACAAATTAAACAAAACTCTAACATTTCAAATGAGCCCTCATTGGTGTCAATGAGTCCAGCCATTCCCAAAAAAATCTAACTGCATAGTGCCAGGGGAGCTCTGGGTCAAGAAGACCGTGCTGATGAGTGAATGTGCGATTCCGAAAAGCAAGCTTGTTCTACTAACAATTTATCATTGTGCTATAAAATGTATTTAGGAGAAAAAGGTTTTAAGCGGTGACAGAAGTATTTGAAGAGCTTGAAAAAGCAGATCTCAGTTAGAGGCTTTATTTTCATGTTTACAAAGTGGAGGTTTGTTCACTTTTTGTTCTTTTTGTCTTTTTGTTCACTTTCCATGGAAATTTAATTAAAACAAGAAATAAAACTGCTTCAAAGTTAAAGGATCAATTTCCCTGTTATAACTAGAACCACATAATGTCACTCAGCGTCTTTCTTATGCTTTGGATGATTTCATGTTAAGTTCAAAATGAACAAAAGAATCAGGTCGTGATTGTCAACTCTAATTTCAAATGTCAAGATTTAGTCAAAGAACAATCAGCATTTTAAATAAAATGGTTCTTCTTATCTGTGTCAACCTCATACACTTCAAAGGTGGGTACCAACTGAATATAATGAGTCCTTAGTTTTATTTAAACACATTGACACATTTACGATGCAGGTTGTCTCCAAGTCAACGATGATCACCAAAAGTTCTGATCACTTAACTGGTGTATGCTGACCTAGGGCTATTCTGCACAGTAAATACATGCACATAATTTCTGAGTATTCTTCATCTGTGAAATAATTTCAATACTATATGATTTCTAGTTATAAAACTCTTTTCAAAATGTAATGTACATTGCTCTTTATGTTCTTTATAATTCACTCAATCCCCTGACATTGATATCCTACAGTGACTTATCTAAGTTGCAACATATGCTTTAGAAGGGAATTGGCTTCACTTCCAGGCAGCCAAGCTATCATTGAAGCTTCATTTTCACTAAGGTTAAGCCCATCAGCGCAGTGATCAGAAGCACTGCAAATGGGTTTTTATCTCTGAAATTCATTTTAGCACAATGGATATGAGTTTTCTCATAGATATGCAGTATCTGATAATCCATGGGCATAACAAACCATGTAATAAGCGGACCCATCACTTTTCACTTTTTTCTCTTTTTTCTCCAGGCTGGCAGGTCAGGGGTGAATTGCAAGTATACTAATGGCATTGAGCATATTCCAAATACTTTACTTATAAATGAAAAGGCCATTGAGCTATTTAGAGAAGACAGTATCTATTTTATTCAGCCACAGCAAATGGAGTAATGTATTATTAATCTATAACAGTGTAAATTGCATAGGAATTAAAAACATTTAAAAAGATTATACTTTAATTTAATTCTAAATTTACATCATAGTCACACAGGAAGGCCACTTCATGGGGTTACTTCGTATTACATCAGGAACAATAGATAAAAGAAGATAAAAGATAGAAGAAAAACTTGGAGGAATACTTGAGGAATGTGAATTAACATTTTTATACTCTTTGAGTGCAAATAAAGATGAAATTCATCCCAAGTGGATGGGGGTGGGGCTCAAGTCAGTTACCATAACAACACTGGACGGCGTGTATGGCTTGATTGCATGGCCCTGTGTTAGTGGTAACTCAGACTTGAATAATGCTGTACAACTGTTTCTGAACTGTTTATGAAAGCTTTTATTCATAAGCAAAGGGAGCCACTGAGGTTGATTTCTTGATTGCCATGAATCCAGAAACTTTAAAATACAGTAATATGTTGACTTGCATTAACCTTTGAATCCATGGTAGTTATTGATTTGTACTTTCTTTTTTCGAGAGTGAAGCTGATTATTATATTGATTTCCGTACTTCCTTAACCATTTGCATTCACATTGGTCATTATACATTTTTTTTTAGGTGTGAGTAAGGTTAAATTTGAATTTAAATTAGCAAAGTTATGTGGTACAGCTAGTATCCCACTGAGATTTATTTGGACCTTAATTACCCCATGTTGCTCTGTATCTTCTTTTTCAAGATCTGTATATGAGTTAAAGAGTGTTAAACAAAAGAAATATGTGGTCATTCAAACTTTATGCGTCACATCAAAGTCTGAAATGCTAATCATGTTTCGGACAGGTACTCTGCTGATATTTCTATACATTCTAAAGCAATGGCATATCCTATTGGCATGTGATTACTGCATACCACCTACTGTATTCTCTAAATTTAAGATGACATACTTGAACAGACACTTTTCATTTTGGAGATATACTTAAGTGAAAACATTTTTTTGTGAGCAAAAATTATTTTTGTTCTCATATGTTGGGGCCTACCCACTAACTTGTTTCATCAACTTTCCTGATAGGGACAAGTCTTGTGAACAAAATTTATCGATTAAGTAAACCTGTTCAATCCGTTAAAATCTGAGGATAGTTAAAAAATGTCAAAATCACCTTAGATCTCTGTGGACTTAAAAAGCAAAATGGCATTTTGGCTTTTTTAAACAAAAATGTGAAGGTTAACAAACTTATAGATATAGAACTGCAACCCTGCCACAAGCACAGAAAGTGTGAACACAGCTTTTTCACAAGTGCCTTAAGCAGAGGCATGGAAACAGCATCAGGTTCAAGTGTAAAACATAATACAGCCAATAGTCACAGAAGGGCTCAGATGGAATTTCTAGTATATGGATTCCAGACATAATTAAGTTGGCTGAAATAGACAAATGGATGAAGGCTACAGAAAATGACAAATGGCTACATATTCATACGCAAGCAGTTTATTTAATCGCTGGAGGGTCAGAAATGAGTGGTCTTTTTAAAAAATAAATTTGACACCCAACATGGGGCTGAGTATTTGTAATTCCCACCCCAAATTTGAATGTGCAATAATCTGCGACCGCAGCTGTGCTCATGCTGTGAACCCAACTGCCGATTCAAGAGGGTCCACGGTCCTCTTCCAAAACACATGGCGTCATCAGATGCTTCTTTGCACACCACAGTCTACAGTTAGGCTCTCATGGATCGGACTCTGAGGAAGACCTTTCATATGTGCCATTGACTGAAATCTACAGGCGCCAAATCAAGTTGCTAGTTAGCGATGACACTGAACCCTATCCAGCTGAACCCTCTCGTTCCCTGGCACTTCACCCCATGGAGCAACCGGCCACAGTTGGAACTGGCACAGTCTGGATTCGATCCAAGACCATGAGGCTCATTCATGCAAGGTGCCTTAACCAAATGAGTGGTTCTTTCATATTAAGTCCATGGGAGAGGGACAGCTGAAGATTATGTTTTATTTATTTATTTATTTGACAAGGCTGAAATATCCTGCTAAGACTGAGCTAACACTAGAAAAAAAATATAAAACTAAAACTGAAATATTCCTATATGATAGATAATGAAAACAATAGGCTAGGTCTGGCTTGTACAGTAGAGACAAAATACATCATAGGAATGTTCTAAAATTGACAATTTATGACTTTCAAAGATTAAAATATTCATTGGACTGACAAACCTTTTGTTTTTTAAAGTTAAAATTCATGTATCCTAAATAAGCTCTGATTAATACAATGATGTAGCAGTTTACACTCACATTAATCCATTAAGTTTACTCCCTACAGACTGCAGCAGTCACTCATAATGGAAATTATCCTTGCCCAATAGATCACAGTTACACTCGCTGATTACGCAAAATTAGCATCGTTAATAGACCATCCTTTCCATTTAGCCATGTTCTACATCAATGGGGATAACATATCTGCAAGCGAGGATTGCCTCAACTACTGGCACTGTGAAAGGTAGGAAAAACAACAGCAAAAACTATGTCTTTCTGTTTCAGTCACTGATGATGTTTTGCTTATAAATTATCAAAAATTATTATTCCTCTGTTTTATTTATTTATTTATTTATTTATTTATTTATTAACTGAGACAGTGTAATCAAATATGAAGGCAGTGGGAGTAATCTCTCTGACCTAAGTAATTCAATATCATTCGCCAGTGGATTTTGCCACAGTAGCTCTACCTGCTAGTGGAAAATGTCATTGTTGCACGCAGTGTACCTGTATGACTCTATTGAAATGCAAATTTGACAGGTTAAGGGAAAAGAGATAAGCTCCTTAATAAAGTCATAATAGTGCCGTGTTCAATATGTTGTTTGGATTTTGACATAGCTGCAACACATCAATGCAAGCGTTACAATCTCGCCTGTTTCAGTAGACCTAAGAATGCTTTGAAGATTCTTCTATTTGTTTTTTCTACCCTGTCATTGATGTTTGGGATCATTTTTGAATAGCACACACTTCCTGACAGCTATTTCCTCATGAATATTTTATCTTTTGCCGAAGTGCTGATGGATTGTCAAGCAAAATTGAAATGCTTTCATTCTCGGTGAAACGCATTGCCCTTTAAACCGGTGTGTTTGTACAACAAGTCTGAGATCCTTTATCCTGTTTCTTCAACTTCTGCACCCACAGAATGATTATGTTTGCAGTCTTGATACTTACACAGTGCTTACATATTTTCAGTTGAATGAAACTGTGCAAAATGAACCTTTAAATTTGTGTACAGAAGTCTTTTAGTACACAGTAAAATGTCCAGTATTACGTCCAGTGTGGGACCAAATGTTATCTGTTCAGAGTTAAATTAACACTGGACATTTTACTGTGCACGCATAAATCAAATAAAAAATAAGTAGGTATGTGATTTCTTTTGATATTTCTGCTCTTCCATATATTTGTGATTGTATGCAATTGTGTATTTTGGTAGCCCAAGTCTACCTGTAGAAAATCCAAGCAGACACAAACCTTGAAAACTCCACATAAATCTAACTTTAGATCCTCAAAGTATGGATCCTGAAGTTTTGAAGGGACAACTGAACTTTTCATTAAATATGTCATTAAAGCATTTGAGAATCTTGTCCCTGCCAATCAATTATAGCTTCAATAATAGTGACATTAAGATTACAGGAGAATGGCTAGAACAACTGCAGTAGATTTACACAAAGATGGAAAGGATTACTGTGGACACAAGCAATATTACCTGCTAAGGTACCTGCAGTGTTCCATGACTGTTAGTTAATATATTTCTCATTATTTGAGGGACTGACCTTGAAAACAAAATGAAGTAAGAGTCAAGAACAATGAATAATAATCATATTCATACTGCCACTGTATGAAACTCATCTGAGAAGATAATTTATTTTTCATAAGCATGTGCTATCTCTGTCAATGTAGGTATTTTGATCACTGGCAGGATGGGGCATTATCTATACTTGAACTGTGCATGCACTATCACTAAACCTTGACCAAACTGATTTACTGTTTTGGGGCCTGGGGATGTGTCCTTTTCTCCCTCATACTTATTGAGCACAACATCACACTTATCGTATTAATCATTGTTTCTAAAAAAAAAAAAAATGAATATTTAAAAGCAGAACTGTAATGGTTTTGATCAATTTCTAAGTATATAGCAAAGGTGATAATACACACATCCGAAAGCCATGCTAGGCAGGTACAGGATTAGCATCCGGAATGAAAGTCCAAATACTAATAGGACCCACTACATAAACACTCCTTACCCGGACACTGCGCAGCAACTGGTCAGAAATAAAACAGCAGTCGACCCAGTTCATCAAACAGTGTCTTATTCCCTGAGCAAAGTGTGCTCTAGTGCTCCTTATTTCAGGCCTATACCAGTGAAGTGTACGGGTGAGGAGTTTTTCTCTAGTTTGCAGAGTTTCCTTTTATACAGATGCAAAAATTAATTTTACATTGGCGCCCAACCTGAAGATGTAGGTGCAGAAATAACTGTATACAAAAGCAAACAAATGTTTCAGCTAAATGCTTTCATCACTGCTCTGAAAAGCTCTACACATTTTCCGCAGATAAGTATACAGCCAGATATGACAATCGCATCTTCCTGGTATGGATTAAATATTCTTAGTCTTATTCTGATTGGTTATTGGAATACTTGTACCAGCATGTAGTATGTGTACTCAGCTGCGATCTGTTGTCTCCTTTGAGCTTTTTTGTCTAATATTGATGCAATTGGAAGAAACTTAATTTCCTAATACTTCTTTCTAAAGAAGTTCTACGAGGGTAAGATATCTAACATTCCTGTTTAAAAATATGAGAAATGTATACATAATGTGCAGATAGAAATTAAATTTCAACTATAAAAATGATTGGCATTCATACAATGTCATATTTCAAATTCACAGGCAAAAGATCGTATTCTTCTAAATACTGTAGTATTTTTTAGTTTGTGAGTGTATGGCTTTGTTCAGATTCTAGGCTGAAGTGGCAAAAATCCTATATTTTTGGCTGCATGTGACGTTGTTCTCTCTTTCTTCTTACTGATCTTCCAAACAGTTGATTATGGTAAGTCTAAGGTCTGGCCTATGCCTCTTACTGCTTTTTTCTTATTTCTCAGCCTCATGATGGCTTCCTTGTCTTTTACTGGCACACCTCTGGTCCTCATGCTGGCAAACAAGAATAGCAGACTCCAAAGGCAATCAAAAGGCTATAATCAAAACTAGAGACAAAAAGCTCTCTAATACCTGCACTAAGGAAGCAATTGAGCACAGCAGACTAATCAGAAAAACTTGTGATGCCGTTTGTCCCAAACATTATAATCCCTTATATAGGGGGACTATTTATAAAAAATCTGCTGTAATTTGTACATGGTGAAACTAAAATGCATATTAAAAAAATGGATAATGTGCACTTTGATTACAAATCTAAAATTGTGGAGTACAGATCCAGATAAAAATTAAAAAACAATTATTAAGTATTTGTCCCAAACATTATGGAGCTCACCGTAAATTCTAACCCAATTCATTATTGCAGTCATTTTTAATGCATATGTTGAATCATGCTCATGATAGAAAGTGTCACTAAACAGTGTTTATTCTATTTGTATATCATTTCATAAATTTTAAAATAAATTATTAGCCAGATTTCAGTTTGAGATAGGGGAGCTAAAGTCCAAGGGCAACCGGCTGCCTTTCCTATCAGTCACAGCATGCATATTTTATAAGCTGTATGATGCTCAATGACTTCCTTGTCCAAATTGTCCATCATGGTGAGTTTCTGACCTTGTGAGTCCTTTCAATAGTTCTTCCCTTTTTTGCTGTTCTTCTGTCTCTCTTATCCATGTCCTTCTTTTCTGAAATCCTGAACCAGCTAAATGGCCAAATGGCACAAGAAGATTATTCCAAACACTACATCGGAGCCAAAGTTGTAATATTTGGCTAGCTAGATAGATAGCTATGCTATTCTAGAGTCACTTGTGGGTGTCAAATAAATTATGTTGTCTCAGTTCTTATACATAATTATTTGTGACTTGCTAGTTTTTAAAGTGAGATTATTTGAGTTATTAAGATTAAGATATTGCTGTTAAATTAGTTGATTTAGGGGAATTAGGAGTTTTATTCCAAGTCTTACAAACTGATGTTTCCATAAGTTGGAATAAATGTCTTTTCCATCTGTAATTTTGAGTATTGAAAAGAAAATGGCTGTTTATCAGACTCAAATTTAATAACTGAAACAATTGTTTGTCTAAATGTGTTGGGTCAGGATGAGCACATGGTGGCTTTTGTTCTGCTAGTAGGGCTGACATTATAATTATTGTTAGTATACACATGCTGCCAATGTCTGTAGTAAATATCTATGTATAGAAACTGGTTAGGGTATGAGTGTACCGGTTAAATGAAATGTGTCCTTATGTGTTTGTGGTAGGGTAGTGATCAATATATTTTGAGATGTACTATGATTTTCTACCACATTCTATTTTGTACATTTTGTCTTCTGACAGAAACATTCACCTTGCCCAAAAATAAGTGTGTTTCTAAAAAAAGTTATTCAATTAAAATTGGAGTCATGTAAAAAGGAAATTTCTAACTATGACACCCAGACCTGAATATTTCTATTGAAGTAGGAGGGATATGTTGGGTGAAGGTAGAGAAACTGGTGGGTGTTTGATTGTGTTGCATCATCTTTTTATTCCTTCATTACCCTTTATGACAGAGAGCTTACTGGCAGATTCTCTCCTCTCTGCTCTGTAATTGAAGAAGGTGAGATGGAATCGGGTAGGTATGTGCTGACATTGCTAAGTAGTCTGTGTGATGTATTGCTGGTAGGGTTTGTGAGAGAGGACAGGGGTTCTAATGGCTCCTTGAGATTTGTTGTACTGTAGGATGTTGCATGCGTGTCCAACTGTTCCAAGGTGGAGGGTGTAATTTGGGCAGTCTTCTGCTGAGTCTTGGATGTTCCAAGTATGGGCACTTGAGAAATGAGAAATAACCTGACGGGGAAACATAAAAAATTACTACATAGTTGTTTTCTACCCTTTTAAAAATGCACTGTATATACAGTGCCTATTCCTGATTTCCTCTATTATTGCATATTTGTCACAGTGGATGATTTCAGAAAAAATGTTAGACAAAGGGAACCTGAGTAAACAAAAACATTTTTTAAAATGATTATTTAATTACTTTAATGAAGAAAGTTATCAAACACCTATATCATCCATGTGACAAAGTCATTTTCCCCTTAAACTTAATAACTGGTGGCACCACCTTTAGCAGCCATAACTGCAACTAAATGCTTCCTATAATTTGATATCAATCTTTCACATCACTGTGGAGGAATTTTAGCCTGCTCTTCTTTGAAGAACCACTTTAGTTCAGACAAATGAATAGGTTTTCAAGCATGAACAGCTAATTTCGGGTCCTGCCACAGCATCTCTATTGAATTCCAGTCTGGACTTTGACTAGGCCACTCAAACTTTAATTTTATTTCTTTTCAGCCATTCAGATGGACTTGCTTTTGTGTTTAGGATCATTGTCTTGCTGCATAACAGAACAATTATGCTTCAGCTTCAGCTCTCAGACAGATGACCAGGTAGTCTTCTTAAGAATGTTCAGGTACAGAGCAGAAATCATGGTTCCTTCAATAATGGAGAGTCTTCTAGGTCCCGAGGCAACAACTTTCCCGATTATGTGTGACTGTTGGTATGATGCTCTTATTGTTAAATTCTGTATTTGCTTTATGTCTGACATAAAAGGACTGAAAAGTTCCACTTTTGTCTCATTTGTCCATAGAACATTATCGAAGGAAGGAAGGAAGGAAGGAAGGAAGGAAGGAATTTTTCACGGCACTGTATAACCAGTCACTACAGGTGCTCTCTAATGCTCGTATCCTGTTAAAATTCAATTCCTCAACTACCTGAATTGAAAATGTTTTTTGTGTAAGTTCAGACATAATTAAATGAAGCACACTAAAGTTTCAGTAACATGTACATGTCTGAATGAGAGTGTCTTAATATGCTCAATTGATAAAAAAATGAGATGCAACTGTTTCCTGAAGTGTCATTGTTCTGAAGAGGATATTATGGTTCTGAAGAGGATGTTATTGCAACCTAGTTCAACTGATTGTGCAATAGTTGTACTTGAGAAGGCTTAAAATGCACAGTGGCATGAGTTGGGATCAGTCTGGGAGAGCAGGGGCAGAGAGAATTCAGAGATGAAAATGAAAGAGACAGACTGTGGGTCTAGAACACAATGAAAACTGATGACCTGAAACAGCAACATTAATGTATTTGAAGGCAGACACTGTTTTTAGTCAGACTTTATCACAACTGACAGACCAGGTTGAGGGTCACTACTGTGTGTCTTGATGGTTGGGCATTGAGGACGACAACTAGAAAGGAAAGTATGAGGACAAACTTTGACTTGGCTTGGTAAAGCCAGTGTTAACATGTAATAATATACAATAAAAATAAACATGTAAGATATTATAATTAATAGAAAACTGCTAGTAATAGTAAATATAATTACTAGTAACAGTCTGGGAGGAACTTGCATTGGCGTTGCTAATTTTATTCACCTTGCCAAAGATTTTGTCCTTTTGAAGTTTTGCAAGAGAGACAGTCAGTATCCTTGGCAGAGGTGGCACCACATGTCCAAATCTGGCGGGGCAAAAGTTGTATTGTACAGACCCACTGGAACATAATTAGTCTTGACCTGTTAACAATATATGGCCCTGATTATATATATTTACTACCATTTCTGACCACAGTGAGTATGCATGTGTTTGAATGCATTATTACAATTGCATTATTTGAGCCGCCCATTGGGGAAAAACTGAAAAAAAATAAAATAAAATTGAAAAGAAAAAATGGCAACTTACAAACACCCACGCCTAATTTTGGTGTTCTGGCAAACTGTTCTACCCCTCAGGATGAATGACCTACTCAAACTCTAAGTGTGCTGTAAAGTTTTTCGCCCAATGCACACTAGGATAGGCTCCAGCACACCCTGCAACCCTGGCAAAGATAAGTGAGTACAGACAATGGATGGATGGATGGATGGATTTGAATTCATAACCCCCTAAAATAGCCAAAGAATTTGGTACAGTATTTAACTAATTAGAAAATAATTTTAAGTCATGTGCAGTAGGTCATATGATGGCAGGTGATTGGTTAGAAACTACCAATGTGAATACACTCTTCCGATACCATGTAAAATAATGTACATCAAAAACAAGTGAGTGCTTAATATCTGTGCCAAAAAGAAACCATTTTAAGACTTCAAACTGCCAATTTACAAGTTCAGGCGCAAGCCTTTGGCTCAAGCCTTTGTTTAGATTAATAAATACATAAATAAACAAAACATTCTTCTTCCCTATAAATGTAATAGTGTATAACAAAGTCAGAATGGAAAAAATGTTGTTCTAATGGTGGTGGAGAGAAGAAAATGAGGACTTCCTGTAAATGTCTGAGACCGGGCTTATTTCTTTGTCTTACATCAGAAACAAAACAAAGCCTCAGATATATGTCAATGATACTCCACCAAACTGTCAGCAGCAGATTGTAAGTGCATTTACCTTTCCCAGTGTATTAGCAGTATTCGTACCCTGTGGCGAAAAATAATAAATAAATAAATGCCGGATGTCAAGTGATTCATTCATTTTAATATTTTCCTGGTACTGTGTTAGCTTTAAGCCTTAGAATTGGAATTGATACTCACAGCTGGCTTTGTGAGTGTGTGTGTGTTATGCGTGTGACATGCTTGAATCGATGAATACATATTTATATGAATATATTTGTCTAGCTGTGACTGAAATCAAGAGAAGAATTATTCAAGCATTCAATTATTTACAATTCAGTTGCTGCTTGGACACACACTTTGTAAAGTTTATTGTGATAGAGCATCCAGTATCAATGGTCACAACCCATGAAATTAGTCAAGTTTTAAATCAATGCCACCTGCAGAAACTCCAGCAAGCTAAGCAATTATTCCAAACTTGCAAGGTGGGTTGAAATGCTGCTGCTTTTGGCAAATCCAAGCACAGCTTTTGTTCTGTCTTAACACATCATGAGAAATTGTATTCAATCAACATTTTTATTCAACTAAAAAATTAAGCGGATTAAAACACTTTGGAGATTTTAGTAATCACTGAAATAAAAGGAAACAATTTCATTTTGTTGGCTACACATACAGCCTGTTAATTTTATTTGCGAGAGTCAAAATTGAGTTTGCATGTGGATTTAATCAGACCTTAGTGAAAGATAGCTTCTTCATTGCTGTTTGAAAGGAAAATAATAATAAGAGGGTTTTTTTATATTTAAAAAACGTTCCAATGCATTGCATTCTCATTTCAAGTGATGAACAGAAACATTATTCAAATTTTAATGAAGATTTGATGTGCATGTGCAATTATATGTCAGTACATTTATTAAATTTAGTGATATATTTTACAGACATATACAGATTTTTTCAATGTTATGTAAAAGTATATGGGTAAAAGTGTCCCTGAAAATGACTTGTAAATGAAAATGCAGTTTATCAAGAAATGAATGATTAAACAAACACATTATCCTTTGACGTTTTCTGGGCTTACTGGTGATTTTTTTTCAGGAATTCAATCTGTGATTTCAGCAGAGAACATCCTTGAAGCTTATCTTAATTTATTCTCCCATCTTTTTCAGCATTGCTTTTTGATAGAAAGAAATGCCAATGTAAAGCTCCTGTTTAAAGGTTAGTTCAAGAAATACTGGGTGGTGTGGGCGAAGCCAGTTTTTAGAGCCACATGATTGTACAATAGGAAATCATCCTGGCCTGGCCTGTTCACACATTGATTCCATTGTGCAATAAACTATGAAAACCTAACAAAACACCAGCTCATTTGAGTAACCATATTGTTTCTTACAAGATGAGTATAGATGTTTAGCTTCCTTGATGGATAGGTTGCCATACTGGATGGATTTCCATCACCATGTTTTTTATATGTGTATATTCCTCCTGATCGCCAAAAGCAGACAATATATTCCCCTGTAATCCACACGAATGTACCGTGTGTGTGTGTGTGTGTGTGCATGTAAGATAATATAGATTATTTTAAGCTACATTCTTCTTAATTAGGAACATTAAAAAATAAAGGGAAAAAAGTAGAAAATTTGAACAGGGAAGATGATTTTAAGAGTCAAGTGTGAGAGGCACTTCTACTTTGGTGTCACATGCCAACTGAGTTTGAACATGTGTTTGAACCTCAGACCTGGGACTACAGTATGTTTACTAAGCATGCCTAAATTTCCGCCAGTGCCACCAAATTCTGTGTTGCAGCATGTTTTCAGTTTGGTGGGGTATATACCACGGCTGGTTATGTAAATGATCACAGCCGCAGCAAGTATATGTAAACGCACTGCCGGTATTTGAGATACTCACTCACTCACTTTTTTCGAATGTTAAAAAAAAAACGCAATTACCTTTGCTGCAATGGCCACCAGCCATGATAAATCAGCTGTAGTTGGTCACGTGCACACATTTCCATTCTCTCCTCCTGTTTTAGTCTCATTATTATCTATAAAACCCTGCAAATCTTTAGTAGATATGGCCCTCAATTTTTTTTTTGCAAGATGGCTTTCACCCTGTCTTCATAACTAATCAAGCAAACGTATCTAAGATAGCTTGATAACTAGATGCATCATCATGCATTCGAGTCTATGTCATTTTGAATGGATTTGTGTCCATGGGAAACAGTTAAATCAAATCAGCGTACAGTATATTTGCAGTATTTCAGATATTTCCACAAAGAACATAACATAACATGTCAGAGTTATTCAAGATAAAACATATTCCCCAGAGGAGTACCCCATCCTATAGCATTTTCTTTTCTTGTTTGCTTTCTTTCGTTTTAATTTTATCAGAAGCTCAGAAGACGTTGAGCAAACTTCTGTCCTGCCAATGAAGCACCATTTTCAGTTCGCAAGGAGGGTGCAAGTGGGTCCTTTTTGCAACATAATATACCATTTGTGAGCACTGGCCTACTAGCCCATGTTGATGTATTGCCTGTACCTGCCACTGATAGCTTAATAAGATACTCATTTTCCCTCCAATACCCTCATTCATTTCCTCCATCTATCATAACAAATGCTGTGCACCCTTTGTTGTCTTTTGTCCCTCCTCTTGATTTATTTATTTCCCTCCTCTTGACTGAACCCTCAACTTCTGCCAGATTCCATCTAAGCTTTGGTACCCTGCTACTGAGTGCTCTCTCTCAGTTACACAAGATGTTCTCATCTTAACTCCTGCAGCTCCATTTAACAAGACAGGGCGAAAAGAACAAAACAGTAAGGCTGTTCTCAAAGCAGTATTTTCTGCCAGCATCTGATTTTGAATCAAAACAACTCTTGCTGGCCATGGATTCTGCCTCAGGGCTGAGAACAACTCATATTGTGAATGGTACAACAATAAAATAAAAATGTTATTCAAGTGTTTCTTTATTACTTTGACATGAAATCAATTTAAATGTATGTATGAGTAACGGACACAAACTGTAGTTATCTCAGAGACATGCAAAATATACCGTTTTTTTTCCCCTATAAATGTGGTGCCGAACATGGGGTTGAGCAATTTCCACCCCAATTCTGAATGGCCAATGAAAATTATTTGGGGAAAAATATGCTAAGACATTTTAATTAATATGATGGGAAAAAAAAGTTTAATAGTGGTATACTTCTGCAGATAAAGTTTTCTTCCAGTTACGGACCAACTGACCTTTTCTATTTATTTTTGTTGTCTAATATTATATCTGGTATTAGTTTATATTGCTTTACTGTTCTATTTGATATACATCCTATGCTAATGCTAAATATTCAGAATGAAGATGTTTATTTAGTAAGGGAAATTAAATATTTAAAAAATTATGCTGTGGATAAAAGCATGAAAATTGGTACAGATGCCCCTCAGGTCATCCTAAGACATTCTGGAAGAGGTGCCCAGAAAATCATAAACAGGAAGTAAGTTACTGAACAAATTCAAAAAGGCTGCCTACTTGGTTGCCGATTGCCTCAAAAATGCATTTTTGGTGTTAGCTGGAACATTGCAATACAGCCCTAAAAAAAACATGGATTTTTAAAAAAAAATTATGTCACATTTTTAAAATTACAGTAACCAAGTTTCCATACTTTCAGGAAACCCTGCCTATTTCATGTGTAGCTCCACAACATAACAAAATGATTAGTTAATTTAGAAAGTTTAGAAGATTAGTAAAGTAATTAAAGTTTAATTAACAAAAATGAACTTTTTCAAAAATTAGAAATGAAATAAAATTTTCACCACATTACACAATTAGTTCTCAGAATTCTAATGGACAAAATGTATTTTTTAATATTTTTATATATTGTCTGCTTATGCAATTTAACCTCACACACAAGCAGGTCTGTTTCATCAAGTAAATCTGTCTTTTTGAAGTCTTGCTAAATCCACCATTGTATTTACAATACACCAATAGGTTCAAATGCAGGTGGCTTTTAAAGGTAATGAGAGATGAGACTCTGACTGATTCGTTGCATGTTACACTCAAGACACACCTCTTAATAAGTTCAGCCCATTTGAACCTTCCACATTAACTTAGCACTCAAATTATCTACCATTTAAGTAGCAAAAGTGGATTTGGACATGTCCTAAATGCACTTGCACCATGTGCTTTAGACCATGCTCTAAGATCATTAAAAAAGCCGTATGTAGCATGATTTTCAATTAAGGAACTTGCATGTGAGATTGTGGAAAAGCTGATATATCTATATTAGCATGCCAAGGTCTTTGTTACGTATCAATGCTTTCTTATATGCAGATATCATAAGTAAGAGTGCGTTAAAGGAATGAATGTTTGCATTTTACTTGCTTGCTACATAGACACACTCATAGTTGTAGGAATTGTGGTGCTTTTCAGGCAGCCATTTTGGATTTTTGTTTTCACAATCTGAATTTGTGTTAACCCCTTTGAGATGATTATACACATCCCAAAGATTATCAATACTAAATTGTGTGCTCATGGGAAGAACAAAAAGTGACAAATAGACCATCACCTCTTGTGTGTGTGTTCAATGTTTTTTAAGGATCATTGCCTGCCTTTAAAATCATTTACATACCTCTCACAAGTGAATATTAAAAGGTCACCCCATTTGGAATGTTTTGTGTGTGTGTGTGTGTGTGTGTGTGTGTGTGTGTGTGTGAATTCCTGGGGTTTAAAACAGTGTAAAATTATTTGCAAACATTTTAATAGGCAATTCTGGGAAGTTTGTTTCATGTAATTGTTTCACTGTCTATAAATCCAAATTGTAAAATAAGCCTGGTGTGCTAGCATTTAAGAGGAATATCACCTTTTGGAATCGTAGTACTTTTCGGGGAGCCATTTAGAATTCTCAGTTCAAAAAAGCCTTTCATGCATCAGAAATTTTGGGCACCCCTTCTGAAATGGTTCTGTACATCCCAAAGAGTGTCTGTACTAAATGTGGTGCTTTTATCTGCCGTGTAACTGTTTGAGCCTTTTTCAGCTTTATTCCCCCTACTAATTGAAAAGTCAGCTTTGCCATGCATTAAACATGCAACTTTAGCCTTTTATAAACAGCATAGTGATATCCATATTTATGCGAAAATGATTTAGTGTCATCCATTGGAGGATTGGTTTCTGCATATTTCAGACTTTTTCATGAGTGGGTATTATATAAGCAGAACACACATTGGGTTGACGAATTAAATTAATAGTTTTTAAAATCCAAGGGGAAAGATTTTGAACACTGTGTGAAATATGCAATTTGAAGGAAATTGTTTTGTTTTTTTTTTGTTTTGGTTTTTGTTTTTTTTCACTGTAGCAGGAAGCACCAGGAACTTGGTTCTGGAGGAGCAGAAAATACATTTCAGTAGGATTTATCATGGACGTTTGGGCCAGTGATGGAGTCTTGTTTTGAAAGCAGTTTATAAAAAGTTTGAATTTATATTCATTTAATGTGGCTATTTATTCTTTCATTCCTGATGAGCAGTGCAGTTGTGGAATCTTGTACAGTGCTATCATAAATTATTCACCCCTTGAACTTTTTCACCATTTTTTTGTCTTCCATGTTCAAATTATGTTATGCATTGAAATATGTTTGCCCCCTCACAACACAATACATTCAAGACATTTATGATGCAACAGTATTTTTATTCACTTTTTTTTTCAAAAATTCAAGACATTTCCTAGGAGCTGCTTCATGGGGTTGACATGCTACCATTTTCTTCAGGTTAGCTAGCTGTTAATTAGTTTCATAGCTAAGTTTCAAGTGTTTCACGAACAGTAGCACATCACCTATCTTGCCACTGATATAACTATATTTATAGTTATCTATTGTGGTTCAATATGGTGCAAGTGCACTCTATGAGCAGACACAGTAGGACAAATAGCTTCTTTTATGGTTTCCTCTTCCCATAATTTAGAGACTGTCCTTAGGGTGACGACTCGTGGCTGTTAAGAGAATCATTGGATGCTGACCCAGGGCACATGTGGGATGTGGAAATTGGAGTGGGGGAAGCCATATAAATTGGCGCACTTGGGGAGAGACGAAATTTTCATTGTAAAAAGGCCCTTACAAAGTATGTACAGTACAGACTTTTACAGTTGTAAAAACACAATTCCTAAAAAAATTTATGGATACCATATCATTGATATTAAACGAATGTCAACATACAGCTAAACTTTTACTGGAGCTTCATGGAAAAGGAGCCACGTGAAAAAGTAACACTGCCCATTTTTCATTCGCCAAGCACATTTTGTTACCATTGGTATGCAGCGTGCATACAAGATTTTCTATGCAGCAAATGGTGTGTTTTATTACAAAGGAGAGACACTGCTCAGCCTGAAAAAAAAATGCTTTGACTAAAAGCTGTATTACAAATTTTGCATATTTTGGCTGCCTTGACTGTATGTTTTTAGGGTTAGTAAGAGGTGCTTTATATCTTCTGAAAGATTTGTTTACTTGTTAGAGTCCTGGCTTATATTCCAGTGGCCTTATTGTCTTCTTTGGAATTGAATTCCAGAAGACTGACTGGCCACGCAGAACATTGGGTTTTGTAAATGGATTTCACCGCTTACAATTTTAACCTGAAACACTAAATTGAATCAGTTTTATTATCATTCATCCACCTGTTTTATTTCCTAAATTTGATTTTCTGTTTCCTGTTCCTTCTGAATTTCAGACATCTGCAGTGCTCTTTCTCTTCAATTCCAGACACATCTGAAGTTGCTGAACAGAGCCCCTGCTTCGTCCATAATGTCATTTCTTTAATTATAGGATGACAATGAGACTTCTTCCAGCCTTTACATGATGATGCTCATTTCTCTGAGCTATAGGAAATGAGGTTACATTTTATGTAATAAAAATGTCCTTTTTTATCAAAGGAACACATGACCAGTCTGCAGGAGTCATGAAAGGACACATTTTAGTCAGTCTCTGGATATCAAATAAGAAGAGTGGAGCTCAGTGTGCACACATATTTCTTTGTTGTATCATACTGTGTAACATGGGAAGCTGTATCTCTGAGAAATACAAGGTATTGTCAATGACACTTTACTTTCCAGCAAATGTAGAACTATGTACAAGGGAAAATGATTTCAGATTTTTAAAAATTATAATTATTGCTTTAATTACCATTGTGTTGTTATGTAAATACTTATGGTACCTCATATTGGCAGGTGGACTCTAATCCAAATACTGATCAGTCGAGATTGGATGGTTTTATGGTGGTATGTTCTTAAGCCACATTGACTTTTTCCACTATTAAGCCAAAAGTCTAATTATGTATTTATTGGAGGAGGGGTGGTGAGGCGGCAGGAGGTGGGATTTGGGGGGGGGGGGGGGGTTAGGGGTTTTAACTAAGAGAATGGCTGTGTGTAAAATATTCATGAATTATTGTTATTATTCAGCATGCCCAGCATTTTACGACGGTGCCACATTGTGATTTAAATCCTCTTTTTTTTTTTAAGTGAGACCTCGTAAAGGATATGAATTCACCTCAAAATTAAAATAAGCTTACAATTACAACCCAGTATTTCACTACGATCAAGCAGTATAATGCAATTCTGCCTACACTTAAATGGTGGGCTCTTCTCCAGATAATCAATGCTTTAGCTCACCACCATGGATGAAAAGCTTAGCTGCTTCCATCCAGAAATTTGCATTCATGGTGTAGTCAATTGATTCCAAAGCTGATTTCACTGCAGACATTAGGACATCCTGGTTGCTGCGTATTTTGAAATCTACAACCAGCAACTTCTTCAGCCTTCACCACTTTGTCACAGCTGCCTCCCTAGTTTTCATGTAACGATTTAGCAATTACAAATTAAGCTTCAGTGCACTCACATGGAGCACTCTGCAATAATGAGCACTAATTGTCTTGAAATTGCCATATAATTAGCATTTGAAATATGTCTAAGAGAATTTTACTTTCAGAACTGAGGAGGTGATCTTGGATTTATTCTTGTACTTAGGGTTTGGTTAGGTGACTGACAACCCAAAGAGGCGTAACAGAACACATTCTCACTGGAAAAGTCTCACTGAACAAACGTATCGGTTCCAAATGCACCTCTAAACCAAAGCTATACTACAATTATGGACAGGAAGGCCATAACCATGACATAAGTATAATGTGATTGGGGAGGGTACAAGGGCCTGAATATCTGGGATATCTGCCAAAAAAAAGTCTCTCAGCAGAGCTTATTCGTGTTTTTCCAACTATTCAGAAAAAGAACTTTCCAAAAAATTAAAAATCAACAAGCTACACAGCAGCACTAAGGGTTATTCAGATAAAGCAGGGTAGTGTGATTCAGGTTTCTCTCTCTTTAAATCCACCATGATAGAAACTTACCTTTATTGAACAGAAAGGCAACTTTTTTATTTTATTATTATTTTTCATTTTAATTTGTGGGTCATTTCATTGACTGGCAGTACCCAAATATTTTTGTTGTCTTTCATGATGCGTTTGAAAGCACAGTGACTTTGTATGGATGCGCTAGGATGCAGTCTAGGATCAGATCCTTACCATTACAATGCAAACTGTGGCCAGAAACCCCCCTTTACTCCTTCCATGCACAGCACAGTTGGTGGACTGTGGGGTGTAGAGCAGCCAGTCAAAATTCACTTTGGAGAAGGCTGTGGTATTGCCTGCATATTACTAGATTAACAAAGGATGAGGCAGCAATAAAATTAGCCTACAAATACAAATAAGCATGAGAGAAAATTGGGCTTTGCAAAAAATGTTTACAAAAAAATGTACCGTTATTTGTGGTGTACCCCTCCAAATGTACCCCTCCTATATATCACTTTTGGTTATTGCACCTCTTAAAGGAAGCATATTTTCATCATGAATAATTTGTCAATTTGCTTCCATCACAATTTGCCTTCTTGGCATTCAAAAAAAAGTGTAATCCTCATATCTGTTTGAAATATCCTTTGACCAAGTAAAATCATGCTTGGGAATCTCTCTACAAGTCTATTACGTTTCACATGTGTTTGCCAATCCAGCACAATATCAATGCTTCCGCTTTCCAGGGCCATTGTTGTGGGCCTGCTGGATGCCAACATGGGCAACAGGACAATGCTTTCAAAAGACAAAACTGTCTCCCAGTGCAGCATGTTTAATTACAGAACAACACTAGATACGCAGTTCGTATTATCCTTAGCCATAGTGCAGATATTCTGTTTTTATATACTGTAGAAAAATTGGCTTTAAATTCATTCTTGTAATTTTATCATGTATTATGTAAAGACGGCTTTTACTCTATTGTCCTTTTTCAGCTGTCATAAACATCTGTCTGAAACATTGTTTGCACTTTGCTTTTACATTTTACCTAATCCTCTCTCATACTCCATTACTATTTAGTAGGATACTGCCGGTGGGGTAAGAAATTAAATAGAGGAAGGGAAGGACTAAAGTTAATTAAGAAGGAACTTTGAATAATGTATGATCTGATGGTACTTTGGGAACTAAATCTATTTTTTATCTTCAATTTCCATAAAGAGATTGTCATAACTTGCTCGGTGCACATATGGGTCCTCTCCTCGGCAATTACTTGTTAAACAAAAGGGAAGGGAGAGGACAGGGAAACAAAAATGCGAGAGTGAATATTTTAAACATCCATTCTCATTGTGTATGTGTGCAAATGCATGTGGTGGGTACTTTAATAAGCTCTGTGAAGAGGAAATAAAATAGTTGCATGGAGCAATTCGTTTAAACACAGACATCAGCGTCCTCCTCCAATTTGATTTTAAAATGATCTCTTAAATGTGTCCCTCAAATTAAACTCCAAATGCATTACTAATGTGGCATGTGATCATGTGAAGTCTCAAAATTTTACTTAATTTTGCAGGTCATGGTAATTTGTTGATGAGACAATCTTTAGAGAATGTTCATCTGTAAGTATGATGAGTTCAGATTAAAACAGTAGATTAAAACAACAGACTACAAGAAATGATTTAGAACTTTTTGAATTATTCTTAATTTAAAGTTTTGTACACCACATTTCAGCTGCAAGCTTGAGAAATTGTTCAATAAACTGTGCAAGTCAATTAACAACTCACATAACACTTCACTACACTGTGCAACTCACTCTGGCTCCCCTGTGCTATACCCTGCCACCAGGGAGAAAAACCCCTCTCTGCCAACTGGGGGAGAACTACCTCTGGGAGACTTCCACAATCTCAAAAACAAACAAACACGGAAAAATGGTGGGATGTAGTTTGGTCACTCTACTAGGTCTCCTTAAGTGAAAAAAAAGTCCTTCAGGGTCCAAACCTCAGCAGCCGAACGTTTCATGTAATCCCCTGGCCAGCAGGCAGCTTCCAGGAAACACTACCTTGCTACTTCCGCCTCCAGTCCAGGATTTCACAGAAGCTGCACTAGCAGTGAACAGTCAAACAGAGCCATGGTGTCAGCCCTCAAACCAAGGGAGGTATTTCACAAATCAGGATTACTGAACTAGCTGGATGATTGCACCGAGTAAAACCTGGAAACCTGGAACCCTCCCAAATCTGGAACATGGACTGAAGTAAAGAGCTGTTAATTCAGTAATCCTGCTTTGTAAAACACCCCCCCCCCCCCCAGGTCCCAACCTGGGATCACACACCCCACAATTTACTCACCGTGGATTTTCTTTACATGGAACCTAGCTCCCACAGTGCATCCAGTCTGGGTTTTCACCTACACTGTCATGTACTGGCTGTCTTGCTGCTTTTCAGGTCTCTACTTCTTCCACCATCTACTGCTGGACCACTGCCAGCTGCGTTCACCGTCCACTAACACACCACAGTTAAATACATTAACACACTCACCTATCCAAACCAAAATAAAAGTATAGCGACCATAGCCAGCTGTCCAATGAAACCCAAAACCCCACCCCTAAATCCGGGCACATCAAAGCTCCATCTATTCCCTTGTCATCTCTCTCTCTAACTGCACCTTTCCTCCCTCTTTTATCATATCTTGCTTCCCTGATTACAATTACTGGCACCCCCGGTTGCTCCCAGCCCGGCAGAATGGCAATCCCTCAGTGCCGCGATTAACATTGCACACGCTCAACCCAATTCCTTTGTTACCCGCACACCCAACTCAACTAATGTAAGCCTGTCAGGCCTACTGCTGAAAGATATATGTATATACAGTATATACCTTTCAGCAGTTTTTACATGCATGTATGTTTGGATGTTTTCACTTTGCAGCTTAAAGTGACAATCACATTTGATGCAATAAAAATGAATTGAACACATTTAAATGATATATATATATATATATATATATATATATACTGTCAATCATCTCATAAAACAGAAACTGTCCTTGAAGAAATAAAATAGTCTTAGTGTTCTTTGACTGAGGCCAGATTTATTGACTGTGTTTTTTTTTTTGTTTTTTTTCAAGCAGTTCAGTCAGTTTCTGTTTTAATCTTGTTGTCATAGAGCAATAATCTGTCAATGGCTCAGATCATGCCCACAGCAACTGACAGATTTCAGTTTGATATTCCTTCAGTTCTTACTTAAATGAAATTGACGTGCCACAGGGATCGATTCCGGGCATTTTAATTTTTCGATATCCATGTTTCCCCTCGGTTAGTTTATTCACAAACATAAAACTATTTTGTAAGACAATGATAGGTTGCAATGATCACCTCCAAGTCTTTCGGGCGACCTTGGTATTTTAGACCAGTGCAGTTGATTAAAGTTGATTAAAGTTGGTAAAGCTAAGGTTACTCTTGTTCCTCGCTTTTCACAGTTCTTGAATTGTTTGGGTATGACCAGAGCTTTTTTTTTTCTTTTCTTTTCATATGTAGGCAGCAGTGCAGCATAATGGCTTTAAAACTGAGGGTTGCAGGTTTGAGGTTCCAGGTGGGGCACTGTCATTACACCTTTGAGCAAGGTGCTTAACATGAATGGCTTCAGTAAACATCAAGCCATTTAAACATGGTATCCAAAGAATGTGAGGTAAGTAAGTTGCTCTGGATGAAGGTATCTACTAAATGTCTAAATCCATTTCCATCTTAGGGTTGGGGGGGCGGGGTGTCTGGTTTACAGTGGTCAACAATGTATTTACATTGGGAAAATTTAGTAATTAATTAAAATGTTCCTTTGATGTTTCTTAATGAATAAATAATAATTAGCAATGCATAAGTGGCATTCCTGGGACAATGACCTCTATGTAAATTAAATAAGAACAATAAATATGTTATGAGACCGTTTGGGGAATGCTTTATTATAACATGCTCATAACCAACAGGGAATATAACCAGAATGATCCCTTGGTGTTCTCAATTAACATTCTTTGATAACTGGGTAAATACTTTTAGCTGAAATTGAGTTTAATATGAGGACATAAAACATGAGTCTGTAATAAAACTGCCAGCACACATTTCTGCAAGATGTGGGAGTGCCTACACACAGACTTCGCTAACAGTACTAATATCAGATGCACATTGCTGTATATGAACATTATATTTGCTCAATAAGGGTTTTGCTTTGTGTTCTTTCAGAAAGGTTGTCTGGTTAATGTCAATGACACGTGGTAGCAATGAGCAGAGCATTTGGAATATTTCATTATGTGTTTCAGATGTTCCCACTAGTTGGGTGCAGTTTAAAAACCCTAGTTCAAAATCTTCTTCGCTGTTTTCAACAATATGGCAATTTTGGATTTTTAGTTAGGACAACGCAAAAAGTCACAAAAAGCTTCTTCTTGCAGCTGAGTAAAATGTATTTAAAAACCTTGGGTTTTTGTGCAATTGTACAAGAATTAATTAGCATGCGGTATAATTATGCTCATTTTTCAACAGTGGAAAAAAATTCTAATTAAGCCACAGGATATACTGTATTGATCAACTGGAAACATAACTTGAGAAACATTTATTTTTTAAGTGCAATGGCAAAATTACAACATTCACTATTCCCATTATCTAGTTGTGCAAAACATCCGAAGCTACTGTATCAGAAAAAGAGTTGCTAATCATCTTCAGGAAAATAAAGCTTAATGTGCCAATGGAAATTTTTCTGGTGATTTGTCTATTAATACTAAATATGTGGTTTTATAAGTTTTAAAATTTATTTTTTCTTTTTTATTTTCATCAAAAAATGAGTTCATTCAGGTGGTTGCAACTGATAGTAATATACATAGAACTGTGACTAGACATCAGAAAAAAACATTTTGCCCATTCCCTGTATGTACTTTGTGTTATTGAAAAGGAAATGCCCGTTTTAAATAAAATGGTCTTTCTTTGCTCTCACTTTACATTATTCAGCTTTGCGGTTATGCAAATAATTATTTATTTTTTTTACATTCCACTGTGACATGTTGAAGTTCCATTTCCCGCCAGGCGCGATCCCCAGGAACCGATGACACCATTAAATTATCTTCTTGAAAAAGGTAATTTATACCGATATGCTTTCGGTAGACTGACTCCTTTACATACAAAATTCCCTTTGGTGATTTAGGGGCTTTGTAATCAGAAGCATGAAATTCATTAACATGTACAATTGATCTGGGAAGCTCAGATGACGAGCTTGGTGCATTCTTGATCACGATACTTATATAACTGCAAAGGAATCCTTTCTCTTCTGTACCTGTGAACAGGGGTGCTGTCAGAGATCTTTGGTCCCGTGCAAAGATCTGACATTGGACACTACCACCCCAGGCCACCACATCCCTGTAGATCTAGAGCAACCACGCCATATTTTTTGAGGGCCCATCTCAGTCAGGAGACCCCCCCCCAACATGGTATTGCTGCCTGTGAACTATTCAGGAACTCAGGAAATCTGTTCACCGTAAAGATACATGCCTTACAATGTCCCAGCCAGGTGGCTTTTATTTAAATGGAGAACACATATAGACCTCTTCAAGTTAATGAAAGTCCTTTTAATTATTCAGCAACTACTAAATTAAAATATATCCTAATCTGAAGAATTCAAATATATCCTAACATCCTACTTTGTCAAATAGAAGGATTCTGAAGCATACAAGTACATGTATTTCACAGAAGACATGCATCTCTTACTTCCTAGTTTCCGCCCTTCATCATCGATGGCTTTGCTGTTCTTGAGATTGAAAGCTGGTTGTGTGCCATGTCTTTCATTTTTCATGTAATGGAGTTTGGAGTATGTGTTGCAGGACACATGCTGTGCATTGATTTGATTGCCAAAATGGAATGCATATCTATATTATATATTTTTCTGAATAAAAACACACTTTTTATTTAGAATAATAACATTTGCTTGAATTGGAGCTTCACACTAAAAGCTTGTCACATGAGCAATTACTGGATAAAAATAAAATTGTGAATACCTTAATTTAATTATTAAAATGTTTGAGGACTAGATACATTTTCTGCAATATTGCTTGGGCTGTCACAACATTGTCTCTTTGCTATTCTCATATATTACTTATATGGTACTTTCATCATCCTTAAAGCATAGTCCACACAGGTATTAATTGGCAAGGAGGGGATGTGAATCAGTCATCAGTACTTAATAATCATTTAGTCATCCATTAGCTTGCATGTTATTTGAGAATTATCAATCCTCTCCCCAACATCAAGTGCTTCTTGTCTTCATTTGTGTGATAAAATATCCCCCAACGCAAACACATTGATCATTGTCACTTTTATATTTTTATATATTATGTTTATTTTATATATTTATATTTATATAGTATTTTATATTGTATTTTTAATATTTATATAGTACCTTAGAAACCAAACAGGCTGAGAGCAATAGTTATTCACAATTCCACCTCCTATCTTTCTAGCACACAAATGGCAGCTTCTCTTCATATGATTTGATGCGTACTTCACTGGGTATTTTCACCACTACTCCTTCCCCTCCAACCATGTTGTATCTGAAATATTTAAGTCAGGTTTTGCAGTGTCACAGTGACTCCATTTAAAGGTAAAGTTCCAGGTTTTATGAAAGTCAGAATTTGAAGGCCTAAGTCCCTAGAACCACACTGATATTTCCTCCCTCTGTCTGACACCCTTGCAATGTCTTATTCACAAGAGCATGTGCCAACCTGAGAGCAAGTATTTTTTGTGCACTCTGTCACCTATCACTACAGCTAGCCTACTGATTTTCTGTACATGTGCATTTGACACATTTGTTATAGTGACTTGTATTATGGTAAAAAAAAAATTTACTTGAAATTTTAAACATCTTCTAAAGAACCAGGAATTGGTATATCCTATGTAAATATATATTCTTTAAGTTTTGTACTTTTTAGCTTGTGAGCCAACATAAATAAAAGCATAAAGAACATGTCTGGTAAGCTTGAAAATCAAATATTTCTGTTCTATGTAGTCAGATTTTTCAGCCAAATGGTATATAACACAGTTCCAAGCAGCCATTTGGAAAATATAATTTGATACAGGAAAATCATCATTCCTCAAATCCTCACATTACATTTGAGTGATAGGGATGCAGCAGGCAGGATATTTATGCCTCCTGTCTGGCTCAGAGAGCTTCAAATGTGTGTCCTCTTGGGTTGATGGTCAGCTCTCAAGTTCACTTTATCTCGGCATGTTTTCACACATTTCATTCTAGGGTGGCTGAAGAATATGGAACACATTTACACCTTGGAAAGTGAGAGGCTTGGATATAGTGAAAGATGGTGTGGAACATTTTTCAGTGGATTGAATGTTGTGTGTTTGGTTGAAGGAACAAAAGTAATTTACTCATTTACTTCCTCCTCCTCCCCCCATCCCCCACCCTCCCCCTCCAGTCCCTGGTCCGGGTAGAATGATCACACATATGGTAGATGCACAAAGTATCACTCATTGGTTGATACTTAAGATATTCATTCATAGTAAGACTTGTACAAGTCAGCTATTCTTTCCCTTTTCTGATCTTATGTCTTCTTTCTTCTCTCTTTGAGGTAATTGAGATTTGGAGAACAGTTCCATGCAAGCCATGCTCTTGCAGATTGTATCACCTCTTCCGATTCCACTTATAGTCATCTCTTATTTATCCACAGAGCTGGCTGGTGGCAAAAATGGTCTATGTGGTCTTTTAGGATGGGCCACACAGGTTTTAAATGTTTAAAAAAATGTTTTAAGACATTTTAATTGTGCATGTAGTCTATGATCAGCAACAAATCCCCCCCCCACCCCCTCCCAGTTTATGGCCACCAAAAACCTAGAGCCTGTGTCCCTATAATACACATTTGGAGGGGTCTATTTTAACACAATTTCAAATTGACTCATTAGTATCATTTTCAAAATAAAATTGTATGCTGATGGCTGGTGTGCTCCATGTTCATTGGTACTTTTAAACATTTTTGATGCTCATTGCAAAGTTGAGAAGTTGCTTTCGCAGTAATTGCATGAATGTACAGATGTCAGTGACCCAGATGTACTAGGGGCTACTCCAAGTTCAATTACATACTGTTGAACAAAGATGTATTTAATTTGTTGTTTGCATACTAATTTGGTTTTGGAGCGGTTGACTAGGGAGTTACACAGGGAAACTTTGGCTGTTTAAGATTTTTCCTGGTTACTATGTACTTCATCCTAAACATTGGTAAACTGTAAGAAGTATCCTCCCCTCCAAAGAATCTTTTCTACAAACATTCATATTCTTATTCATGGTCAATGTGGTATTAGATGTGTAGATTCACTGACGTATGGCACAAGCCTATATTGCCAGGGTCTATTGTATCTTCTGGGTATATAATGTGTTGAAGAATAAACTTAATTTGTAAGCGTCTGATTTTCAAAGGAGCAATGGAAAACATATAGCACAAAGAAATGGATGATGCTGACATGTCTCTATCTGCCAGTGCATTAGAAGAGCATATGTACAAACAGGACAACACATTTTGAAACCTCAGTCTATTCAATATATTGTTACATAATACGATCATTGTATAATGTTATTCAGAAAAAATGACATTTAATTACCAGATGCAGCACTACTGATGTTGTTTTAATGGTATCAAGAGAAAGGCTCTGCGGTTTCTTGAGAAAAAAAATTATTAATTTCATATTGCTTGAAAAGTGTCATTTGAAATGAAAACCACTACTGCAATCATTTGCTGCCTTGTGTTAAAGTACATGTATGAATATATGTATGTTAATAATAATAATAATAATTATTATTATTATTATTATTATTCACTTAAAGAGCCCTATCCCAAATCTGGCACAAACATACCTTGGCATAAGTTGTTAATTTGGTCCTTGGCAAATGGAATATTTTTCATCTCCGCCTGCCTTGTTAATTTCCTGGTCTGCAATAAAAAATAATTTGCATCAACATGGGCTGGGTGGCGTAACAGAGGGTGTGTCAGGACAAACATTTGGCGCTCTGCTAATTTAGTTTCAAATACCGTTTTTAATTTTTTAACCAACCAATGCCGCCTTATAGCTCATATGCAAACACCGCTATTTTGGTTGTGTAAATTCACACATATGAACACGAGGCAGACAGAAGATCACATAAGACTTTTGTATGGCTGTTGTAAGAGAGACATCTACTTGTCCCAAATTGTATAAAGCCCTTTTCGTACGGGACTCCTTTTGTGTAGGGACTACATGTAATTTTGCATTCACACTAGCTAAATGATGTCTGTAATTCAGTTGAATTTACTCACCGTGTCCTGCATACAAATGAAAAGGACACAGGTATGGTTAGCATAACTTAATATTTAAGCTAATATTAACATAACGTGTGTGGCACTGGGTACACATAGCAAAGTTGTGCTTTGGATGCTGGCACATACGTGAGCATCTTGGCAGTGACTGGAGACAAACCAGAGACATAAAATTAACAGAAAAACTCAAATGACTTCGGTATTGCAAAATGCAGCAGGTAATTTCATCAGGAATCTGTACTTAGCAAATGTCATGGCAGATTCGCATAGGATTTCTAAATCATTGGACCTCCTCATGTAATACTGATCCCAAATCAGAAATGATAACTTTAGCTAATTTAAATAATTTAAATTCCTTCTTTGGAATGGTTATTTTCATTACTGTTACAATGTTTTTGAGCAGGTTGCTCTCATTCGAAGTGGCCAGGATGACACCAAACCTCCACTGCATACACAGGTAATATATTTCTCGTAAACCACACTCTACAACTTTACAACTGTTCTGAATGCATGCTACAGTGTCTAGTAACAAAATGGACTAAATTAAGCTTGACGGGCCTTAATTCACCGTTGTCAACAGTTAGTGGTAGGTTTTGACAATTGTGCCTTGACAGGGAAGATAGAACCTTTGAGTGTTTAGTTTCTACCACTTTCCATTTAGTTTCACTTACACAGACAAAACAAGGGTTCATTTCACTCTGTGCACGCTGACTAGACACTCAGGACTATGACTAGGCTGCTTCAAAACTTTCATTTTGTTTCCTTTCTGCCATTCAGATGCAGACTTGATCATTGTTGGTCAACTTGCTGCATAACCAAAGTATGCTTTAGCTTCAGCTCAAGGATAGATGACCGGACATTCTCCTTAAGAATTTTCCGGTACAGGGAAGAATTGAATGTTGCTATGATCTTCTCAATGTGAAATGCTTCATTTGCTTCATGCCGGACATAATGGGACCAGTGTCATCCAAACAGTTCCACTTTTGAGCCATCTGTTAATAGAACATTATCCCAAAAGGCTTAGGGATCATACAGGTGCTTTTTTGCAAGTGCAAGATGAGTACTGATGTCTCTCTTGGTTAGCAGTGGTTTCCACCTTGCTACTCTCCAATGAATGCCATTTTTGCCCAGTCTCTCTCTTATTTCAGAGTCACAAACACTGACCTTACCTGAGGCTAGAAAGGCCAGAAGTTCTGTGGATGTTCTTCTGGTATCTTTTGTCAATTCATGGATGAGTTGCAACTTGGTGCCCTTGGAGAAATTCTGGCAGGGAAGATTCACTACTGTTCCAAGCGTTATCCATTTTGAAATAATGGTTCTCACTGTGGTTCAGTGAAGTTCTGGGGTCTTACAAATGGCTTTGTAACCCTTTCCGGACTGATATATAACAAAAACACAGACAACAACAGCAGACAGAAATCAAATAATTTTGAGGCAAAAAAAATTCACAACGGAAATCATAGTTAAGGGTAGCATTTTATTTTTAATATTTTGTCACTAATATTTTATGTGCATTTTAGTGCATTTGTGTGCATTTTAGAAAGCCGAATGCATGGTGTGAATGGTCCTATATGTACATTGTGTGTGTTACAATGAAAGACTGCTCAGTCACACTGAACAGAGGTAAAGCTATGTTGCTTTTAGCAAGCCTTCTTTAACAGTCATGAGGGTAATTTGATAATTAAACTGTGCATTCAATCATAAACTCTTAATGAGTGGAGAGAAGGGTGTGTGTTACAGATTTTTTTTTTTGTTTTTACCACAGAACAAGGCGCAGTGCCACACCTCTTTCAGGTTTCTGTTGATTTCGTTAAGCACATTTTTTTTTTCATGGAAAGACAATGGAAGAACATGGCAAATGAGATTATTTATCATTTTCAAATGCTTGTATCTGTAAGATGTCATACAAGTTGTTTTGTTTGGTTTATAAACACGCAGTGATGGAGTACTATAATCTACCTTTTTGTATACTTCTGTGTAGTGCTTCCATTTCTGAAAAATAAATCACTTGTCCCATTCTCCACAATTATTTGTCAAACTAAATTATGTTTTGCCTAAAGGGCAGTGTGCAGAGTAGTATGGGTTCCCAATACTCAAAGTACAGCTAACATTATGGCCCGCAATTTAAGATAGTAGGCCATGTATTTCTTTGCAAGCACTTAAGTATAATAATCCAAAACACAAAGACCCTCTTTAAAAAGAGCATTTTTGATGAATGCTATTCCTTGTTTTTTTATTTTTCAGGTGCAATTACTGTAGATGAAATTCACCAATCATCAAGCTACAAATGAATGCTACATTGTCAAGCACAACCTTTCGATGGTTCCCATCCTGCTGTTGTACCACCAAATGACTGAATGTGGCTTTTTCACAATCTTTACTCAGAAAATTAAACCCAAGTCACAAGAGCCACATTTAAAACCGCAAGTTTGGTCAGTCAAACTGAGACTGACCTATTTCCCCAGTCACCACTGTTGCACAAAAATATGTGAGAGAATCAGAATTAGATCTGATAAAATGTATTTGGATAATATAGCATCAAATCGTGCTGAGGCACAGATGGAATCGCATACAAAGTAATTCAAAATGGTGATCTAGCTGGTTAATACTTGTTATAATCCTAAAGCTAATAATAGTTTAGGGATGTGACCAGTATCCCCGTGACAAATGCAGCTGCTGCTACAGGAACAAGATCATTTTAAATTGGGGGGGGGGGGGGGGGGGTGCATGGATGCTTTGATTTAGTTCCTGCGCATATGTTTGAAGCAGCATAATGATGAGAATGAATACTGATGCTGTGACTGTGCAGCACGTGAGGGGAATGTGAGACCGTGATATGAGGGTGGCGGTCTCCCCCGCTCACAGACGAGAGAAAGACCATCTGCGCAGACACGGATGGCCCTTCGCTTTTTTCAGCCCTTGGCAGAGACCGACATCCCCGGCACTGCCGTGTCACGGCCGGCTCGGCGAAAAGCTGCGTGGGTGAACTCAATCCACTGATCGCATTGTGCGCTGACTGTGAAGTCTCGTTCGCCCCGAACCAGACCCTAAGCACTTCAGAATACGGAAACTTCCAGATTACTGGACTGCAAAGGGATGTACGGGAAGAAAAGAGAAGCTGCATATTCAAACAGAAAATTAAATAAGCATAAACCAGGGTGGAGAAACAAATCGATCTTCAACACAGGGTGGAATTCATTCTTATGAGCAACAAAGCTTTCCCTTTTACATTGAGTACCTTGCACAAAATGAATGAATATGCAGCTCACCTGACAGTAGACATACTGTCTAGCCTTTAGAAGACAAAGCACTGGCCTTACTTAATGGCCACTTTTCTGTGGTCTAGAGAAAAGTCTATGCTTTCATTGTATTAAATTTCACATGAACAGCCTATACTGTAGCTGATTGAACATTGTAGTTAAAATTGCTATTGCAAAATACACAAGCTGTCCTGGGCTGGATTTGTCTCACTATACCATTTCTGTGCAAAACAACACCTCAGATTCTTCGTTGTAGCCTGCCAATTCTTTTAAGCCCATTGCATATTTTTCCCACTATGATTCAGAGCAGAAGACACAATTCCTGAAGCAAATTTGTTTAGGAAACTACCAGACAATTTTTCTGGTAAGTGACATTTAGTTTATTAGCTTGATATTATTTGTTCATTGTTCAAAAGCTGTGGGCTTTTCCAAATTTGTTCATTTGTTTTCACATATTGCAGTTGAAACAGAAAAGCTTTTTTCACTTCCAATCACTCACAAGGATTCGGTAGAATTAATGAGAAATAATTGAATATTTCTAAATGTAATGTTTTCAGTCATTTCTAGTAAGCAACAGTAGGATTCTGACTGTGCATGCTTAATAATCTTTTTGGTTTGTTTTTTTAGAACTTGAATTCACTAATAACTCATTTTAAATGACGCCCACAATGGAACAGAGGCAATATAGTAGTTTTCACTATCTGTTAGAGGTAGATGCAGCATATCTTCACTTTTCTTTCAAAACATAAACAAATAAAATCACTTAAAAAATTATTCCAAAAAATCAAAATATGGCCGTTCTAAAGGATTCAGATATGACAATAGAGAGATAATATAATTCATCACTAGAAATATGAGATTATTTTAAAAATGCTACTACTGCAGGCAAAGACCAAAAGAGAACATGTTTGGTAATTTCTGAACGCTGAAAATTCATTAGCATTCATGCCGCTGTGTAAATATGTGCTCCCCCAGGTATTCAGAATGAATAATGAGAATCAAGATAAATAATACTCACTAGAGTCCCTGGCTATTATTATGCATTAATGATATGTAAACAAGTATCTAAAACCTGAAGACAATGAGCAACGAAAGATGATATCTTATATTTTAGGGGCTCTGGAGAGGCAACAAATTACACTCTATTGCATACCCATGGATCTCAGACACCAACCTTAGAACAATGGAAAACATTCATTAATGAATTGTCATTTGAATAATGCATCTTGGATGTACTTCCCCTGAGTTGACATTGCATTGCATGAATGCTCAGTGACAAACTATGAAAAGCAACTTGAACAACTAAATTTGTAGTTGTTGAAAAGTTCTAGATTTACTATAACAATACTTTTGTGGAATATAGTAAATAATTTCTGAAAAACTGAGTGATTTGGCTGGCCCCACATATTTTACTGAAGTAATATTCTACTTAACTACTGTCCTGAATATTCAAAAAAAAAAAAAAATTTATAAACTAGTGGAAGAAAATGTCATAATTTAGGCTTTTCAATTCAGGTTCCCGGACAAGCTCAAACCAACCAGGAACACAATGCAAATAAGTGCATAAAACTTTAACTCTTTAGTATCTTTAGTGTTTGTTTATACACTTGTGTACATGTAACTTTTAAACAGATACACAATTGAAAAAAATTAATTACATAGATACAACATCAGCATTTACAGTTTTCTTAAAAATAGAATCAAGGTTCTTAATAAAATGTGCCGTTCTCACTCATTGCCCTTGTAGTTCCTTAGAAAAGAACGTCTATTGAAGACTTAACCACACATGAAATATCTTTCTTTGTTATCAAACAATTCAAACATGAATTGTTTCATAACAAAGCAAAAATTCTGGAGTACAGAGCCAAATTAAAAAAATACATGTCTTTGTCCCAAACATTATAGAACTCACTGTATGCATTCAAGTGTTGAAAGAGTTTGATTGTCTCTGCCTTAGTCTACAGGGACCTAACTATAGAGGCCTTAACATGTTGATTTATTTGAGGTAGTGCAGGTCAGAAGTTCAAACATAGCCCTTTGTGTTTGATACCTCACTCCATCTACTGCTTTCCCCAACCTTCTTGGAAAAATTAATGTCAAGAGAACAAAAAAGGGGATTTTCACTCTATTGCCTTCATTTGTAGAGACGGCAGAGATGATGTATATGGCTGTGCGTAAGTGGCTCGCAGACAGCCGTGGGCTTTTCCTCGCTGACATCGCTACTGATGGAGGAGACATCCTCCTGCAGAGCCTCCATGCCTGCGAAACCATATACACGCATGTACTGTACACGCACACAACTATGCACAAATACACGTACAGGCCTGTGCTCTGGTAAGCATACAGAGCTATGCACGTGCATGCCTAAATACACACGTGTGCTCAGGCAACATGCAGTGACACAGACACAAGCACAGCCTGTTTTCACTTATTCCATTTCATCAATTCCCAAATGAGTGACTAACATCACAAAAAAATGTCAGCTCCTTGATAAATTTCCCACACTGAAAAAATAGCAAGAAGGTGCTGAGAAGATAACGTCACTGTTTTAGATTGTCCTGAGGGCAATTTGTGTTATGATCGACTGAATAAGAATAAAGTCACATTTTGTTAATTTCACCATGTACAGATTTCTGATAACATGAGTGTAATATCCAACCTTTCTGTGGTCCAAGAGAAAACAGCTCAAATATAATATTCAGGAAATGATCTTCCTGGAGAACCAGCTATATCTACATCACAGTCGTCACATGAAAGACAAAGAATCTTTGTATCATCAACTAAAACAGAATAATCTCATAACAGTGTTCAATATTATTGATATTGAGAAAAAATATTGAGATATAAAGGTAGAGGAAAACCAGGAAACCAGGAAGTTCTGCTCTGTCCAGTAGAGATGTGCCTACTCAACTCAACATTCGAGCATGTAAGACTGAAACATTTACTGGGTGACAGCAATTGACAAAACTCATCGCTTCCAGAAGCCCCCCCGTAACATTAACGTCTTTGCCTTCCCATGACCAGCAGTGACAGCCATTTGCTGATGTCTTTCAAGGCCTTTATGTGTTGTGACAGGTGAATATAAGAGTCTAGACACCTGAGAACAGTTCCCCCTTTTTATCCTTTCGCTTGTCACAACTCAATCTAGCGTGTTTTATTAGAATTAGACCAATTTCAAAACACTGCGGAAGCATGATTAGCTCAGCTTTCAAATGAATCTAAATTCACTTTACTTTTGAGTGCTGAATTTAAGCAGGGCATCCATTTCTATTTATTTCTTCTAAACTTTTTTTTAGTCAATGTCAGAGACCACTGAATTTGCAATGTAGTTTGAAAATCAGAAGCCTGAATGCATTATTCAGATTGGCTGAAGAGGCTTTAGTCTGGGAGCAATTTGGCAGGAGGATAATGTGTTTTCTTTGTTTCACAGGAAAAACACATCAACACTGACCTAGCCAGATCGCAAGCTTTTTTTTTTCTTTTTTTGTTTTTGCAGATTAGTTCCTGCCATGAGCGAAGGCCATTATCTGCAGCAAGACCTGAAGCGCAAGGAATGAAGTCCAAGTGATGCAGCACCTCAGACAGTGGTGCACCACACGAGATGCACGAGTAATGGAGACCGAGCTCGAGCTGAGCGCACATTCCCCATGGCGATGATCCTCCAGCTTGCAAACCGAGTGCAACGCCAGGCTTGATCAGCCAGATCAAACGGGTGCAGCCTCCAGGGTACTCCGTGTTCAACGACTCACAATGCCTCCCTTCTGCCCCCTTTCTTTTTTTCTCCTTTTCGGCCCTCCCGCCCCACAAATACAAAACTGGAGCCCCTCGTTCTGAATTTATCAATTCCCTATACAGCATATTACAGGGAATTTTTGTTATTAATTTCCTTAGTTTTGCAGTTGGAAGTTTATTTAATATTAATTAATTAATTGAAATATATAAATATATATTGAAACTACAAAGGTTGGCGCATGCAGGCGGGCTAGTATGGAAACTAGAGTGAAGGTAGCCAGAATGCAACCATTGTTGTAGTTCCAATATAGCAACTTGTTAGCAACTTACTTTTTAAAAGCACATAACAGCTTTGAAATCCACAGAGGTGATATTAATCAGTGTAATTTATCTCGAGAACAAAACGCAAAGCTCTTGAAGGCTTACGTTCACCGTGGACCTTATTTTCGGCAGAAAACAAAATTCCTATGGGAAAAATGCATTGGAAATCTGACGAGGGAACCCATGGCTCAAAGATGTGATGTTACCTCCAGGTTTTAGGACTACAAACTGTAACAGTCCATTACAAAGCTAGCTAAGTTGCAACTATAAACAGTAACAATAGTTCCCATAGGGAGGAAGACATCATGACAGAAATTAAATTCTTGGGCATCTAGCTGCTTAACATAACTAGCCAGCTAAAAGTAAGTTACTTACAGATCCAACTTGAAACAGGCCAACTCTGCATCGCTTTTCATTCCCTTGGCGAACATCAGCTGATGCTACTGAGGAAAAGCAATTCCAAGATTGACTCTAGTTATTGAACAAGCCCTGTCTTTTTTCTTTGCTGTACCTAGGCTTCGTAGCATCCATCATTGCAGCAGCTAACAAGCAACAAGCACTGATGGAATCAGATCCCAAACCATAGGCTCAGTAGCCATTGCATCACAGATATGCCTTGGCATGGTTATTTTATCATATTTTCAAGTAAAATATCCTGCATATTCTGCCTTTAAGTAGTGCTGAATGGGAATTTTGGTTAAGCTGTTTTCAAGGTCACATTTTGTTTGGTTCCACTTCTTTACCCATGCTGTCTTTATATTAACAAGACATTTGGATGAAATTCTAGTGGTGACATCACAATTTGATTACATTCGTTTGTAACCTGTTCCTGGACTATATATTGCACATCTATGGAACATAAGTATGCACACACATGCTGGTCTTTAATTTTTGCCTGGATGGGGACATTTTTGTTTGCTTCATACGATGCCTCATGATAAATCAATGAATAGGCTAATAGAACTTCCCTGGGAAATAAAAGATTACATGATGGCTGCCTCAATTAACTTCATTCAAACTCTATGCCAGATTTCAGTGTGTTGGATATACAGCATGAGTGTGCCCACCCTGCCTCAGGGCATGTTTTTTTTTTTTGCATGCTTTTGCCTTTTCTTGGAATATTTTCGAGGTCCAGGTGTACTCACAAGCTGCGCTCATTTTTGCGACCTCAGCTTTCACTTACAGAGACCAGAGACACACTCTCCTTGTGATGTCAGCAACCGTTTCTTTGTCATAAATGTGCTTTATAATTTTCTCTGTATTCTTTGCAAGGTGACTTCTTTGCAGCTCGAACTCAAAAAACGTCCAAGCTCAAAAAATCTGTGTCCAATTCGGCTGCATTGAAAGCTCCCACAGTGAGTCGAAGATTTTATAAACATGAATTGAAACATCTGTGTTCCTTTTAATCCGTTTGTGTTTATAATTGCTTAATCTTGTCATCATGTTGTGTACGTGGGTGTTTGCATCATGCATTTGTGCATATATGTGTGTGTGTGTGTGTGTTGGCTCTGGTGATCATTTTATTGCAACATCTCACAAAAAAAACAAAAAAAAAACAGAAAAACATCTTTGTTATACTGGGTTAGCCTCAGCCAGAACTGAATTTAATCTTTTCTTTACTCCATCTGTGCATGATCAGTCTTGATAAAGTATTCAACTGACTTCTTTGCTCTAAATTCTTTTATTCAGCTTTTCAATTACTTCTGACCTACGCTTCCTTGTACATAGTATTTGGTCTGTTCTCATTTTATATAAAGTGTAATCCATGAGTTTACTTTCTGATCTATTCACTCTTTTTCATATACAGAGAGCATAAAGGGTTCAGTGAGCCTACTACTCAACATGCAAGCATTAATTCAGTCACAACAAAATGCACTATGCTGTTTGTGCTACTAAAAGAGGCAACAGATTTAGTTGTCACATAGAGAGGAGGCACTTAAAAACCTCATGTTGTGGCATAATTAGTCAGCACACTGCCTGCTGGGGATTTGGACACTGAAGAAGAACATGCTACTGCGTGGCTTCACCGCACAAAATATGACATTATGAAAGCACAAAAAAGATGGGAGCAACAGAACAATCTCTGAATGCAAAGATTTCACTTCATATTATGATGAAGGAGAGAGAGTAATGTCAACAATGTAATCCCTTAAATGTATTAAGATAAGCAATAAACTGAATTATGGTAAGTCAGGAAGATTGGGTCAACACAATTAAGCACTGTTAGTCTTTAATCTCAAACCCAAGTGATACATATGTCAGAAATCCAGCAAGCAAATGCAATAATCTATAATTAGCAATTACTTTTAATGAAAGATCCTAATTAAAGAACACGTGAAATATTGAAGTACATCAACACCTTAAAATTGCTTTCATGCACCATGGCATGATTTCAAAAGTTTAAGTAGAAGAATAAAATTAGGTTTTATCTCTGGGGAAAAAAAGATTATTTTACATTTAAAGATTTCATATAGCACATCTTGCTGCTGGTCTGTGCTTCATAGATAGATTTTTTCATTTCTGTGCTGTTTTACATTAATGTAATATATGTTGACAAGTCAATATTTTACATATATAAAAATTCCAAAGTTCCATTACAAACAACTTAAATGAACTTAAATGTTTTCCTGTCATTTAAAATATATGTATGTATGTTTTTTTTTTTTTTATCATTTACCTTTATTGCATAATTTGCATAAGGTTCTAAGTCAGAATTGAAATTTTACATATATACAAGTTAACAAGTTAGCCAAATATATAACGGTAATTGAAACCTTTTTAATACTGTGGAGATGATACAGTAATTGGCTTGCGAGTCCTGGCAGGGTTCACGAGCAGGAGGAAGGATGAAGGATGCAATTCCACCCTGTCACACTGGGACTGCAGTGGCCTCACCTCACAGGCATGGGCAGCGGGGCTGATTGATGATCAATCTCGTCGTTGCGCCTTGCTTGTCTCGGGCCCATCTAGAGGCACAGTGTGCTGTGCCATTTGAAAGAGCCCTCCAGAAACACGGCCGCTGTGCGTTTTTGCTTGGCCAGCTCCCTCCCGTTTTGACTGTTTGCAGCTGTTCTCCCAGCCTCAGCAGTAGGACTGTCTTTAACTCTCTGCTTTGGTGCTAGATTTGTTTCTTGCTTACTTGTATTTTTTTCTGAAGCTTGCAAAGGTAATGAAATGGCCCCTACCTATTCATCACTGATTGTTCTCACTACCTTATCAACTCACCGCATGGTTATGGTATTTTTGCCTTTTTATTAGAATTTGTAGTGCTAAAACTATTTTTAGGCTAGTACTTTTTATTAGACAATTTCAGTGGCACAGTATAAATTCCATACATGAATTACATTCCACAACTCTTCATGGCAGGCAGGTCCATCTAAGCCAAGTGAACCCATAAGAATTCCAAAAAAGCATACACTGTTTTACCTTCAATATCAAGCTTAGTTGAAATATGGGGAAACCGAATGTTAACCTTAAACAAATCATTTTCCATGGATAATCTAAATATTATCAATTATCGTATGTCCTTAAGATATTGATAAATACAATTTTGAAAAATAAAGTTTTGTCTCATGATGCACTCAAAAGGCCAAATATGTAAAGGAAAAAAAATGTGTGAATATGTGTGGAAAATTAAGAACACTTTCTCAATTGTTTCTGATTTATTTTCTCTTCCCCTATATCTGATTTGAACTCTTATTTATTCCCAGGAGACTGTTATCACACTGACCTTAGACAACATTTGGTCCAAATGTTGCCCTTCAGAATGAATGCCCTCGGTCAGACTGACTTTCCACCTTGGAAGAAACTGTCCTGTGAGTGCCGCATGTCACAAGAGGAATTCTCAGGCTTTGATGTTAGCGTAGGTGTCATAAAAGACAAATGTGTTTATCAAAGAATATCATCTTGGCCTTTCTCCACTTCAAAATAAGTATTCAGCAAAAAAGATATAGCCTGATCCGGGGTGGCTAGTTGGATGGATGGTTTGTCAATGCCAAGTTTCCCATTGTTTGTTTGCTTATATTTCCATTTATAATTTAGAAAAGGTTGTGTCTGTATCATAGTCTCTTTGACAAAGTTCTTGCATCTTCTCTTGACATATTTCCATTAAAATGCTAATGCAGGTGTCAAACTCCATGCATCAATTAAATATATAACTGAATTAAATGGAGCTGCATGAAGTCAGTATTTTGAAGTGAAAAAGGCATACCAGGATATACCAGGATATACCAGGCCTCTCTCTGCTGTTTGTTAAATCTGAAAATAGATAGTGGAAGTGAAAACAATGCTCTGAATATTTAAAATAAAAATACTTAATTTAACAGCAGATCGAAGGAGTCAAATGATCCATTTTCACTGATTCGTTGAACAGTAGCCCATTTAGTGTCAGTCTATTCAATATTCTTTTTTCCCTCAAAATGATACTCAAAAGGAGCCTTTAACTTAAATTATGTGATCAAATAAATCATAACTTCTTCAGTATGCACACTGAGAATGTTATGCACCGGCAAAAAAGAGTTTATTTATACCTAAAAAGGTTGTTTTCCAAAAAAATGTATTATGTGTATATTGTGAATTATAAGTCTATTTAGACTTATAATGCACAAGGTCTAAATAGAAGACTGTGTATTTGGAGGCCTTGGAAGAAATCATTGATCTGAATTAATATTTCTGAGGACGGCAAAATTGCTTTGAATCCACAGCAGAATCCACAGTGAAGGACTTGATCCCGTTTTATATCGGTGAGCATCTAAATACATTCTCAAAATATTTTTATCACTAAACTAGATAGCTATTATTTTCCCAACAATCTTCCTGACCTGCTGCTATCAGAGGTGGCAAGGGGAGAGCAAGGAGAGGGCGAGGGGGAGAGAGCGGGAGGGTAACAGGCAGGTGGAAAGGGAGCTTTCTTCCACACTTCTTCCACAAGCATATAGTGAACAATAAATAGTATTTTAGACCTCTGAAGACCTCTAAAGTGTCCTTTTGGAGTCTGCACATGGTTTTTTCTGGAAACCTGCCAGAACATAGCTTAGAAAAAAACAATGTAGAATACTCCATGTTCTGGTGTTATTGTCATCAGATTTGAACCATTACATTACATTACATTACAGGCATTTAGCAGACACTCTTATCCAGAGCGACTTACACAACTTTTTTTTTGGATTTGTCCAGGCACAGCCACAATCATCTGTATCCACTCAAAAATAATAATTTTAGGTGAGAAAGAATTTCCACTACCCCTGTGTTTGAGCCTCTGATTCTTTATTTCAGCAATTTTGCACAATATTAATTTACCTACTACAGATATGTAATGTAGAGAACATTTTATAGATGTTTGCTGAATGCCTTCAATGTGGAAGCCATGTCAGCATAGAAACATTTCTGGTCCCAATGGATCAAAAGACCAATACTCTGTTTTGTATCCATGCTCTACATATAGTTAAGTACTACATCTAACCTGAAAACTATTATTAGCACAAATATATTATGATTATTATTATGATGGTGAAAAATTATTTTCATTCTCTCTTGCGAAGGAGAGAACGCAATAAACTGATTCAGTGAAAAATAATGCATCTCCAGCACCCAATGTGACCTACTCAGACTTGACAGGACTTCCACACTGGGTAACACACCGGGTGGAGGTGATCCATCATACAATAAGGTAAAGTATGCAATCACTATCAAAACACTAATCATGTCCAAATGTTGAAAACAGCAGTGACCATTTAGCAAGGAGGGAGAGCACAGTTATTGAGTTGATTGGTATTGATGTTACTCAAATTAGAAGCACTTGCAATGAAACCTTCCATTTAGCAGCAGCTGGGGCACAATTGTTCATGCAAAATACACTGAACCCAGTATAATTTGTATTGGAACCAGAGGTATGGTAGGAAATACACTGGGCATCATTCACTTTTTATGGCCTGACTTAACTTCCTTCAGATTCACAATAATGATTGCCAAGAAAAGTGAGCAAACTTTGAAACTGGAAACAAGCTGGGAGCACCTTGCCTGCATTTGTTCAGCTGCTCTCACATATTTTTGCTTCTCTGGGCCCAAACAGCTTTCCCAAGGAAAGGAGGCAGAATCTTCCAGAGGAAGCCTTTGTTCTTACTGAAGGTCTTTTTGAGTGAAACGCAGCAGAAATATGGAATATCTCTGAAAAGTTATAGACTTTGATGACTTTCTCCCCACTTAGTCAATCAGACAGATTATAAATACATTTCCTTAGCATGATTTTGGCCTTGCGGTGGGGCAAACGGGCATGAGGCCTGGACTATACCATTAAAAACAACTTTTTCCTTTCTCAACTCTCCCCTGACCGGTTTAAGCTGACCTGTACAGCTCCATGGCATCTTTTCGTTAACTGGATGCCTGGAGCTAAAGCTGCAGTACTGTAGCGTGCCAGAGCAGCAGCTACATTATGTCTGATGTCTCTTTCACTATCAGTCGTCTTCCATCTGAGCAAAACTAGGAGAGATACTGAGAACTATTCTTGGCTTCTGACTAAATGGGTAGCCTTGCAATGGGCCCCTGGCTTGTCTTCACTTCTTGTTGAATGCACTGATGAAAGCATTATCTCCAGCCATCCAGCAACTGATTTCTGTCTCTCTGATTTTTGAAGAGCTTATATCCCAGCTTGCCCATGCACAGCCTCTCAACCACCTCTCTTTTGGCTGTGTCAATACGACTCCAGGTGACAATCTAATGTTATGTTTAAAAGACTCCCAGGATACTCTGCTTCCTTTCCAAAAAAAGAAAGCTTTCCTCATTCACATCACACATACTGCTGTGCAAGTTGAGCAGCAGTGTGATGGGGAATGGAAGACAATCATTTCTTTGGGTGCATGTTAAAAAGCATTGCATTACAATTACAAATGAAGGACATAGCGCCCCCCCCCCCCCCATTTCAGGGCACCATAAGGTTTGGGACACTTCACTGGAATCTGGCATTTCTGATCGTTAGGTATGTTCAACTGTTTAGAAAAAAACATGTTAAAAACAGTATTTTCAATTGCTTCCTTAGTACACGTATAAGAGAGCTTTCAGCAACTAGTCTTGATTCTAGGCTTTTGATTACCTTCGAAGTCTGTTTTTGACGTTTGTCAACAGGAAGACCAGAACTGTGCCAGTGAAGCTCAAGGAAGCCATTATGAGGAGAAAAAACTGTCAGAGACTTAAACTAAACCTAAGGCTTACCAAAATCAACTGGTGAGCTCTGTAATTGCAAAGGGCCTGGTAGGCCAAGAAAGACCTGTACAGTTGATGACCAAAGAATTCTCACAATAATGAGGAAAAAACCCCAAACACCTGACTGACAGATCAGAAACACTCTTCAGGAGGCAGGTGTGGATGTGGTAGTGACTACTGTCCGCAGAACACTTCACAGACGGAACTATAGAGACCCCACAGCAAGATGCAAACCACTAGTTACAATTGTGGAAAAATGTCTTGTAGACAAACGAGATGAAGATTAACTTGTATCAGGGTGATGGCAATAGCAAAATGTGGAGGCCAAAAGGAACTGCCCAAGATCCAAAGCACCCTCCTCATCTCTGAAACATGGTGGTGGGGTTTTACAGTTTGGGCATATATGGCTATATACAGTTATCCGAAACATCCAAAACAAAATTTATAAAAATGCCCTTCAATAAAAGCTGAAAATCTAGATCTCGTGAGTTGTTTGATTACAAATCAAAAATTTTCAAGCACAGCCAAATCAGGAAAAACATGTCTTTGTCCCAAACTTTATAGAGCTCACTGTATGGTAAATATGGTAAAACTTGTTGTGGTGGAACAGTACAGCACAAAAAGAAAAATTCAAGGTTGAAGAACTTGTTGGTATTGTATCAGAAAAAGTTGAAAAAATTGAGAGAGCAGAAACAACTAGAACATTATGTTGTCCTTGATATCTGCTAAGAATAAAAGGCTTTGTCTGACTGAATCCCAGCTTACAGATGGTGAGTTCAAATTACATTAGAGAATCAAAGCAAATTGAAGTCAGCTTTCAAAGTGGCAATTAATTGAGCCCTCAATTTATGACGCTTTTCAGTCTGACACATTTTTAATTAGACTAATTATTATCATGGCAGTAGTAACTCTTGTTGTGACAGACAGTGCCTGCCAGTATTACTGTGGATGAAGTATTTTCTCTAGAGTGAGTAAGATATAAACTAATTCAGTGCACAATACCCATCACTTACAACACCACATAAAATACAGAGTAAAAACACATGGACTATGATTATATTACAGGGCACGGAGGTTCCTCTGAAAAGGGAAAGCTTTAGATTGGATGAGCCATTGATGTGCACTCCAACCAAATACAAACACTAAGTGTGCTTGTTAATTTAATTTTCTTTAGTTCTTTGCATTCAATTGGATGCCACTGGATATTAAAGTACAAGAAATTGGTTTCTGTGAGCAAAAAAGATCACAAAAAGATATGCCCCACCCCTCATTGATGAATTTGCATACCAAGTCAATATGTCAAACAGCAGTCTGAGTCTGTTGTAATAATAGTAAGGTTGAGCTATTTTTCTCAAACACCACTGGAGCACCTTTTTAACACATAATATTTCCAGGCATAATGTTCAATTATTGAGAATACAACAAGTTAATAATATTATTATTATTATTATTATTATTATTATTATTATTATTATACATCACATTTATTATTATCATTATTAATAATAATAATAATAATACCACCAAGGCAGACATAATGCATATTTGAAATGTGTTATATTACATTGCAGGCATTTAGCAGACGCTCTTATCCAGAGCGACTTACACAACTTTTACATAGCATTTTACATTGTATCCAGCTGGATATATACTGAAGCAGTTTCGGTTAAGTACCTTGCTCAAGGGTACAACGGCAGTGTCCTACCCGGGAATCGAACCTGCGACCTTTCGGTTACAAGCCCAGTTCCTTACCCACTGTGCTACACGCCGTTATATGTTGGTTTAAACATTACCTAAGACAACATTATGCAGTATAACAATCATTAATCTTCTAAATGAGAGTAATTTATTGAGTGTTTACTAACAGTATTGTATAGATCAATCTAGTTATTTTGCCATTTAAGATGTACTCAACAGAAACAATTGGCACAGCAAGCTCCATTGGGTTTTGATGGCAATCACTGTTATTTACAGCATACATCGATGTCCTGAAATATGTTATGTCAGAGCAGTGGGGCATTGATTAAGCAAAACAAACAACTCGAGTTAGGGTCTGAACATATAGACAAAAACACCAAAACCATTATTAATATGATGCTATGATATTTTAAACATATATATATATATACGTATGTGTATATATACATGTACACTGTACATATATTTTATTTATTTTGTTGTGTCAGGTGATGTTGCCATACTTGAATTGCTTTGCAAACAAACAAAATAAAGGAGAAATATGAGATTATCCATCATTGAAAGTGGAAAAGGGCCATTTAGTCCACTGCTTCTGACAGCTTTGGAATTCTTTTTGCTGCATTTTGTTTTAATTGGCAATCATGAGTTAACCGAATAAGAGGACTGAACGAGAGCATATTTTAATTGGCTGTCTTGATGGTTTCCTGAGATAGCGGACAATTCCCTATCCTGCAATTGACAACTCAAGGTCTGAGGAAACAGGCTAAAGAAGCATTGTTTCCTTTTCCATTTTATCGCTTTTCTTCCTTCAGTCTTGTTAAAATCTTTTTGTCAAGACTTGATCAAATTATTAATTTACAAAGACCACCACATATGTAGGCATGAACTGAAAACCTGAAGGAGGCACCCAGGAAATTGCATTTATCAATTAAGTTTTTAATATGTGATGTTTTATGTTTAAAAGCAGTCGTGTTCAGCCTCAGTCTTCCCTTTGCATAAAAATTAAAAGACACTAAATCAAAATGTTGATAAGGTGTAAGGTAATACACACTTCTGTTGTAGAATAGGTGTAGACAGGAACTTACTGTGTGGAACACTAAATTCACTTGGAGAAATTGCTGTGAACATTTTCATTATTTGGTCTTATACATGTCAATAAACAATTCAGTGAGTCCTATTTACCCTAAGCACAGTGACTATAGCACATTAATACTTGCTTGCAGGAACTAGGCTACTAAATTTAAATCTCACTGTCACACATTGTTTCTTATACTCTGAAAAGACTGTGTCCAAGCAGATCGCATTTCACAGACAGAATTCAGAATCTAAGGAAGAAGCATGTTGATTAAAATGTAAAGGAAGCTTATAACAAAGATTCATACACTCACAGAGGCACACTTCTGCCACAATCTGACCCATTTAGTAGATTTAGTAACACTTGACAAAAGTAACATGGTTAATACCTTAATTACAATGCGGCTACCGTAGTCATTTCAGGTTTGTACAATTTCTACCAGCCTCATTCAGTCCTCAACCACCTCCCAAAGGAATGGAGCATTGTGATAACTCTGGCGGGAAATATTTCCAAAAAAACTTTTTTAGGCGATCTAAGGAAAAATCGGTTCCAGAAGTAAGTTTCAGGTATAAGGCTTCATTTTTTATTTACAATAAGCAAAGAAAGGAAAGACGGGAGCCCGCACTCTTAATGAATAGATATAGATTATGAATGTCTACGCAACAAAATCATTTTCATTTGTATTCCTAGAAAATAAGAAAAACACCAGTTGCAGCAACAACCATATTGTTTTGAATACAATACACACATAAACACATATATAAATACATACGCATATATATATATACACACACATATACTAAGTTAGAGGCATCCATCTCCTAATTCAAAAACAGATCTGTTTGTATATATATTGTTACGTCCCCAGCCTCTGCTTGCCTGGGTAGTGCCGGTGGAGGTAATACCTAATTGCTTAATTGCTTGATTGCCTCCACCTGCCTGTAGTCTAATATAAGCCCTGCAGTATGAGGTTGGGGAGATCTTCTTTGAGGTTTCTTTTGTGTGATTTGCGTTTGGTAGGTTTTTGTGAAGACTCTTATTTTGTGAACTTTGTGGGTTTTTGTTTGTTTTAGTTTGTGTTTTAGATTAATAAATGTCTGAGTTTGTGTTTTTAGATCAGTTTCTGTCTGGTTTTTTGGTGATTTGGACTTTGTTTGTTGTGGCCCTTCGAGCCGGCCGTAACATATATATATATATATATATATATATATATATATATATATATATATATATATATATATATATGTGTGTGTATGTATTTATATATGTGTGTATCGTATTCAAAACAATATGGTTGTTGCTGCAACTGGTGTTTTTCTTATTTTTCTTATTAGCCTGCCTAGCCTTCTTGTCATACACATTGGCCTTAGACAGGTTCTGGTCATTATTGATTATATAATTATTCAATCCTTTAGAAGCTAATTTACATATATAATTGCCTATTATGATGTCATGTTTATTCTGGTTTTATATTTCCTGTTTGTCAGAAGAATTTCAAGACACTGAGGACGGCTTAGGCCGAAACATGTCTGTCTCTTTGTCCAAATAGGAATAAAAATGAAAATGATTTTGTTGCGTAGACATTCATAATCTATATCTATTCATTAAGAGTGCGGGCTCCCGTCTTTCCTTTCTATGATTATCTGTGAGAAGCCAACACACAATTTATTTGTTATATAGTTTGTTAAAAACTTCTTTGAGCGCATGGGTTGGTAATTCTTCTTTTTTTAATTTTTTTTTTTTACAATAAGCAAAGAATTACATAGCCTATTCATAATTCTTTGCAAACTATTTTATTTTATTTTATTTCAAAGAGCACATTAATTAGCAGTGTGGGTCAATTTCTTATGAATTTTGTTGCTTTATCGGTGCAGTTATATTGTGGATCAAACAGCTTGTAAAATAGCCAAAATTGTGATTTTACAGGCACCAGATGTCTTCATAGCTGGTGCCTGTCCTAATTTTATGACCCGTAATTCCATACAGAATCTACTGAATGCCGTGCCGTGCATAACTGCAGCACGATTGTCGGATATGATCTCATGTGCCTCGGCTTTATTTCTATTCGTGTTGGCTAACTGCGTTCTGTTGCATCATACATTATTCATCAAGCTAGCTGCACCAATGTTAAAACAATGTTGACCTCTCGAATTATCAACAATGCAGTGATACTGTAAGTTCATATAGCCTAACATGACAGCTTCCTAGGTATTCCTATACAAAGGTATTAGCGGGAGGAAGATACGTAGAGCTGCGGTGACTCGTCTTAAACTCGTTCTGGTTCCGCAGCCCGACTCAAAGAATCAGAATGTACAGTTCCTTCGCAGATTTGGTCCCCACTGCTTTGTGTTCAGGGACTGAACTGTTGTCGCTTTGGTCACACCAATGGGAGGGGCATGCCCCACACAAGTGGATTACTGCTGTCATTGGCTAAATGCTACGACAGACAGCAGAGCCTAATGGTGAAACTGGCTAAATAGGCGGAGTAGCTGCAGCTTCAAAGTTCCCAATTGAACTTTGAACTGAGAGCTGAACGAAAGGAAAGAATCCTTACATGGAGGTGAGTCAGTTCCTTTTGTTCACCAAGGAACACATTGTTCACAAACAACACAATTGTAGGGTTCTAATTTACAATTACAATCATTCCGCACCTCTGTTACAAACTACAGATTATGTGGCATGTAATATCGGAATGTGTGAACATTGGAATGTAACATCTGAATGTGTGCACTTTGGTTTTAATTGTATGTGACTCGAGTAAGTTATGTATGTAATTGTAACAGCTAATGACTGCTGATATGTCAAAGCTGTTTGAAGTAAAATTTCATAGTGCTAGGCTAAAAACTTTGAGTAAATGAGGAAAATCCAAAAACTGTTCATGACAACCCTCTCCTGTGCAGTATTGAGCACGAGCCACTGGCAAATAAAAGCAAAATTATCCTTCACCAACCCTGACAAGCACAACTGGCACATGAAACATTCTAAGAAAAGCCACCTGTCACGCACAGAAAAATTGTCAGTATAACAGCCTCTTGTACATTGTTCAGAGTACCTTGACTCAGCCATTATCCTCGAGCTCAGTGCTCCTGTTGTGAACAACCATTGAAAGAAACCATAAAGAACACAAAGAAAATCTGCAAATGTAGATATACTTTGTGTGGAAACATTTGTTCTGAGTGCTTCAGAGCATTTGAGTACATACAAAAGCGCTGGGTCTCTGCAGTTCTTCTGGTGCTTATCCATCTACAGACAGCAAATATAAGACAATATAAGCAAATACAAGATGGGTGACCACAGAGCCAAGGAATAATTTGATTCCCCACTGTCATCACTGCAAATGGGCACTGAGTTCACAGTTTGCCACCTTTAATGTGTCACCCATCTGTGCGTGTGTGTGTGTATATATATATATATATATATACTCACCGGCCACTTCATTAAGTACTTGCTAGTACTGGGTGTGGTCTTCTGCTGCTGTAGCCCATCTGCTTCAAGGTTCGACATGTTGTGCGTTTAGAGATGCTCTTACCTCGGTTGTAACGAGTGGTTATTTGAATTACTGTTGCCTTTCTATCAGCTCGAACCAGTCTGGCCATTCTCCTCTGACCTCTGCCATCAACAAGGCATTTTTGCCCAGAGAACTGCCACTCACTGGATATTTAATCTTTTTCAAACCATTCTCTGTAAACCCTAGAAATGGTTGTGCGTGAAAATCCCAGTAGATCAGCAGTTTCTGAAATACTCAAACCAGCCCGTCTAGCACCAACAACCGTGGCACGTTCAAAGTCACTTAAATCACCTTTCTTCCCCATTCTGATGCTTGGTTTGAACTTCAGCAGATCATCTTGACCATGTCTACATGCCTAAATGTATTGAGTTGCTGCCACATGATTGGCTGATTAGATATTTGCGTTAACGATCAGTTGAACAGGTGTACCTAATGAAGTGGCCGGTGAGTGTATATATATATATATATATATATATATACAGAAAGGTGACAAATTAAAGGAAAAGCCAGCATAAAGTCTTAATAAGGTGTTGGGCCACCACATGCCACCAGAACAGCTTCAATGCATCTTACCATAGATTCTACAAGTCTCTGGAACTCTAGTGGTGGGATGGAACACAATTCGTCCAAAATGATGGTGGTGGAGAGTACTGTCTAACAGTCCAAAATCTCCCATAGGTCTTCAACTGGGTTGAGAGCTGGTGACTGCGAAGGTCATAGCATATTAATTCTCATCAAACCCTTTAGTGACCCCTCGTGCCCTGTGGATAGGGGCACTGTCATCCTGCAATAGACCAGTCCCAATAGGATAGAAATGTTTCATCATAGGATAAAGGTGTTCACTCCTTTATCATAATAAATATCTTTGTATTGATCTGAAGTGACCCTTCCCTCTAAGGGGACAAGTGGGGACAACTCAAACCATGCCAGGAAAATGCCCCCCACAGTATAACAGAGCCACCGGACCCCCTCACTGTAGGGGTCAAGCATTCAGACCTGTATCATTCGTTTGGTGTAGGCCACACATGTACCCGTTCACTTTTCAAGAATATGGTGAAGGATGACTCATCTGACCATATCAGTTTTTTCCACATCTCAACTATTGTGTGCATTCATCTGACAAGGGGTTTATGCACTGCAACCCTACTATAATATTGTAGTTGTCAATAGACTGTTCTTTCTGACAGTCACATCCGTCACCTCCTGCATAGTGTGGATTGCTAATTTCGGGCTTTCCCATGTAATGTGCGCATGATCATAACCTATTCTATCTATTGAATGACAATAAACGCAACTTAAACAATCTTTTCATTTTATTTGACAATTTAAAATGATAAAAACAAAATTGAGGAAATAATTAGCACTTGTGTTAAACAAATAATGAGTGTTACACATTCCTATATGTATTAGTCCATATTAACATAATTGAACAGTCTAATGTGTCTTACTGTTGGAAAGTTCATAATGAGCTTGAACTTGTATTTCTGTGTCCAGTATTTTTCTGCATAAAATGACTATATTTTTGCATACAGTAGGTAACAGTTACTGATACCCAGGTGTGACTGGGTTGCTTTCTCCACCAGCACACTATTCACTAGCTAAATGACTGACGCTTTGAGACAAATTGCTGGGACAAGCACTAATGAAACTAATTTTGCACATATAACTTTGCGGAGATAACGCCTCTGACATACTTCCAGTTTTTCATTGAAACGGCAACTCTGAATGTATTCCAAATAGACTACAGGATGCCAAAACCAAGGAAGTGAATGGGACCACTGGGAGGTGCTGGAATTACTGATGACGTGTTCAGCTAACAGTGTTTCTACTTACTTTGTTTTGTGCACACACTTTAAATTTTTCTTCATTGCAACTTGTGTGTCTCTGTATATTTTAAAATGTTTTGCTGCCTTTTTGAGCCCTGCTTGGTCCCATGTGATTTTGTGGTTAATGCTAATAATAGAAATAAAGAAAGTGAGACACATTGATCCCCTACGTGGTTTTGCTCACGCCTTTTTTTTTTTACATTGGGGAGAGGCATTGACTGTTTTTAACAGAGTGGGTGCAGGGAGGTCCAGAGCTCAGATAACCATGTAGCTGTAAAGTTGTACCTGAATCTCAGAATTTCTGTGAATTCCATGTGGAATGTCTGATAAGTTCTACAAAGGCAGTTGCCTTACCTGCAGAACAAAGGAAAAGTATGAAGCTTCTAAAGAATATTGTAACGGAGTGAAGGTAAGTTATTTTCTTCATAAATATAATTTAAAATAGCAGAAGCAGGGCTTAAGTCAGATTCCAAATGATTGCTGCTTTGTTACTCTATGCTGAAAAGATTTCTTGACCTGACAGGACAAGAGAGAAAATCTCAGTGTTATTTCCTCAATAAGAAAACTACAACAGTGTCAAGCAAGCAATTCACAGGTTGAAATAATTATGTAAAGTAGTATTGATTGGTTAATTACAAATATCTAAATGCTTTTATATATTAAAAGATCAGCAGAAGCTGGGAGAAACCTTACCATTCACTTGTGGAAATGCCTGAACTCTTACTGAAATTAATTCATTTTCTGCTAGCAAGTCCCTGGTCAAATGTCCATTAAAACAGAAGAATTAAACAACAAAAGACTTGTCTCCAGATCCCTATAGGATGGCGATACAACTCAATATGGTTTCTGTCAAGACTGTCACATCTACTGCTATTAAAATCACCAGCCTGGACTCACTGCTTTGTTGTCCTCCAGAGCATTGGCAAATGTCTGCCAGACAAGACACAGATACAGCTAGTCCCCCTTTGTCAGCACATTGGGATGTGTTAATAAAAAACAAACACTTTCCAGATGACAGTTGGTGTTTTGAATCACCAGGGAGCTGACAAAACTGACAGGAGGTCTAGACACAAGTCTCAAATTCGTCTCTTCATCTTGAGACCAGGGTGTCCTGACTCAGTCCACCTACAGATGTATGTAACACTTGGTTGTTGGTCTGTTTTTAAGTGTCAGGAGCCCACAGGCATTATTCTTTATAAGCAGTTCAGTTTGAAACTGAGAAAGAGCTAGCATAATTGGAGTTCCCCAGTCCCCTAAAATAAGGGCTTAAAATAAACTTAAACTACTCAGCCACTGATTTTTGGCACAGGTTTTTCAACCTCTAGCTCACTCTGCGATTGTGTTCCATACAAATTCCTCCCACGTATGAAGTTTCACCAATGAAATCATATGTGCACAGATTTTTGCACAGAGTTATGACACTATCAGATCCATCTGTAGTTGGTATATAGACTGATGCTGTGCACTGGGGGTCACACTCTTTCTGATGGAATGATTTACTGTAAGCCTTCCAGTATGAGTCGGGAGGCCCACAAAGCTGCAATTGGCCTAGTAAGCCGGAGAGAGGGGAGTGAGGTAGGCCTGGTGGAGAACTGGAATGCTATGTTAGAGGTTCTGAGTGGTAAACAGCTACATAAATATAATCCTATATTATCTTCTATGTATTCCATGTATCATGCTCTGTCTCTTGTTCTCATTCTTTCGCTACTACCTAAGACTAAATGTGCAAGCAGGTGCAACTTCTTCAAGGCCTTGACCGCTTATTTTGACAAGGCTTTGGCCAAGCCAATTTGCAGGGGTCCAATACAGCTGCACCAATGCAATGACTAAGGGAATGAAGCCCTTACCACTGAAGGGCCATTGTTGTGCTAGTAATCTCTCCTGACTGTCAAGATGAGCTCTTCTCTTTAGCAGAAGACAAGTATTGGCCTCAGCATTCAGGAGGATCCATAAATCCATTCCTCCACCAAGAATACTGTTGAGAAACATGCGCCTGTTGATCATCGGAGGTGGAGCCATCTGAAAAATGCCTACAACCAGACCTCTGTAATATGTAATATTAATGAATATATCTCAGAGCACTCAGGCTGGGTGCCATAAGGATGCCAATACTTTTAGATTGGTGTTCTACAACAGTGTTCTAATCAAAGTCGGTGTGATAAGTGTGCTATTGTGTATGATGAAGCTAGGGTAAAGGGGAAAAGTTGGGAGAAAGCTTTGGTATACGGGGCTTATGTGTGGGAAACTAGAGGTGATTGTAAAGGGGGGAAGAGACGTCTCAATATACAAAATACAGGCCACCTCTAGGGCAGGTGCTGTAGAGTTCAAAAAGATAAATGATACACACACAAAACAATGTTGGGGTTATACACACTGGGACTTTAAGCAATGTAGTAACTGTGAACACATGGTGAAAATGCAGCATATTGGGTTAACGGGGGCATTTTGTCCTGCATGGGCTGGGATTGCCATTAATAGGGTTTCGGAGATATGTCTGTATGAATCTGGGTGTTCCTCACTCTGGATGTGTGGCCCACATACGCCACCCACATGTCCGGCGCTGACCAAAGCCTGCATGACATGCTTGATGATGCCCATATTGCTTCCACACACGTGTTTATGAATTCAAGTGCAGCGCTGGTTGCCTTTCAAGTACGTGAGAAGCATGCAAACATTACAGGGTGTTGGGGACAAATGTGAAGAACTTATTCTGCAGCCAAGATTTGTCTGACACACATATTCAAAGGAGGCCAAATGATCTGTATGAAACTATCATGGGGACATTGGGCACTGTAAACTCAGCAGTAAACACAATTGCTCTTTGGGATATTAAGGGTTATTCTGAGTGAGTGGCTCATCAATCAGGATAGGGGATTGGGGAATTGGGGCACAGGGTTCAATTGGGGTGGTGGGGCTAGTGGCAAGGGCCAAAGCCAGGTCATTGGACAGCATTAATAATATAGATGCTGAACGTGATTGCATAGAAGCTTTAGATTTATTATTTATTTATTAGATCATGCCCACCAGGAATTATTACATCTCTGCCTGGGCCAGGTTCCATGGTTGTACACAAAATAGTATATCTTTACCCTACAATACAACTTCCTTATGCGTAATAATTAATTACAGTTAACATTTTTAGGGATAGACCTGTACCACCTAGTTGTATCTATACAATATAGACCATATAGTCCAATATTACAAAATATATCCACCATACATAACTCACTGAAAAATAATGAATCATTTACTTCTGATTGAAACATCAGGAATAAGATAATAAAGTTCAGAGTCCTTGTAAATCCCTAGCAACCACAACTGAGGCACATAAAAGGTAGTAAAGCCCACTGTGCAATTGCATCAGCAGGGCTTACAGTATGATTGCCTATTGCACAAAGCTTGTATGTAGATGGCTAATACTCGACAAGTAATTAACTACCTGTGGCTGGTTCAATATTAATTTGTATTAAAGCTTGAAATTTGACAAGTCAATCCTGATGGCAATGAGCTCTAAAAAAGTCAGATACGCAAGAAAACATTAGAAACATATCGTTCCATGGACATATACTTGCATAACAGCCTACACAAGATCGGGTTAAAATAGGTCATTTTTGTGCCACATAGAAGCAGGGATTGTCTGCTTAGATCATCAAATGTGATTTGTCAAAATCTTTGGAGGGCTGTCAGGTAAAGCTGTGTGTTATATGTATCATCTTGTCTCTGTGTTATCTGCATGGAGCAAAAATACATCTATAATATTTTTGATGAATTTGTCCTTCTGAAGTAGTATTGATGGAGGTATGTTTTATATTAAGTTAATTAGCACCAAAATGTTTTGATTAATATCCCTTGACCACACATGTTCATACAGATATAAATATAAATGCCAGTGTGACTTTGACTTTTGCACAAACAGCATGGATAACTAGGACATTCATTAGAACTCTGTCTAACTTTAGCCCAGGAGTCAGACCATATGTTAGATTAGCATAGCTAAGTCCCTACTGGGTCAAACATTGCAGTATTTTCCTTGGAAATATCCAGACATAGCTACAGATCTATGAAATTAGAGCCTCTCACTAACGAGGTCTTGCAGGAAATAATTATTTGTCAAATACAAAAGGTTAATCCAATCAGTATGAAGCCCAGCCCCTATCATTATTGAAGCAACAAACCAACAATTCAAAGGATTATTTCCAGACCTTTTAGTCATTGCGAGTTAAGGAATTGCATGGCCAAGGGTCTAGGCCTAGCACTACTGTAGCTTAGCCTAGCACATGAAAATTTATCTTGTCATGTTACTGCGGAGATTATAGGAGCTCTCAGTCATGGTCTGTGTAATAATGTATTCATAATTTTTTATTATTTTATCTGCCATAAAAAGGACTGAATATCTACTTTTGACACCCTGTGTAATTCTATCAACACATCTGAACACAGCACAGAGAAAGCAGCTCAGGTTTCTTATATTACTCAAATGTTCTGAAGCAGTGATCCACCTGGGATACAAACCACCTTATGGATACAAGCCCACTTCTCTTTACACTGTATATTATTTTCACGTTTCTTATGATTCTTTCCACTTATCATATGGTTCTGAATGTATTTTCCCTTATTTTTATGTATTACAAAGTGCTGCACTTTGAGCAACTTGTTTCCTAGTATGCTCTATGATAATAATACTAATAACAACAACAACATCGGAGATTACAGTAGCTCTCAGTCATGGTCTGTGTAATTATTTTATCTGCCATAAAAAGGACTGAAAATATATTTTTGACATCCTGTCTAATTCCATCAACATATCTGATCATAGAGAGATCAGATTTCTTATATGACTCAAATGTACAGGACCAGTGTTCCAGTGATATTAGATGCATGATATTAGTTCTGACAGAAAGGACAAATTGATTCAATAAACAGGCAATACTGAACTTCATACAATTCAACTTTCTAAATTCTAATATAATGCTTGAAACTTACCATGCCTTAAATGCTCCAATCACGACAAACAAAGAACAATATTTGCTCTAGATAATTGATAAATGATTAATTATTGATGCAGTGGTGATAATGGTACCACAGTGGGTGTTATATATGAATCATCCCTCATTTCAGAGCACAGACACTGCTGTTGATTGATGGAACAATGCCGGGGGAATGTACACAGTGTGCACCAGAATGTCTACTGGTACCTCTTCTCAGCAGTTCAGTTTTGGTTTTGCAATGTGCTTCGGGATACCCTTTTATATCTTCTTTGATCCTAGACTATAGTCAGCATTTCAATGATGGGACCATAAAAACAATACCATCATGTTTTCTGAATTAAACATTAATATACGGTGCATGGATGGCAAATTTGGAACTGATATAATTTGGAAGTTTTTATCGTCACAGGGTAGGATAACACAAGTAAAGTACAAAGGAGTCCAAGGAGCATTAACTGGGGGTGAGACACCAAGGGAGTCAATAGAACTCTCAACCATGGATGTAGCAGGGTTTTTACTATTATCTGAGGTATGTTCAGCAAAGTATCATGGACATGCTTTGTGGTTATATCATAAATGCGTGGAACCACTAGCTTGGTGATAGCTCAATACACAAATTAATCTGCACAAATGAGAAACTAAAAATACACTATTTTCAAGTGGAATAGATGAACTAATTACTGCCAAGCTACAGAAAATGAAAACAGCAGGCATCAGTTATGCTTTATCAAGGCCTTACATTGGGGGAAATAATTATTATATTCCAAGAAAATGGGGGGAGAATGAGAGGGTGGTGAATACAGTGATGGAGAGCTTCTGATCTGACCAACTATCCCCTCGGTCTTTGACCGTTATATAACCTTGCAAGGACTGATTGCTCCCTGTACCAAGTCTCATTGAAGGATATGACTCTCAATAAAGCTATTTCAGCACTGCCGGTGCTTAAATTGACAAATATTAAAAAGGTTAATACAATATCATGTAAACGCGGTAAAGTTCACACCAAGGTACAAAATACCATCATAAATTTATGGAGCCAGCTCGCCAGGTCCTGAATCATATTCCCCTCCAAGGACTAATCAGGAACATAAAAATGTGTCTTGTCCAGTCTGCTTAATCTTCTCTTCTGCTTTCTAGTGCTTCACCGGGGTGAACTGGTAATGCGGTGTTTCTTGAGAAATGTATCTCTAAATCAGTCAATTACAGCAATAGATAAGAATATCTGACGTAGCACTCAAATATAATTAAAGGGGACTGCAACATTGATTCCTCGGTTATTCTTCATAGGGTAATAAAAAAATAATGCAAGACACTGAATCACTTTTAATGACAGCTGTTTCTTTTTTATCTTTTTATTTACAGTAATAGTTAAGGTTTCTGTGAACCTGACAAGTGACCAAGGACAACACGTTTGCAGAAGCATATGCTGTTGAATCCTGATCCATCTGACCAAGACATATTCTGGACATTTCGATATTTTTCAGATCTTGGCTTTTGATGAGGAGATTCAAGGTGCGAACAATTAAACCTGGATTTTAACCTGCGGTATCTTTGTCCCCAATTTAATCTTCAAAAACACAACTTTATGAAGGTACAGCAGCCCTTATATGAAAATACTTTTATCCTTTTATATGAAATTGACTGTGTAATTTGACAACATTGATTTTTTTTTTTTCATTGATTAACGCTTCAGTAAATCCCGTCTTGGCAATTGTCAAAGAAGAAAACAATGAAAAATCATTTCGGATACATAGTCATATAGTCAATACGAAACAAAGTGCAATCGTTTCTAAATTATTTTTGTTCCAAATAAACTGCACAACCTTTAAATGAAAGGAGAAAGCATGTTCAAGGTCAGAGTGGCCGGCTTGATATTTCCCAGCAAAACCGGCTTTCCATCCAACATTGTCATTTACCATCTGCGACAGTCGAAGGTTTAGTCAGCTTAGTTTGATTATTGTCTATTATTCTCCTCCTTTAGTGTGAGAGGAAAAGAACCTATGGATTACCGTCTTTCAGTGAAGGTAACTGTCCTCAGAATAAACACAGCTATTCGACAGACAGTAGGCCCCAATTTTAGCGAGGCAGAAATGCCCCACTCTTTTCTTCTGGCTGCAGGACAGTAATGAGTGTTTCTATGATAAAACATACAAACTCCTAACCGTTCTTGAAATCAAGGTCATGAAATTTTCTAGATAGTTTAATTCTCCTCACCAGAAATAAATTTGCTAAAATAGTTCTCTCACCATTCAATGTGTCAATATGAATCTTTCAGTCATTTGTTCATTTGATCCTCCTCTTTATGGCTGACACTTTTTCCAAAAATTGAGTCTATTACAGAAATTTGTTCAATGCCACCATGGCATCAAAAAAGGTCAAAAGCAATTTTTTTTAACAAGAGTCAAGGTGAAAGCAAAAACATTGCTAGCTTCATATCACTTAAAATCGTAACTCACAATTGATAATTATTCATCATAGCTAATGCATAATTAACTGCTTTACTTCCAGTGAAAGTAGTATAGCCAAACACAGCATCCATCAATTGCACTCATCCTGAGGGGGGCAGGGGTATTGATAGCCTCTACAACAACGATCAAATGTGTCCCCACAAATTTTTATATCACACTTATGCCCTTGGGTGCGATTATGCGCCCACAGCCTAGAATTAAACCGTGCCTGAGCCAGCTCTGACTACGGCGGGCTGTCCTACTGGGAGATCCGTGATTAACATTATCAAGGAAGGGGGCTTTTGGTCTGCATTGCATTCTTTTGGCGGCAGCACTCTGCCTGGGCTAGCTGCAAAAGATATGCAATCATCTTACAAAATGGCTGCATCCATCACCTAGTAGACTGCAGAAGTTAAAAGAAGCGGTGGGTGGCTGCACACTCAAGGGAAGCATAGGCTATATTGTATATTGGTCAAACGTGTTTATTCATTATTTATGTACTGGTGCTATTGTCAGTTGAGCTTGTAGGTTGAATGTGAATATAGCACCAATAACTGCTTGTTCGGTAAGAAAGTTTATTTAAAAACACCAGATGTTTCACTTACTACTCAGGCAATGATACTATACAGCACACAACAAGGTATTTACTTATAGAAATATTTGCTATATAACAGGACATAGTCTGCTACAGTCAGTTGCATTTATATGTAAATGTAATTAAGATTAGTGTTCATCTAGAAAATACTGAAATAACTCATGTGCTTAGATGATTTTGTGCTCCAGAAATGATACACCCTAACCATGGTCTAAATACACTTGCACAGCCTGGAACTATCCATGGTCAAAACTGTGCCCCTGACACAGACAGTGTCCTCCAGGAGGTGGAGTGCAAGCTCACTTACACATCTGACAATGACATATTACATTGACCCAGGTTACTCTTATGTGAGATCAATATCCACTGACTTGGTAAGACCCTGGGTCAGGGGCACCAGTGCTGATTTGCGTGAATAAACGACTGGCCCAGGATGTCACCCATCAGGTTCAGTAGCCCGAATACCGCTCAAACTACATCAGTATATGGGGATTGGGTAGAGGGTGCACACAGACGTGGAAGGACCACAGAAGCAGCCTGCCCAAGCAGTGACTGACAACGGGTCCCTTAGGTCATGGGCGACTGCAACTGTACTGCTGGGGATTGGAAAATCCTTCATTATTATCTGGTACATGACCACAGGTTACCAAGGTGGGTCACAGTTCCCTGGAGTACATTGATGTGCAGGGCAAATAAAGAAACATAACGTCCGACAGGGAACAAGACTGAAACTGACAAGTGAATTTGGCTTAGAAAGAAATTTTACCAACTAGCACCTACATGTGTAATAAAATGACCTTATGTGGAACCAGGTAGCCCGTTTTATTGGCAGGTGGGTCATAATTGTTTTACCAACAAAAGGTACATGCAAATCTTCATTAAATATGCAGGTGCTTAAAAAGAATAAAAAGTCAAATGGAAGTCATGCAGGTATGTAGGTTATGCTGAGAAAAGACTTGAAAAAATTAAAATGTATAAGAAAATAAATATATGATAGGGAACATTGAAACATGAAAGATTTTGTTTTAAATACGTTCAATAACATGTTCCTCAGATTTGAATTGGACTATGCAGATCCACACAAATATATCTCAAAATGAATTCAGTTCAACAATTTAGATTAATTTTGAGTAGTTTGTTTATTATACATAAACTACCTCCATTGATTGATTAAATAAAAATCTGAGATTTCATTTGGACCCTTTGGTCATCTTTGGGCTACTGTTACTTTTATGGCAGTGTTCTGTCATCTTTAAATGTTAGCATTAGTCCTTTTTTTAGCAGATATGTCTTTTCAAATAAATGCTGTAACTGATTTTGAATTAGCTATAAAGAAAAAAACAGCTATTCCATTAGAAGTTTTCCGCCACAGTTGTCAGTCAGGAAGCTTTTGCCAGTCAGTGTTTGATTTCAAGGCCTGTATTTATACTTCAGGTTACGGTCCGTCGCGTTTGATGAAGAGTGATAAATGTGACATTACTCCGTCTAAAGATCATTAAATGTCAAGTCCTGCAGTGGCAGCAGAACGCGCTGGCAGAAAGTCAATGGTGTGAAGAGTGTGTGAGGCCATGCGGAGCCCTGAGAGAGGGTAGGGGCATACTGCGAAGAATCAATCATTCATCTAACATCCTCACACGAGGAAAGACAGTCTGCTGTATTGTTAAGCATGCACACACAACAAAAGAGTGTCTGCACACAGAAGAAAAGTCTAGAACATAATCATTTCAACAGTCTGACAGAAAAACAAATAGAACAGAGAGGTGTGTGATTGCTTTATCGTTTTCGGCGAGCTGCATATAATTACCTTTTTTCTTTTTTTTTTTAAATTTGTCCGGTACTTGTTTGCAAATATTCAAAAGGCTCTCTTTGAGTAGAATGAGCTGCAAACAAGAGTGATTGATGTCTTTTTTATATTATTATTTCAAAATCAGATGCACAATAAAATTGTCTCATTGTTCCCATTCTGTTGAGATGAGATAAAAGAACAGAAGAGTATGTGTGGGTATACTGTTAATATGTGAAAAAGAAAACACATTTTATTTTGATACAATTATTGCGGTCTTCTGTCATTTGGAAGCCTGCATACTAACCCTGACCTAAAACTGGTGACATTAGTAGGGAAGTGTCATCTGTCCAGAAATGGTCTCAGTTGAGTTAATGATGTCCTTTACCTGGAAATTTCAGACACCAACTGTATGTGCACGTCTCATGCATCTCATCATAAAGCCATACCAATCACAAACTAGGTAGCTGGTCCGTCCATTTGCGCACAATTCCCCTATCATTCTTGGGACAAACGATGGAGGAATCACCTGGGCTCAACCCTCCCTGATCTTTAATCCTGGATTCATGTGGCACTTTGTGCATTCCTTCGCCCCATGACGTGACAGCATGCAGTGTTGTGCTGACACTGATTGATCACCCTGCATTCCCTGGGACCTTCAGAAAATTAAACCTCAGCCCAGTGAACAGAATCCTGGAGGGTATTTTTTTTCCTACTCGTCAATAGAGATGTTATTATAGCCTCCCACGCGATGCTGTCTTAGAGAAGAGGCCAGCGCGAGTCAAAGTCATGACCATGTTGATTGGTACCCTGAACTCGGTGCATTTCTTTCATGGCTGCTGGGCTGTCAATCACCCTAGCCTAGCAGTCTCAAGGGAACCAACACGGGTGGGAACCTCAACTTCTGATGGGGCATCTATATGCAGATGATTTTTTTTCCCCAACCAATTTCCCTGGATTAATTTGTGTACTGAATTAATAAGTCATGTCATTCACTCCTGCTCTATACAATTCTGAAACAGAGGTCAAATATTCCTGGAGCACTGGGCTTAAGTACAGCATTAACCTTTCAAAATTGTAGAAATGTAAAACTGAGGGGGTAATTACATTAATTAGGTAATTATGAACAGAGGCTGAAACAAACCTATACATGTGTCCTTTGAGAAACTCAGTTTAGTCTTTAATCTAGAATAACCACAAAGAAAAGATTCTGATGTTGAATATATCTTACTAGGCATAATGTTAGTATGTTAATTAAAACTCACTCTCAAGCAGATATTAACAGAATTTTTAATCCTCAATTTTAGAACTCGCTGAAAGGAGTGAAGATATTAGTGGAGTAAACAAGGTCACAGTCCCTGAAACCATAAAAATTGCCCCATTGAATGAGAAAATTTCTGCTTTGACAGTATATCAGAACTTTGTGCTGGACTGAAATCAATATAATTTTCATGCAATATGTAAAATATGTGTTTTCAGACATTGATGACTTCTTAATGCATTGTGTACAGTGGCCCAGAGGTACAATCCACATTTCTAAATAGTGATCAGTATTTCTAAATTGAAATCCTCGTTTCCTAAATTGAAATCTAAAATTGTGGAGTACAGAGTGCCTTTGTCCCAAACATTATGGAGCTCACTGAATTTGTATGTGAAGCTAGTCAATCAGCAGGCCTAACTAGCACAAAATTGCCAAACAAACTAAAGATTAATTTTCTAGCAAACATATTTGCTTAATAATTACAGAAATATAATGGAAAAGCATTCCTCAGGTACTTGCCTACAGCTTGAGTACAGCACACCTACAGTCATCTGGTTTGGTGTTATTGCCATCTCCAATAAAAAACAGCAGCGTTTATCTCCCCATTCATTGTTGCACTGTACGTATACGGTACATATTACCTAGCTAAGTTAGTTGCTATGAAATGTAATTGACTCTCAGCAAGAGATTGGGTTACCTGCAGAACTGCTGCAGTTCTACAATTACCCACTATTGAAGTGCTACAAGCTCAATTTATGTGGTCCAGACAAATTGCTAACTAGCCCACTAATTGTTGCAGAATTTTTATTTTTTACAGAAAAAATAAGTCAACCCTTTTTTGGTGGACATTATAATGAATTGTGACAAATTGTGTAAGATTAAATTATAAGCATTGGATAGCTGTACAAAAATAGTTTAAATCTGTGTAAATTCTGTTGTAGCTGTGATTTACCCAGAAGATGGTGATGCAGGGATGGCAGCACGATTTGACCCTGACTGCACCACAATGGGAATAGAGCTAGCTACAATAAGCCAATATCACCGGCCTACTTGTTATGAAAGAGTTATAGCGATCTTGTGCCAATTCTGTCATGCATTTTGTTGCAAAGTTGTACGTTAATGTTAATATAATAGAGCATGTAAATTTTCACTGTTATTCTTTTTTCATTTAATTTTTTTTTATTTATTTCCACTTATAGCCTATTTACTTTCCTCATTTTTGCTTTTGGTTTTACGTGCAAGTTTCATCCATGTCTTATTGAATAGTGTGGCTATATGCCCTTAAACTGGCTAAGCTTGTATGATTGAATTTTTGGGGAAAATCTGAAAAGAGGAATTAGGCTTCATTTGCACTGCTGGTCTTGATGCCGGAATTGAACCCAGATTCATTTGTCAGACTGCCAGATAGTGAAGCCCAATTCATCACTCCAGATAACAGAGTTCCATGATGGTGTGCTTTACACCACTCCAGCCAAGGCTTGCCATTGACTATGGTGGTCTTAGGCTTGTGTGCAGCTGCTTAGCCACAGTAATCCATTTCTTGAAGCTCCAGACAAACAGTTCTTGTGCTGATGTTGCTTTCAGAGGCAGTCTGGAACTCTGTAGAGAGTGTTGCAACCGAGGACAGAATTTCTACATGCTACACGCTTCAGCAGTCAAAGGTCCCTTTCTGTGAGCTTGTGTGACCTACTGCTTCGCGGCTAAGCTTGTTGTTGCTCCTATATGTTTTCACTTCACAATAACAGCACTTACAGTTGACCGGGGCAGCTCTAGCAGGGCATAGATTTGACAAACTGACTTGTTGTAAAGGTGGCATCCTAGGACAGTGCACCAATCCAGCTTTGCGCAGTTCACAACACCGTTGTCCTTCTCTTACATGTGACCTGACTGGGTCTAAAAGTGAATTTTGAGAAGTATTCACTGTCCCCCAGCCAGAGCATTACTTTTCTAGGCATGGTGTTGGATTCAGTCACTATAAAAGCCCATCCATCAGCACATTGATGACATCCTGTGCCTTCTCCCACACTTCAGAGAGGGCAGTGTTTTATCCTATATCATGTTTCTGTGCCTCTCAGGCAAACTGACAGTTGTCTCAGCTATCATCCTCCTGGGTCTGTTTGCACTGTGCCCCCTCAAAAGGTGGCTGAATGGCCTTCAGCTGGACTACAAGTGGCACAGGTACTGGAAGGTCCTTGTGTCATGCCAGTGCCTCCTTCCTCTCAGTCTACCCCTCCCTGGGGGAAATGAAGATTTGGAGGAACCTCTATGGCAGAGTGAAGGTGGATCTCTCTCTCAGAGGCATCAACCCATTGTCCTCTCTGGTTTTCGGTGACAGTGGCATCCAGCCTGCTGGAACAGGATGCCCTGGTCCACATTTTAAGTTATCTCTGTGCCATCAATATTCTTGATCTTACACACGCTCCACAGAGTTCTTCAGAGGACCCACAGGCTTCTCCTTGTGGCCCCTTTCTTGGTCCCCCTACCATAGTCTTCTAGAAAGGACTCCCCAGCACTTTTCCATTAGGCAGGACCTCCCATCTCAGCTGGGGGGCCAGATTTGGCACCCAAACTCAAGGCGCCTTCAGATGTGGGTCTGACTCCATTTTGAGTGTTTGGATCAAGCCTGTGATTGATACCATTCTAAATGCCTGATCCTTTTCTGAGTGCTTGTACTGAACCAATCATTGACACCATTCTGAATGCCCGGACACTGTCCAGTCCCTGTATGAGAACAGATGCAAGCTGTTCTCAGAATGGTATGTGGAACAGAATGAGGACCCAGGGCACTGCTCTGTACCTACAATTCTCAGGTTCCTGAATTCCCTCCTAGATGGTGATCGAGCAGCCTCTACCCTTAGAGTGTATGTGGCTGTTATTTCTTGCCTGCATATTATGATCAACAATGACACTGTTGGGAGTCACAAATTGGTGTCCCTCTTTTTAAAAGGTGCTCAGAGGCTGCAACCTCCTTGGGTGCTTGCTTGGGACTTTCCCATGGTGCAGGATTCCCTTTGCTGGCCTTCCTTTGAGCCCATGACCCAGGCAGACCTTAGATGGCAGTCAACTGAGACTTCCTTTCTCCTGGTGATTAAATCAGCAAAGCATGTAAGAAAGCTCCACACCTTGTTAGTCAGTAAATTGTGTTTCAAATGGAGCCCAGATGGTTCTGGGGACGCACCATAGCCAAACATAGCATTTTTCCTGTGTGAGTGCTCTCTTATTCACATCTTAATCAATCCATCCAAATAGCACAGTTTGATTCTCCTCGGAGTGAAGGGGATGGGAGTATGAAGCAGTTCTTCCTGGTGCAGGCCCTGAATTCATTTGTTGAAGTAACCTATTTGGCAGTCAGACCAGCTCTTTGTCTGTCACAGTGGGCCAAAGAAAGGTTGTGCTCTTTCTAGGCAATGTTTGTCTCACTGGATTATGATTTTCTGCACATATGGAGCAAGGAATCTCTCTCCATTTTCCAAGCTGAAATGTCACTTTAGCAGGAATGTCCCCACCTCATGGGCAGCTTTGAAGGGAGTGCATCTGGGCATCGTATGTCCCGCAGGTCCATGGTCATCGCCTTGCACTTTTTCATGGTTTTACAGGGTCAATTTCACTGCCCCTCCATTTTATCAGTGCAGTGTGTTTGCAGAGCCCCTCTACTCCAAACTTTGGGAGGCGTGTGTTCAGATTCTTTGCTGCCTTCGTGACCTTCTTGCCATAAGTCATCCAGTATTAAACACTGGCTCTGGCGGACTGGAAGAATGAAATAGAATGTTCTGAAGGTAACTGGATGACCGCCAGTTCTCCGTCACTCAGAATCGTCACAACTACGCGAGAAGATTCTGCGGGAGAGATTCTTGGATGACAGATTCTTGGTTACTCATACATTTTCTTATGTCGTCCTAGGTCACGGGCGACTTTGTTGGCATAAGTTTCTTGACTTGTACTAGCATATTCAGTATTAAGTACTACCTCCGGTGGTCATCCAGGATTCACAGAGCCGCAGTTACCTTCGTAACTCCCCATTGCCGTGTCTACCTCTGCTCGCAAAGTAAAAACCGCGGAGCTGCCCGTCAATGTGACAAAATGGATTCAAGGCAAGTAAATCATCAGATTTTAATCGCAAATTCAAAAAATACTTTGTGCCTTCATATTGTGAGGTCTGGTACTTATATACTATATATAGTATAATAGTGTATATACTATTTAAAAAAACTTTTAACTTTAAAACATGCAATTTAAAATATCAGTTTAAACACTATTGTATTTCTCCTTACCAAAAAAATATTTATGTGGTCGGAAAACAGCAAATCACAAACATAAACCGATGAGACATATAAGTCAATAAAATTGCTACTGTTATATATGGAGATAACACTTGCTTCTTTCATGCTCCTGCTGATTATATGTACCCATAAAGTGTTATACCAAGTTGACAATTTCTCTGAGCTTGCTTTTCTTGTCCAATGAAATGCCACTACAACAGGACCCTAATGATCAGTCAGTTTATTTTAGCTTGTTGATTAAAATGCAAATCTTTGTTTGGATTAATACATCTATGGGGGAAAATACAGATGGAAGATACTGGGATACTGGATAACAAGGTCCAGGCTTATAACACAGCATGTTGACACCACCATTCCCAAACTTAAATTATGACTGCATATATGTTTTGAAAGTATATTTTTCATGTTTCATTCCTATATTGAAATTCCTTTCCCTTGCAAAAGGGTTCATTTGTCTGGGGTGTGACACACATCCATAATGCACATATTTCAAGTTGTTGCCGATTTGTCTGCCTGAGCCACAGCTTAATTTCCTTTTTCAAATGAAGCAAATAACAGGATTAGGGGGTTACCATTGATTTCTTCTTCTGCCCTTCTGTTGGAAGCCTTTTTCAGAGGACAATGATTAGTAACCAGGAAGTGTGTGTGTGTGAGATGTTCCATGTAGTAGTATAGACCAAGTGGGCCATTTATCAATGCATGCACAATTGTCCAAATCAGTATGGGTCGATGTGGGAAAACGCAAGAGGCACCTTATCATTGTTATCAATGACCTCTCCAGAGAACAAATCGCTCACATTTTTTTATATGAGCCAAGCAATGAGCCTCACATCTGTTAGAAGATGAAATAGCCAACAGCACACACTGGCTTTTTTCAGTCCAATATAGTTGAGAGCTGAAAGTGTGGGAGTGGATTTGCTTTAGTCCTAGAGTGTTTGTAGTTTGGGTGAATAGAACAATATGGTTTTTCTTTCAGCTTTTTAAAAATGATTACAGTTTTTAAAGAACATACACGCACACACACATACACACACACACACATACACAAACCATTTTGATGAATTCATTTTGAGAGTACAGGGAACCAACACACACACACACACACACACACACAATTTTGATGAATTCTTTTTGAGAGTACAGGGAAGTGTAGGTAGGTGCTTAGTTCACTTGTTCTCTGAAGAGATGGGTTTTCAGTCTGCAGCAGAACATGGCAAGTGACTATGCTGTTCTGGCAACAGTGGGCTGAGCCAGGTTGTAGGGCTTGATCATCCAATAGCCTGGATGTATGGATGCTATAAAATCAGTCGGCATCATCAGTAGTTTTTCTATGTGAACATACATTTTAATTCTCTGTTAACACAGGCAAATTTGTCAGACAACTAAATATCGGATCCAATCAATACTCATCTGTGTTAGGTACTGTAATAGTTCAAAAATGTTTCCCTGAAGCAGAGGATCTTCAACAATGAAGTAAGCATATACTTTTAGCTTGTTAGCTGCTATATTATACAAAATGATACTTGCCTCAAATAGGAGAAAAATATCAGTGTTATGGTACTCTTGAAACAGTACATTCAACATGTGTCTTCATCGCGTATTTTGTTGTCTAATGTCCTGTAATCTCTTAAATCAGATGACTGAGGCATTATGTCATTCACTAACAATCTATAATGTGGGAGAAATGGAGCTTAGTCTATTGTTTTATGGTAAATGGTAAATGTAAATGGACTGTATTTATATAGCGCTTTTATCCAAAGCGCTTTACAATTGATGCCTCTCATTCACCCATTCACACACACACCAACGGTGAAAGGCTGCCATGCAAGGTACCAATCAGCTCGTTGGGAGCAATTAGGGGTTAGGTGTCTTGCTCAGGGACACTTCGACATGCCCAGGGTGGGGGAACGAACCAACAACCCTCCGACTGCCAGACAAACGCTCTTACCTCCTGAGCCATGTCGCCCCTGTTTTATAAGTGTTACATTATATTCACTGTTTTTGTCACAAAAAGCATGACTTGGCCCATATAGAAAAGTATTTATTGTCCCCACTGGGCAATTTCTCTGCAGCATTAAATCTCCACTTACATTTGACAGGCATAGAAAACATAAACAACATAATTTGTTCAGAAATCAGTGCTACTCTAAACTCTAAATCTTGCTGACATTAAAAACAAAAGTTTGGGGATTAAAAGTGAAAACTGGGGGTGGCGGTGGTGGTGGGGGCATTGGCTCGAGGCCCACCACCTCTTCTAGAATGCCCGTGTCCTGTGCAAATACACATTCATCAATTATTTAGTTAGAAGTTGGTCTTTGAATGTTGTGCCCTTGATTTCTACTCTAAATTTTCAAAACATCAGTTTCACCGCAGAAGTCAAATTTTACCAGCATGCCCTTTATAGTAGACTGATCTTTACTATTTCTGTGTGGGTGAAAGTAGTGAGCACCACACACAGTTAAAAATACCTGAAGTATAGATACAGCAATTTTCCTTCAGTAGTTAATGCAATCTTTTTGGTTTGAAAAGTCCCTCAGGCATTCTATACTACACTTTTTTACATAATGGTCAAATGTTCAAAAGCTCTTTTTCACTTTTCTTCCACCACTTAATGAAATAAATTAAACTTTAATGTAGCAATGAATAAATATTTCGTGTCCATGAGATTGAATTCAGCATTTTGTTCAGTCCCACAGCATTAATTAACTCATCTTGCAGCTTTTCTTTAAAAAAAAAAAAAACAGAGCACATCCTTCCTTAGGGTGTGATGTTCACTCTCCCGGTGAAAATTAGCAATGCACTTTTAATACATTGATATGTCACCAGAAATTACCCTACCCTTCATGGTTTTAACTTAGTGTGTACCTCATGTTCTACCATAGTCCTGTTCAGACTCAGGATTCACTAAAGCTGCCTTCTCCAGTCCTTTTGTCAGCAGTTAACCGCTAACCGGTTTTTCATGACAAAGACATGAAAGCATTTTTCAGCACCAAAAGTGAGCGTTAAGCATACCTGGGTAGAATAGATATCCTTCAGCTTTTCAGCAATTATTGTTGATAGTTATGATTTTCTTGCTCAAAGGACCCATTCTGGAATCTCAAACAGGGTGATTTTCCTGGCTAATTGTAATGCACACTGCTTGAGTACACTGGATTTCATACCATCATGATTTACTCAAACATCTGAAAGTAAATGCACCTACATTTACCTACCTATACTTCCCTGTACTAAAGTGAAATGTTACTGTGTGTAGTATATATTGTAATAAAAGTAAGTTACCTGGGACTGAACTCCTGGCACCACCCACCACCCTGAACAACCCTGCCCCTGCCCAATTAGCAGCATCAGTGTGTTGTCTCCATTAAAAATAGTTCTGTCTGTATAACGTTGCTTACTTATTGAAAGGGGTGGAATCCTAAGAACTGCAAGTTCTTCCGAATAAGGACATTTACTTCAGAAATGAGTAACGCAATTGAGGTGACGGGGTGGGGATTGAGATATAGGGATTCAGCAGAAACGAAGAGCGTCAAAGCCGCACGTATACTGTGAGAACAAAGTGAAAGGTACAGCACTCTCCTGTGTTTGAAATCTTGGCTCAGAGAAACATCTGTCACTGAGATACAATAAGGAAAGCACTGGGGAGCCTTTTTGGAGGAAACTCATAAAAAAAGAATATGCTGCTCAGCTTGAAACAGGTAAAACATCACAAGGTCACTGTATGGTCATTTCATAGAGCAGAGTGCAGCAATTATATCTTTTGTCCTATTCCTGTAACTATGTCTTAAGCCAGGAACAACAATTAAGCCCATGACATTCAACTAATGTGTTTGAGTCAGGACCTCAGTTTAACATCTCATTCAGATAACAAGAGCAGACGCTCTTTTCCAGCAACTTATCTTATACAACTTTTTTTTTTTACATAGCATGTATCCAATGCAAGTTAAGTACCTTGCTCAAGGGTATAATGGCGGTGTCCTACCTGGGAATCGAACCAGTAACCTTTAGGTTGCAAAGCCACTTCAGTTCACTGTCACAGATAGCATCTCAAACAGCACAGTGTCCCCATCACTGCACTGGGGAATTTATGGTTTATTTTACCAATGGGAAGAGGGCCCCCTACTGGCCCACCAACACCAGTTATCAATGTGTTTCAGTTTTCCATAAAGGAATAGTCTGACTCAGCAATGTGCACAGTCTCTCTAAGGTGCAGGGACGAAAAATGAATGCACCAACGTGGGGTCTCACCCGGGTAGGGTGGCGTGGGCATGCGTTAGGTCACGCATGGTCACACATGAAGATACCGTTAAAAGGGCACCACCTAATTTACCTACGCGTACTACAGAAACACACTTTAACGAGTCAGTCTAGGGAGCTAGCCTGGCTGATGAGCAGCACGACATGGTACACATCAGCCAAGCTATTAGTGTGCCTCTGTGGTAGAAAATATGCACTTCATTTTTGCCTCAAGTACCTTGTGACCTTTTTTGCCCAAATACTGTACATACTATACTCACATACTATAAGTGACAGAAAATCCATCAGAATTAATCATTACAAAGAATATTAATTTGATTTAATGACATCTTCACCAGATGTGACTGTATTTGCATAAAGGCAGGACTGGCTCTAGCTTTTCTGCAGCCCTAGGTGAGATTGCAACCGAGGTTGGGGTATGGAGGGGTGGGTACCACCGACTCTCATGCCACCAACAGAGGAGGAAAGTTCAGCGGTCATAAATAAAAGTCCTGCTATGTGTTTTGTCCACTAATTACTTCTATCTCCTGGCTAAAGAATTGTGCTTGTTAGAAAATGCAGGCGATTGGCACAAAATGCAGTGGGAGACTTTTACTTTCTGAATCTTCCACCTCTGGTCGCCAACTATCATGGATGCAAGGCATGAATTTTTATTTTATTTTTTACTGCCTTCATATGCCATGCCCCAGACAAATGATGCACTAGGCAGCCACCCTTGTCGCCTATGCCTAGGAGTGGCCCTGCATATAGAACAGATCTTTTCCTTGGAGATACGGCAACACTCTTTCACTCATTTTATTAGTTTTTTTTGTCACTCTTATTATTAAACAAAGTGTTGCTTGGTTCAATTCAAAGTCTTGATTCAAAATTGACAGTCATTTAAATTGCCAGAAGGCTCCAGATCAGACAGAAAAAGTTTATGGTTACATGGCTTTGTTTTATGTTTTTATATTAGCATATAATATGTAGTTCTGCATCCTAGGGGAAGGATTTATACCACTTCAGAATTCACTTCAATCTGCTGGTTACAGTGAATGTGTTGGCTTTTCACTTTGTGGTCTGTGATTGAATATGTGTAGTCACAAAGGAAAAAAAAAAACCTATTCACCAACTCTGGTTCATAAAGCTATTGTAATTCATTGCCAATACTGTAAGAAAAGAATCGATGGGTAAGCATTTAATTTCCACAATGAAAGCAAATCATTGTGCATGATTGTTTGTTTTACTGTATATGATTCAAAGTAATTTATTTTATCAGAGATTATTGGATGAAAGTCACATGTTCCTCCCCTGCCCATGATTTGACGCAGCCTGGAGCTCCAGATGTATCACCCGGCCCCTCTAACCTGCACTATACTGAAATATACTATTTGGTCTTTTATTATTCTTGTTAGCTATTACCTCAACTGCAACCTGCTTAACTTGTTTTATTTGCTGAGATAGATCCTTCATAGAATTTGTGCTCATTCCATTCTACAGCGTACTTTACACCAGGCCGGTTGGTGGAGGATGGGCTCCCCCTCTATAGCCGGGTTCTTCCCAAGATTTCTTCCCATCAGGAAGTTTTTTCTCACTACTGTTTGAGGGTTTTCCCACCACTGGAGTTTTTAACCTCATATGCTTGCTATTTGGGGGATAACACCTGGTGTTTGCACTGTTTGCTCTTTTTGCTCTGTTTCTTGTCTTGCTACCCTGTAAAGTGTCTGTGACAGTTCTCTGTAAAAAGCACTATACAAATAAAATTGAATTAATGTTTCATGTTAATGTATTGACCAAATCCAAATTTGCACATTGTGCAGGATGGAATCAAAGTTCATTTTGTATTCAATCTTGAGAAAAAAAATCCTGCATCTACTAAGTGAGTAAACATTATACTAAAACAAACTGAATGCACATACATCTTCAAGTATAGACTATGTACATTCCAAAACTTCTGTTAAGAGCCCCTCATACATTCTCTCTTTGAAAATAACATGCTTGCGTTCTACTCTGCTCAATGCCCAGATGTGCAAATCCAGCACTCAAAAAGTAAAAGCCCTACCATGTGTTTCTTCCACCCATGAGCTTAGCCAACTGATTTCCCTAGTTAGTTCTACCTCCTGGCTGAAAAAGTTTGCTAATTAACTAATCCAGGTGATTGGAACAGAATACTGGGGAGGAATTTTACTTTCTGAACCTGGATTTTCCAACTTTGTCCTCTGTAAGAATGCGGAAAAGAGATAATATTCAGCAGCTAATCCATGCCTTCCTTCACATGTCAAGGGCTGCACTGCTAATACACTAACCATGTTTTTCCCCCATTGTTCATCCAAATATGAAGAAAATTTGAATGTCTTCCTTCTTGGAATTATGCCCCCCCCCCAAAAAAAAAAACCATCACCACACTGCTCCACCCCAACCCTACAAAATTTAGTTTGAACTCCCCCAGAATTTCTTTTGTGAAAGCAGTACTTGCTAGTGTGCAACCCCAGTTTTTCCAGAAAAGCTCATTTGTTTTCCTGTCACTTGTTTCCCATTAAACATGACAGAGCAGCTGTGGATTTGAGCCAAGGTAGTTGCTGTTATGAGTCTATGCCAGTTTTGGCCTTTTCAGTGTAATTGCAGGAAAGAAAAAAGTCAATTGATTGCATGCTCCATCAGTAGCTTGGATGAGAAAAATTTAATTACTTTGTGTCATGTAGACATGTACTGTCTTTGTGTGAAGTGAGGTCTGGTCATCACTGCCTGTGAACTGGAGAAGGTAATGAATTTGAAAGCATTTCTATTTGCAATATTGTGCATTAAGTGTATGTGGTTTTAAAAAGTTGGCAGGTGCACAGCAGACCTATCATGTGGAAACGGGGTTGACATTGATGCGTAACAGTGCAACCTTTTTTATATGCTGTTTCAATACAAATTTAAAAGCATGTTTTATGATATCCCAAGACTGAAGAAACCTAAGTAAATGGGTTTAGCTTGCTTAAATCATGAGCTGGTTTATTTAACTGATTTTTTATTTTATTTATTTTTTCAAAAAATAAAATAAACATGAAAGTACAGCTCAAGTCAAACTCTGATATTAATTAAAGGCCTGTGTGAGCAGCTATGAAGCTCCAGCCAAAACTCCTTCACTTTAAAACTAATTGATTTCCCTAAAGATGCTCTGATCCCCACATGGAATTTAGAATGGGTAGCCCTATCTGTACTATATGGGTTGAGTTTGTGGAAATATGACTAGTAACAAGTGCAGTATCTGAATGTGGACTTTCTTCCTTACTGTTTATATTTCTGGAGTTTGTGTTATTTCTTATTCGTCAGTTGTCAAGTCTCGATCAGGTTGACAGCCATACTGTTGAACTGCTGACACTATCAGTTCTCATGCATTTGTTCTCATTTAGTGATTTCTCAGTCCTAACATCACACAGAGTTTATATGAATAAATCTAACTTTATTTTATTGCTTTGGAAATAGCATTATATTGTCAAACAAGGACATAGGTTTGATTGAAGCCTATAGAGTAAAACTACATTGGTACATGCTGTACTTGACAATGCTAACTTAAAGAAATAAATATTCATTATCTATGAGAATGATCAACTTCAAGAGATATAAATAGCTGCATTCTTACTTGAACTCTTGTTTAACAAGTTAGTTTCCCTTTCTTTGATACTGTGGTGTTTTGATCACCTGGCTTCAGACTGTAAATTAAATGATAACTTGGTTATCAAAGCTTATGAAAAGCATTCGATGACATTCTGTAGTAAGAGTTGGCCACTTTGGTCACACACACAGAAACAAAGGCTTAATTATGCAGCTATGTCAAGCCAAAGAATGGTTTCATATTTTTTGTTGACACTGGAAGTAGGCTTGTCTATATAATGGCAGAGAATGATCGTTCTGCCAGTGCTGGAGTGCAGTTGGATTCAGAGTCTGTGCTGACTAATTACTGTGTCAATACAGCAAAATAGCATGAGCTCTTGTCATCAGAAAAGATACCATATAGTTTGCACGTTCATAAAGTGATAGCTACTTCTCATCTGCATTGCTCATGATAGCTATGCAGTTGTTTATTGGCTTTGATGTAGTCAAGTAGATGAAAGCAAGAATTTTATAAAAATATTGGAATAACTATTACTATTGGCTCCATGGTTTTTCAAGGATAGGTTTTGTAGCTAGCTGGTTGAGCTTCTACATTAGTTAGACCACCAGCAAGTTAGCTAGCAAAGATGTTAAACCGTTTGATTAAATCTAAGATCAAACATTTCCCCTGTCACCGGTAAGATTATGAAAAAGTCTCTTGCAAGATGCTTGTATTTTTTATCAAGTCATCAAAAATATAAGACAACTGACCCTGAGTGGTCATCTGTTTCTTCTTAGACGTTAATTAATTGAAGTAAGGGTATTTGATTTAGGCCAGGTCAGTTGTTTTAAAAACATTGCACCACACATCATATTTTTTACAGTGTTCTTGAAATATTTTCATACTTCATACATAGAAAAGTCTCTTGCAAGGTGTTCATATTTTTTTTAGTTTTTAAGTTATCAAAGATGAAAGACAACTGACATCTTATTAGATGTTAATTCACTGAAGTAAAGTTATTTAATTTAGGCCAGGTCAGTTCTGCTTTAAAAATGTTGTACCGCACATTGTATTTTCACTCAGTGTTCTTGAAATATTTCCATACTTCATATATATTTAACACGTATACAGTACATATAACACTTCACACAAATCACTGCAGAGAAGAAGTTGGAGTCATTGGGAAATATGACACAAAAGAAAGGGTAGTGATACCAACAGAGTGCTTTGTGTATTAGTAGTGATATGTTCAGGGGTTAAGTTGATTTTGTGTCGATACAGATTGAGACATCTTAAAATGGATGGAAATGGAATTCAGTAGCAGGGCACCTTTCTAAGAAGATTAAAAGGTGTCGCCTGAAAGGCCATGTGCAGGTAGCTTGACAATATCCTTTTTTTGCAGCTCAGGGGAAGGTAACATGCAAAAATGCACTGCACTAAAATGCTACAGTGCATGAAAGATCCAGTTTAGGGGGGCAGTCCCAGCAACCTGTTTTGTGAAGTGGGGCTTTTAAACTGAGACCAAATAAACTTTTATGTTGACAGACGTGTCATACATTCTTAGATATCTACAATCCTGGGCTTTATGATGGTCTACATTATGCCTGTCTGGTATATAAATATTTCTAACACATTTTTATCAAGGATTTTTATCTGGTTTTTAAAACTAAAAGGTTTTTCCATTTCAGAATATTGGAGACCTCCAACTGAAATTCCTGCCACCTGTTGGAGATGACTGGATAGCCAGCTGCCAGAGGCCTTGAGGGTCTAGTAGGGCAACAAGGGATAAGCGTTGTTAGGTATGATGGAGCATAGTTATTTCAGTCTAGAGGAGAAGGATTTTGAAGTTTCTTCAATGCTTGGTAGGATACCTCTGAAGAGTGGTTAGGACAGCTGATTTGTGATCTTTGTAGGAACACTCTGGTCTAATTGGATGCCAAACACCAATGGTAGATAGACAGTTTATTGTGTTGGAGTTGGGCTTCACTTCAAGGTGAGTCAGGAGTAGAGTGGTGATCTAATTCAGTTAACTGCCAGACCGAAGAGCTCTGACATTTATAAGAAGATCTCTCTTATTATGCAGTCCTTGTCACCGAATTGCAGCCCATTTTATAGCCTCAAGGCTGTTTCACTGATTCTTAATGAATGCCCGAGAATGCTCATTTTATAGCCAGTGATATGAGTATGTTCAACACTGACAATCACTTCACCTGGGCAGATTTTTCCAGGAAGAAAGATATCTAGGTTATATTGCTAATGTTGACATTTTAATCATATTATCAATGGACAGACTCAACATCAGTTATGCATAAATGCATAATGGTGATAGCCAATTTGGAACTTCTGACATATTTTTAAATGAACAAATACGCATACTCGATCATGACAGTCCATTAAGATGTTATATTTTTGCCAAATAGCTGATGCTTTTTTTTGTTGAATGAATTTAATTGGCTAGATCTGATAAGTGAAGTTCAATGTCCGATAAGTGCAGCTTTTATGACTCAAAGAAAACCAATGATCAGCATGAAGAAAGACAGGAAATGAAGGCTGTCAGGTCCTACGAATTTAAAAACAGAGAATGCAGATAGTGAACGTGATAGAATTACATACTGACTGATAGGCTCCTTTTAGTCTTCTGAACAAAGCAGTTGACGGATGCCAGACAAGATGCTCTACAAATTATGGAAGTAATGAAAAGGAGGAAACAGGCAAAATATAACATACACCTACAGACTTAAAACTGTCATTTTCACTGCACTTGGCAGGAAACTACAGCTTTCCTGCAGCAGCCCACTGGCGTGGTATGTTAGCTGGGTATGCGACAACAGTACCCATAGCTTTAATACACACACTTAATGTTTGTCTCAATAAATAAACTCATACAGTGAGCTCCAAAGATGTATTTTTTGTCTTGATTTGGCTGTATCCCACAATTGTAGATTTGTAATCAAACATATTCTTAGCTCAGCATTTATTAAAAGGCATTTTTGCACTTTGGTTTTACCATGTAGAAAATGCAGCACTTTTTAAACAGTCCCCCCCCCCCCCCCCCCCCCCCCCCCCCCCCCCCCCCCCCATTTCAGGGCACCGTAATATTTGGGACAAATGGCATCACGGGTGTTTCTGATTAGTCGGGTATGTTCAATTGTTTACTTAGTTCAGGTCTAAGAGAGAATTCAGTATCTAGTCTTGATTTTAGGGTTTTGATTACCTTTGGAGTCTGTTATTGGCGTTCATCAACATGAGGACCAGAGTTGTGCCAATGAAATCGAGGAAGCCATTATGACACTGACGCTGAAAAATAAGAGAAAAACCATTGGAGACATAGGCCAAACCTTAGGTTTACCAAAATGAACTGTTTGGAATAACATTTAAAGGAAAGAGAGCACTGGTGAGCTCAGTAATCACAAAGGGCCTGGTAGGCTAAGTAAAACCTCTACAGTAAATGACTGAAGAAATCTTTCTAGTCAGGACAGTGAGGATTAGATAAAATATGTTTTTGTTCTGAATCCAGCAGTTTTAACAGCTAACACCCTCATTTAACATTCACCTCTCTGAATACCGAACACAGGTGCATTAACAGTTTACTCCACACATATACTCCTAACTGTCCCCCGAGCAAATTGCTCTTTTGCTTTCTCCTCATTTCAATGAACTGCAAAAACCCTTAAACTGGACATATTTATCTCTCATTTTAAGAACTCTGTCATGAAAATATTAACTGATAGCTGCAACAGCATTTTACCCTCATAACTAGCATTTCCTTATAATGATTACAGATCTATTTGTAATCATCTAAATTGAGTACAGAGCCAAATCAAGAAAAAAAATATGGCTTTGTCCCAAACATTATGGAGCTCACTGAATATACAGCAGACATGTTGCCCTCCTGATTCAATAATTATGCTTATTTTAAAATTTGTAGTATACTTTTTTTGTTGATGTATGCAGTGTGAGTCATATACAGTGTATGTACAGCCACTGTATTTCAGTAGATTGGCAGGTGCCTCTTTCATTCATTGAGTCAAAATCCCATATTTGAATCCTAGTTTTTCCACAGATATGAATCTGGCAACAATCCGTAATTGACGTTAATATGTATATGTAACGGAGAAAGGTTTTATTAATGTTAATGCTAGCTAGCTCTCATCTCATCCAGGGAACTCTTATTTCATCCAAATGTCGACAGTCGGGACGCCAGTATGCAGTCTAACATTATATTAATGATATAAGGAATAATAAGGAAAATATTAGTGCATAATGTTATCGCTCTCAGCATAAATGAGAGAAGTCTCATCTGCTGTCAGTGGAAGAGAGTGGCACTGTCATAACGGGGCAGAACTGTCTGTGCATTGCTGGGTAGACTAACAAACTCACAATTTTGTTAAACATAATATTTATATTTATTCTTTACCTAACCTATGTGACATGGAAAATTGATTTGGAGTTCTTTGCTCCCTGTATATATCATTTAACCAATTTTTATTTTAGTTTTCATATTTCATATTTCATATAGACTATAACTCCTCATTTTAGTTTTGTCTATAATCCTCATAGAAGGTAATGCCTTCAAACAAACTCAGTTAGTAGTTAGCAATAATTGCTATGCACAGGAGTGCTCTGATAGGTGATTGAGCTAGCTGCAGGACAGCTTGGAATATGCTTCCAGAAATAGATAGTCGAGTAAAGAAATGGGCAGAAAGCACAAATGAGCTGCTAATTATGCAATAAAAAGCAGTAAGTTATCACTGTTTGGAATTTAAATCTAATTTTCACCCTGATCTTTGCATTGTTATTTTTATGCTAATTTTATGATCAGGCTATTTATTCAACCAATTTTCACCGGTTTTTAAATATTCTAAATAAGCACAGATAAATTCCCGGATCCATTCATTTTTTATTTTGGAAAAATAAAAACCAAAAACGATGAGCTTTAAGTATATTGCATGCATGTCTAATCTGCCTATTTAAAGGAAAGTATTTCTGATAAAATGAAATTATGAGTTTGGAAGGATTATATTTGGTCACAGGGGGGGATGGATTTCAAAAAATGACCCCATGGATTTCAAAAAATGTAAACTGAATATTTGTGTGTGATTATAGCTTTGCATATACATACATTGACTGGATGTGCTCATAAAAATAATGGGAAGCAACACTCTATAGGGCCCATCTCAGAGAGCTGCTAGCTGGATGCTGGAACCTTTTACTTCATACGCTTGTTCCATGAAGATGCAACTTTAGCAGAGTTACCTAACAGCTGTCTCAAGGAGCAACCTAAGTTAGGTTGACTCCATTAGGTAAATATCCTGGAGCACACCCCCTCTGTTATTTCATGAAAAAACACCAGGATCCATCTGGATACTGACTCTATCAGCTATCACGGAGTCGATGCCGATCTGCCTAGTGAAATTATTAATATGTACAGTAAAGGTGTATGAGACCAGTACAGTGATTGGTTCTCCCAGAGCCGGTTCACAAATTAGTGAGCCTCATACTTTGGACGGGCTGTGAGAGAAGTAATCCTTTGTCACGTGGCACAAAATGACAGCTGGCAATATCCAAGAGCAGACAGCTTTAATCATGTTAAGAGGGGGCTGTTTTATTTCCAAGACAAGGAAGATATTTGACACTTTGCAATAAGGAATAACCTAACAGAATACAAGACAAAGATGGATTGGAATGCCCGTTTGGTTTTAGGGCCTCTGGTGCTTCTGTCTCCTGTGCTGTGGTTTCGGGGGTTGCTACATCAAGAAGCACTCGTAGGGAAATTTTCCCCTCACAAGTTTGATCACTTGGAAATTCAATATTCTGTCCAGGGTCATTTCATTTGCCATCTGATACATTTAGTGTCTCTTGCCATTATGCAATAACTTTGTTCATTCTTCAGTTACACAATGTGACAAGGCACAGTCTGGGAGTGGGAATTGGGGCAATCTGAGTCCACATGGATACACGCTCCTGGGTTGCAATACCTAATCAGCCCAAGGTTTTAAAAGTGTGCTTCTGTCTCAGTGGCCGTCTAAGACCGGGGGCATCAGACTGCACAAGAGACAGAGAAGCATAGAGAGAGAAAACGAGAGACGGAAGTCCACAACTCCATATTACTGAAAAGCATTCTGTTGATTTGTTTTGTTTCACTTTGCTTTAATGAATAATGGATCAAACCTCTTTGCATGCTATAAAATAAATATTTCAGTCCCAGCCGGGTCAATCGACTGTCTTCTTGCGTCTGTCTATTTGTTCCCACCCATGGGGTGTCACACTGTATCACACACACATCATTTTATCTAAATTCTTAATAATTTGTTGCATTTATATTAAACTCATACCGTGGCTTCACATCTAATCCACATCAATTTGCTAGAAGAGATGGTAATTACCCTCATGAGTTAAAATTAATGCATTTCTTACTGTACATTTTCTTGTCTTTTTTTCTGATTACATGCCTCACCAGGTTGTGAACTTGAAGAACTGAGAAAGTGGATGATTTACATGAAGAGGCAGTGACAGGTTTGTGAATACATAAACACCAGTCAATGCAGCATGGGTTATCAGGTACTAATTCAGTTTTAAGAGTTCCTGAATCCATCTATCCATTATCTAACCCGCATATTGCTGATCAGGGTCTTGGGGGGGGGTGGAGCCTATAGCCTATCCCAGCATGCTATCCCAGCACGCATTGGGCGAGAGGCAGGTCGCAAATACATCGCAGGACAAACAACATTCACTCATAAACTCATACTGTACCTAAATGCAATGTAGACTAATCAATTAATGTAGCATGCATGTCTTTGGACTGAATAACTGGAGGCAACCCTCATAGACATGGGGAGAACATGCAAACTTCCTAGAAAGGCCCCGACCAAGATTCAGCCACAGGACCTTCTTGGTGTGAGGCAACTGTGCAATCCACTGTTTCTACATACTGTAAAAGCCAAATAGGCAGTCAGGGTTCCAACATAAAAGGTCTAATTAGCATCCCATTTCTTCCAACTTTTTTGGACCCTAATAGAAGTGTCTTGGATTTATTACTTTATTTGCTTCTATCTTATGCAGTACACATAAAAAACTCTTAAGGTTCAGTGTGAAAAAAGACTTCTCACAGTGATTTTCTTTCCTTGATTATGATGGGACAGTATACAAGGGTCTAACATTTGTTCCTACTCATTCATTTGTGGTTACATTGAGTTTCCAGTTGGGATAAAGAGGTGACAATAGCAGATGGTCCTGAGCCAACAATAAAGACTCACTTGTTTTAGCTTTTTTCATTCTGTTTCATCCATGGAAACGTTCTCAAGGGGCTGGCATTTTATATTCTAAATACCAATGGATGATTTAGTTTGCAGATATAGCTATGAAAAAAAGATTAGAATGAGATGCTTAACCATGTTGTCCTACATAGTCCTGCATTATGTAAACCCTTGCTGTCTTAAGCACATGGCTTTAGTAGCTCAAATGGTTACAGTTTTTAGGGTTATAAAACCGTATGGAGAATGGGCCTTGGTGCAAAGTTGATTTTCCACCAAACCTGTTGCAATTTCAGTTGCAAGTGAATCCTACAAATGTCCGTTGTGATGAAGGATGATGAAAACAGATAATCAGAAAAGGCCTTTGAAAGGCCAGCTTATGTTTTGCACATTTGTGTTTGCAAGCCTGATGTTTGAATAGCATGCCATGTATTTAAGGCTTCAGAAGAGGTGCATAGTCTTAACAAAATGCTCAGTGGAAAGAAAAATGCAAATTGAGAAAATCATAAAGGCAATTTCAATTATATTTGTCAATGTTTTTGATATAAGCTAATTTGCTATTAAAGAATTGTCACACGCCGTGTGACACCACTGGGAGGGAGATGCGGCAGTTCCAGGAGTGGACCATTGGTTGCTGCATGCAGAGAGAGAGCACCCCCACAAAATCAAATAAACAAACACCTTCACCATTCCCCCTCACAGGTTCCCGGTGAGAACAATAAAGTAAAACAACAAACTAAAATAACAAAGACAAAAGAAAGCAAAACGGAGCGACAGCTTTTGAACTTGCCACTCCTAGCTGGCCAGCTTCTCAGCTGACAAGCTCCTGCTTTTTAGCGGCAGTTTACTTTCTCCATCATGTGCTCCGACAAACAAAAATGAAACTCGCTCTCTCAGTGTGTACTCTGAACTGTGGAGAGAAACACATCTTTAAGCATTTGGGCTGATTAGCTAATGTAACCAATCCGGTTCAGTGCCAGACCGAATGCCACAAGAATATTCATTCATTTGGACTAGACTTGATTCTGTGTTTACAATTAATTGTGATTATTCACAGAAACTTCACAGAACTTACTGCAAATAAACTAGTGAATTCTTTAACATCGTTTCACATCAAAAAATATGTATTAAATATATATGAGCCATCTCACAAGAGTGCTCTGTCCCTTTCTTGAGGTGCAAATGCAAATTCACAGCTTTACAAAATGTTCTCTGTTAAAAATGGACAGGTTTGCTCAAAGTATGCCGGAGCCCTCAAGCAAACAGTGCATAAAAAATGAGGCTGCAGCTGATACAGCATGCAAATTCCACAAAACAGCATATGACACTATGATGATGGGGCCAAACTTTTTTGCCGTGCCTGCAGAGTTGTTCTGTTGGAGGCAGGAAGTGACGTATTACCTGCCAATAGATGGTCGTATTAAATGTACTTAACATTTCAGCAATGGCGGTCAGAGAAACATGCAGGCAAGCAAACAATTCTGAATACAGTGTTCAAAGGATGCTCACGAGGACTTGGTATAAACTATTGTTGCATGGGTCAAATCATGCACCAGAGGAAAAATGAACCTGTTTGACACCAGTGCAGAAAATGTCTTCAAAACAAGTCTGGGATGGAGCTATACCAAGCCTGACACAGCATAGCTCCCTCCCCAACAGAATGTGAATGAAAACCTAGTCGCAGTTATCATTGACAATATATTCAACCACGTTTCGGTTTTAGTTGTGAACCTTTTGATTACTGTCCTTGAATGAATCAGATCAACTGAATTTATTGAATGAAAATGCCCAATCTAAATCAATTACAAATCATAATAAAACATGTATACCACAGTGCCATAGTATTAGTGCAACTGCACTATAGTATACAAACAAACCTCGTCACTTCAACGAGAAAACCTTTTAAAAAGAGACCATTGTGACATCACTGGAGCCCCTTATACATTAGATCATCAGGCTAACAAAAGGTTTAAAATTGATAGTTCTTTCATATTCAGGTTTTATACAAAGAGCATCTCAATTATAAGGAGAGTAAGGTCAGCGTACTTCAAAAAATGTCAGAGGACCTGTTTTCAACAGTGTAATTGATCTTATTCTTGATCTGTCATTCTACTGCAAATGAGACAAATTAGATCAAAAGTATATGCCGCATCTAATGCATTAATTTCATAAAGGCATACTGTCCAGGACAATGACTACTTTACTAGAAAGGAAAAACAACAGGCGATTACCTCCAACAGCAAAAAAGAAATTTTAAATTGTGATTACATTTGGTGATGTATCTTAATGAGAATTAATATGAAGCTTCCATAAACCAATATATCAAAATGTAATGCATGCTGCATTATCTCTTTAGAACAATTTATTTATACTGATTAGTTTTTTTAGTTGCTTTGGTTAAAAGCATCTGCACAATGACTAAATTGTCAGTTATAAATTGCATTATCAGTATACCATTGTACTATTATGTTACTAACAGGTTGTGGCATTCAGTCCGCTGGAGAGGCGGATTGGTCTCGGTTGCGCCGGCTGGTGGAGAGAGCACACGCACTTGGGTTGCGTTAGCTAATCAACGGTGTTCCCCAGCACTGCCGCATCTCCCGCCCATGGGTGTCACACTAGTGTGTGACACAGGTTTTATACAATAAGATTTTGGTAGTATGCTTCTGACCTTCCTTTTGTCTTCTTCCCAAGTTTCTAAACTGCGGCTGGCAACAGCCAGACCAAACTTCTTATCAAGGTGAAAGCTATGCCTCAGGAGGGCTCTTTGGTCTGACATTCGTGCATCTCTGGTTCTTATTGTTGTTTCATTCTAGCACATCTGAAGCCTGTGCCCCATACAGCCTCAGTGCACTTTGATCTTACACTGGAGTAATACATCTAAGAGCGACTTTTATTAGGTTCTTACAAATTTCAAGTTCAGCACTCATAGGAATAAAATAAGTGTAAAGCACAATAAAACAAAAAGTATATTTTTATTAGACTGAAGAAATTCTGATTAAATGTCATGCCCATTTGCTGTTTACTAGACATATCTGATAGCTTGTATTTGTTTCACATAAGACTTTACCATTTTCTCTTCAGCTAAAAGTTATGAATTCAGTAAAATGATTCATTATGTTCATACTATAGTAGCTGTCATGCTTTCATTTCTGGGAACAGATATTTCAACAATCAATTTGGTTTACACAACAAAAAAAAAAAAAAATTAGAATATCACATTGTGTGCATTTACAGTAATTTAAATGTAACAGAAATTACATCTACCAAACTTTGGCGGAAGTCATATTTTATATTTCCATCATGCACATAATTATGTAGATATTAAGTATGCAGATTCATTAATTTTTTGTATTAATCTGAATAAATTTTTTCAGTGAATTGTGCATAAGTGTACATTTGTTGTGTTTGTGCAAAACTACTTGCATTGTCTTCCATCATACTTTATCATCTTCAGTACAGGTATTGGCGTGGATGTTTTGTTGACCAATGAGTTTATAGGGAAGTTTTCCATCTTGTCTGTTTTAATCTTAACAACCATTTTGAAGTTTATTTCCAGGATGCAGTTCTTTTATAAGAATGCAGAGACAATTTCTTGTTTAAAAATTATTTTTTTAATCAGTCTATCATTAACTTTTTTTTATAGTCATGGAATTGTGCTGAACTCCTCAGTGTTTCACCTGCCACAAAATTGGGAAAGCTGCCTGTATTAATTTGAATTTTGAATATGAATTAAATTGGATCTCTTAGATTGCATTAGCTTTCAGAATTACTTTCAATTTTGTATATGCATCCAGAGCTCTTTGACAGTGCTTGATTTACCCTCATAATCCTAATTGAAGATCATCTATCCAGCCTTATCTGCAGCTGTGCACCGCTGAAAGCATCTACTGTAATATGAAACTGTTACAGGACCGCCAGTATGAATCACTTAAGAAATTAGCAGCAAGGCATCAGATGTGTGCATATCCGACAACAGAATTGAATAATATCATCACAATTATAAGGCAATCACATCTTTAATTTAAATGTGCGTGATGATCGAAAGCAATAAAAATGCTGTGGCTTAACAACACTTTGGTATTATGCAAATTGACTACAGTACGTGGCGACAGTGTGAGGTCCATAATGCTGAAATGTGGAGTCCTGTGGAAAGACTAATGTGCACCAGTAGCTGCAAGAGTCTCCTGGCTGATTCTCTGTATAGCTACTGGCAATTTAAGTCGCACCATATTCAGGCCAGAGTGGGTTTCTTTGCATTCATTCTTTTTTTTTCTTTTTTTTTTGTGAAAATTTCAATCAGTGCAGTCACACGATATACCATTTGAAAGTGTTAAAACTCATGGTTCTGCATAAATCATTCAGAGACACAGCCAAAATATTGGGTTTGTCAAAATCAACTGTTTGATACATTGTTAGGAAGCAAGAATGCACTGGTGAGCTCAACAATGGCAAGCAACCTCGTAGACCATGGAAGACCACTACAGTGGATGACAGATGAATACTTTCAATTGTGAAGAAAAACCCCTTTTCAACTGTGAAACAGATCAAAAGACTACCACACAGAGAAGACTACACCAGGATAACCTCAGAGGGTTCGTCGCAAGATGCAATCCACTGGTAAGACTCAAGAAAAGAACAGCCAGGGTAGAGTTGGCTAAAAGTACATTAAACAAAACTTTAGAGTTCTGGAGCAAGGTTTTATGGACAGATGAGATAAGCATGAACCTGTATTAAGTGATGAAAGGAAAAAGTGTTGAGAATGGAACTGATCCAAAGCACCCCTCTCACCTGCGAAACATGGTGGAGGCAGTGTTATGGCTTGTATATATGGAACTGGCTCACTTGTCTTCATTGATAACATGGGAGCAGCAACCGGATGAATTCTGAAGTGTACAGAAACATCTGCTCAGATTCAACCAAATGCCTCAAAAACTGGATGGTGGTGCTTATCCTTGCAGCAGGACAGTGATCCCAAACATGTACTGCTAAACCAATGTAGGAGATTTTCAGGGCCAAAAAGTGGAATGTTCTCATCTGGCCAAGTCAATAACCTGTCCTGAATCCAATTGAACATGCCTTTCACTAGCAGACGACTGAAGGCAAAGTGCCCAAGAAACAGGAATGGAAGATAGCTGCAGCATAGGCCTGAGGGACGACCAGAGAAGATACCAAGTGTCTGGTGATGTCTATGGGTTATGGACTTCAGGCAAAGGAGTACTTACTATGGTGACTTTAGTTCAGATTTGTACTATTACTTTTGCAGTCCTAAAATGTATAAAAAGGGCTGTAATTCCTAGAGGGATCACCTGATATGGATGTAAATACCCTCAAATAAATGCTAACAGTTTGATAACAGTTTGCACTTTAACCTCATATTCATAGTTTTATTGTTTTAGAAATTGTGTAACTGTATAAATCTCTTCAATTAACTTCAAATTGAACTTATTTGAATGTGATCTACAATTACCGCAAGTTGTGAATGCAGCCAATAACAGCCATTGTCCTCTAAATAAGGTTTCTTTTCTGACCATGCCTAAAATTGATTATCACTTACATGTTATTCTTAAAGCCCAAACACATCCCACTGCGGGGATGCAGCCCTCAAAAGTGCAGTGCTTCCACATAACCAGCATGGAATTAACTTACGGCTAAAATTTAGGTAAAGATACGATCATATCAACATCAAAGTGCAATTTTATGAATATGTACTTAGTCATAGTTTTCTGCGTAAGCCACTATTCAAGATACAATTTGATCATGATGTGAGCATAATACAAAAATTAGCAGGTATCTTCCTTTACTGTGAATGTTAATCAGTGCTTTGTTGCTATAGCTTAGAAAAAACTTGTCTTCATATAGCTGAGGTAATGCTATTGTTTATCTGAGTCGGACCCTTTGTTTGACAAGGAATCATTGGTGATATTTATAGTCCATTCCACAATGAATAATACAAGAACAAAACCAAGGAACAAAAAATGGGCTCACCTCCTGCCAGGCAGTTGGCAGCTGAAAGCCTCATAATTATTGTTTAATCATTTCAGACTTTACCCAGTGACATCCATATCCTCACAGATAATGTGATGCACTTTCATTTAGCGTTTTACTTATTCATAGGCATACCCTCCATTTATTTTGCCCGTCTTGCAGGGTACATCTTTACAATGGCTCTGGTTTGATTTTTATATATTTATTTATTTTACTCATCTCTAGCTCTGATTGTAGCTTTCCCATCATGGTTTCTCATCATGACAAAGCGCCAATCAGATAAACTTTGGCATCTTCCTGTCTGTAAGTTAAAAAATATATATTAATTTTTTTTTTACTTTAAATTCTTCGTAAAATGTAGAAAATAATGAATCCTAGCGACATCTGCTAGGAATGACAATAACCTCCAGAGACTCCATCTATCGAACCACTTTCCCTTTTTATAATACCTAGGAAAGCATGATTCCACAGATAAATCATCATTTCCGTCACCATTAACTCGCTCCCTTTGTGAGTTAATCAAGCTTTCAGTCCTACTCCTTCTTGTTCGAAATGAATGAATTTATAAATAACAGGGGTTACGTTACATAATGAGGGGCAGTGGGTATATCTGTGACTCGTTTGATTGGCACTGATTAAGATCAGAGAAGCAGCTCATTCAGGGTCTGCCCCCAGTCTGCAAAGCACAGCTTTGAGCCGGAGGTTATTACAGTTCCAGGCCCACAGCACTCTTTCTTCAAAATGACAATTTTCCCGCTGAAGCTAATGAACATCCCTTGCACCTAAAGGGGTGGGGTGAAGGTGCTCCACATAAAAGAAGTCCCTTAGAAAGACAACTACCGTTAATGTTCTAATTACTCGTCACATAGTTTGTGGTGTTGACCCTGCATTTTAGACTGCAGTGGGTTCTAACCCTAGGTATGACACTACTGCCCAAGAAAATGTCCATGGCCTGAATTATACACACTATAAAGATATACCACTGTATTGTATGTGAAAATATCTGCAAAGCACTACTTACTGAAAACTGCTTTTAAAAATAAAATCTGAGATAAAGCAAATGCTTTAGTACAGCTACAGATTGATACAAATTACAAAATCACATCTAACGTTGACTTTGTGTCAACTACACGCAACAAAGAGAGATCGGTCTGCCATACCTGTAATCCCTTAAAGACTTGTCATAATACTGATAAAGCCCTGCGATAGATTGGCGGCCTGTCCAGGGTGTATTCCTGCCTCTTGCCCAATTCACGCTGAGATAGGCTCCAGCACCCTCCGCGACCCTGCCCAGGATAAGCAGGTATAGATAATGGATGGATGGATGGATGGATAATACTGATAAACATTAACTTAGGCAGAAGTATTTGAGGTCTAAGTTTGAAACTTTTATATATTTTCTAATTTCTGAGAATGTAGGTACAGTATGTGTGATTAGATCATCAGAAGGGTTGGGCTGTTTAGAAAAATAATATGCATTATCATACTTCAACATTTATAACAGTCTGCCAAATTAAAATGTAATTTGGACCCTTTTTTCCCCTTAATACACCTTTTAATGATGTTACTTCAGCATTAAAAATTCAACACACTTTCACAGTATTTCTCTTTACTGTACAGTTTGTTCTATACATTCTGTAGTCTTTAAAAGTCACTAGTGTGATATTTAGATGCCATGGATTATAATGAATGTAGTCTGATGTTCAATTTTCCAATTAAAAAACACAGTAGCTCCATGGGGGTTACTGAATTAGCAGTAGTGTCTTCCAAAAGCCTGCAATGCCTGAGGGGATAGCACAATGTCTTGCTGTACAAGCAGCCAAGAGAAAATGCCTCTTACTTGTTATTTCTCCACGACAATATTTAAATTAAAAGATGGTTTTCTACTCGCAGAGACCCATGTATTTTAAATCAATGTAAACAGTGTGATGGGCATATGGGACCTGAGATCAAATATGCAATCTTTGTAAATGTTGACAGGTCTTATATAACAACAAGACCTCCCAGACTACAGCAAAATATCAAGTCCCTCTTGAACGTCCTTTATGTATTCCCTTCATAGGGCCTTGGGTCCCACATCCACGCTGAAACATTTAAGCTGTCCATTGAACCCTGATTGAGGAGATGGTGACTGCTGGTATAAATACTAGTATGCTTTCTCACTAATTTATGAAAGATATTGCACAAGCAGGAGGGCCATATAATTGTATGTAAAACATGCGCACATGGTTGCTATTCAGAACTCCTACTAATTACGTTTGTTTCATTATTAGCGATTAAAAATTGCCATCGAAAATAAAATGAGCCGATTTGTTTCCTATGGAAATCTTATCCTCCAAACAAGTCGTTCAAATCTGACTTCTTTTTTGTTGGCCAATTGGGATGATCCACATTTGCATGTGTATGTGAATGTTATGCTATTTCAGCCAACAGGATTAATATAAAAAAGCTGAAATGCCGCCATGTTTGTTGTGCTTGAGAAGCAATCTACCAGGCTTATTATACCCAAATACTTATAGAGCTCTGGACATCGCAAGGAAATGACAGGTGTTCAAATACCACATGTCCAAAATCACATGTGAACACCCAGCATGTGAAGAGTATACATGTAAACTATTAAAATGATCCCACTTATATGATGAGAGTGGGAAAAGGTAATGTATGCTATTTCAAAGCATATGTTTTGTTTTCACATGTTAAAATATGCAGTTCACATGTAACATTTTCTTCATGTGAATATTTAAATGTTAAATTCACAAGTGAAATTTTATTTTCGCATGTGAAAAGGCGAATTTCACATGATTTTTTCATAAGGACAGATCTGTTTACATACAGGCAGGAAAGCAATCTGGCAAAATGAGTGAAAATGAATGGTAGCAGTATCGCGTTTAAACTTTGTGAGTTCACAGTACACTTCCATCAAAAATACATTGATCTGTGTATTGAAAAGCTTGACAGAGTAAATATCAGTGACCCTTACCATGCTCCATGTGTGATTTGTACAACGATCAAACCTCCTTTTTTGATATGTGATAAGTAGTTCTGTTTCAGCACCGACTTACTGAAAATAGGGGAGAGCGGGGCAAAATCTAACACGGGGTAAAATATAACACAGAATTTTTAGGGAGATTTAACGCTCAAACAGATCAAGCACACTATCCAGAATGTAGGCATAGATGTGTCAAAGACTACCACGAAGAGAATATACACCGCAAAATGCCACTGGTAAGACTCAAGGACAGAACAGCCAGGTTAGCACTTGCTAAAAAGTACATTTTAGAGCAAAGTCTTTTGGACAGTTGAGATGAGTCACACAGGGGACCACACATAAGTAAATACCCTCAAATTAGAGCTGACAGCCTGCACTTTAACCTTATATTCATTGTTTCATTCCAAATCCAATGTGCTGGAAACAGAAAAAATCATGTCCCTGTCCAAACACTTCCACCCCACATTGTATATACTGTAATACACACTGTAGCACACAAAAGGATGACCAAAGCCTGTTAAATGAATACCATACACGGTCCCCTGAATAAAGTTTTCACTTTTTAAGTGCATTTTAGCGGTGAAAGACGGTGAAAGATTTATCATGTCTGCGCATGTTTCATGAATCCTACATTGGTTTTTCATAGTAACTTTTATTACAAAACTGAAAGGAATTTAGTAAAAGTTTTGTGAATGAGGCCCATTGTTTTTTTAACTAACCTATCGGAATAATCTAAAATTTTGCACATTCCTTTAATTTTTAAGAGCAGGTTTGCAGGTTTTAATTTAGTTTTCTTTTTTTCGAACCCATTTTTATTTTTATTTCGGTTCCCGTTTCATCTTAGTTTTAGTTCGCGATAATAACCCTTTTGGGAAGACATGCTTTTGGATTACTTCACTAATTCTCCCTTGGGGAGAGAGTGTAGACTGCACAGATACGTTTGCAGAGAGCAATGAATTTCTGATGTTCGTACGTGACCCTGAAGTCAGCATGCCTTTTCTGCCACGGTGCATCCTTATGTAAATCAACATGAACAGGTATGCACATCCACTTAACAAACAATTTCATCCTCTGAAACACCTGGAATACACACAAAATTCAATGTCTACGCACGTTTCATGAATCCCACATTGGCTTTTTGTAGCAATTTTTATTAAGAACAAAAGTAAGAATAATTTAAGGGTGAATGAGGCCTTGTGAGCAGTTGAGTAGGTCTACTTCCCTATCATTTGCTGAGGTTAAATAGCTGCTTTGAATTGAGAACGCCCTTGTATCCAGACTCGCTATTAAACAGTACTGAAATCGCAAAATACAATTACGGAATTTTGGTTGGCACCTTATTTAAGTGCTGTTGTCCTTCACCCCCCAACCACTTTAGAGAAGTCTGGCTTTAACTCTGCCCTTAAGAATCTAGAGTGACATGACATGTTGGCTTACTTTGTGTTTGCTATGCAATATAGATTTTCTGGCCTCTTTCTGGAAAAGGAAAGTTTGGCAGTAATGCAAACTGCATTGGACCACTGTGGTGGCTTTATAGATTTTTTGCTCCTTTAACTTAAAGCAGGCAAAACACAGCTTAGCAGATCCCAGAAATTGATTTAACTTCTTGTCTACCATTTCCTATATAAAATAACTTAATAATTTGAGTCAATTTTCAGTTTTTATACAGGAACGCAAAAGCATACTTTTAAAACCATTTATAACATCACAAAATGGCTAATGTTTTTTATAACCACAACAGATCCTAGCTAGATTAGAAAGTTTATGTTGAAAACGGGTCAAATAATTTATGCTTGACACCTTTGCAAAGTTCCTAATAACAATTTATTTGTAGACTAAAAGGAAGGTCTTAAAAACGGAGCATTAAAATGAACGAGGGCTGTATAAATATGTGTAATTAATTATTGCAACTGAATGCTTTCTGTAATATCCTTTTAATTAAGGCTCTGAAATCCATATTCATCAACAAATACATAATTGGAAAGATTTTGGAATCCATTATTCACGACATTTGATAAACACCTTGATAGGCAGAATAAATTTGTAAAGGGGAGGAGAGGGAGAACTTTGCCTCGCTTGTTTGTTTAATCAGGGACTGTCTGGAGTGTGAAGGCTCAGTTGTGCTAGTAATGCAAACACCACCGACTCTGAAAAGCCAGCTTCCTGCAGTAAATTTGACAAACCTCCCAATTTAAATGTGATTCATGTATTAATTGGTTTTTTTAATGTGTCAGGAGTAATTGGTTGTTTGCTAATGAATGACAGTGCCAGCAAGGCACTCTATCAAGTTCAGGAGTGCAGGAAAGAAAATCCAACACCCGTTCAAACAAAATCTCCACAGCAACCAGAGAAGAGAGACAGCTCTAATGAGGGGGTATTAGACATCAATAGGAGACAAAACAAACTATGACAACTGTTCAATAACCTTCAATAAACTCAGTCACAGCCTTGGAAAATAGAGAAATATCAGAGATACCTGCGCAACCTCAAAATGCCTTCATGCTAAAAACTCATAATTGATTTCCCTTTTGATTTATTATTTCTCAATTTACCAGAAAGACACCTACTATGATAAACAGTCAGTATATCAGTCAGATCACTCAAGGAATTAAAAATATATATACATCAACAACTTTTAATTGAATTGCTGAAGAACATCACTATAAAATACATGTACTACAGTCAACGGCTTCACTCATAGCTTACAAGCACAGGATGTTCAAATATTTACCTTAACATAATGGTACACGTGAACAAGCCATAGAGCTTCAACTACTCATTGATCACGACAGCATATTATTGTAGTTTTCGAACATGCAGCAGAATCCAAGTCTCACTGGTTCAGAGCTAATTGCATTAATGATGATTTGACTTTGTCAGCCTCACAAACAAAATCCATCTTAAGGGTTCAACAGGTCTAGCTTCCATGGGGTACCGTACTGGCAGACAAGCAAAAACAAATCCTGAGCCTCTGTCTGTGACAGGCCATTTTTTCCCCGCTGAAGTGATTTTTCTGACACATATAGCTCTGAACATTTGTTTTCAAATACTATCTGTCTCTGGCCGCCTCCAGAATCATGTCCATGCAGCAATAAAGGACATTCATCAAAATAATAAGGACAACATTAATTAGTTAGTCCTCAGGCAAGGTGATCTGCAGGCTTCCTGAGGTCCCAAAAGGTTTCTGACTATTAGCGTTTGCACCAAGCCTGGCTGTCTAGTAATCTTTCTAAATATTTCATACGCCCAGTGGCATGAGCTATTGCTTTGCTGTGAAGAAGGTAGGTCAACGCAATTCTCCAATTGAGCTCATCCACTCATTTAGGGGTCAGACACTTTCTATGAAGGAGAGATCATTCTTCTCCATTGTCCTCAAGGTACCGTTAACATGATGAAATTCTTAGTTACAATGAAAAAGCCATTTGTCTCATATTTATGAGGATAAATGTGTTCGTGTTTAATAATACAGCGGGATTTCATGAAGTAGTCTAGACTTCAGGAAACATTCCTATTCATTCACTCTATTTGCATTGGTTGATTGGATTTCCTTTTCCATTGGAAACCTCCCACCTTCCACTTGAGCCCCCCACTGTTCAATTTATGATCTGTGATGGTCTTCAGTTGACTGGATATTTTATCCAGCTGTAGTACTGACAATATTTATCCACTGTCTGTCATTCAGTTATATTGTGTGACTGAACTAACATATTGTGTATTGACTTCTGTTTGACCAGATTAGTTGCTTCTTTTGGGAAAAGGGAGAACGTTATTTATCTGAGTTCAACATGGGGTTTTTATCATTGAGATACAAATAGAACTACCTGTATAAAATAGATTATACTGACTTATTCATATAAAAGCTCTAGTTTGCACACCAGCTGTGTATGCAAAGAAGATTTTAAGCAATTTATAAATGTCAATATTGTTTAAATATTCACCTTCCCTAGGTAAATTTTGGATATATCCCTTACCATGTCAATACAAATATTCAAGTCATGTACTTTTTTTGAATTTGGTATATGTTAGGGATCTAAAATTTAGATGAAGTTGACACAGTGTGTACCTGTTTGCTTTGTCTATGCAACTGAATATATATGGTTTCCATCATTAGCAGATCAGGTAGCTTATGATAGCCTTGTCCCTACTCACATACTACAGCTCTGACAATCTTAAATTAACCCAATTTTACCCCATACTTTAAGGCAGCAGTTTGAATCAAAAGGACAGTCAGCAAAACATTAATTTCCAAATTACACTCTGCCATTATCAAGCTTCAGGGAGCTAAAGGTCTTCAGGGTAGACCACACAGCGAAGAGGAAACTCTTTTAAAGTAGGCTGTCACTTCATGACAATATGAGATGAACAAGTCACATATTGGAGAAGTGATGCATGAACAACTTCAATGTATTTTTTCTTACTATGATGATAATATACACCTTATAGCACCATTGATACTGGGGTATATCAAGATCAAAGAAAAATATGCCATTTAAAAATGTGGTGCTGGAAAAAGTACACTTTGGAACAATAGTTTATAGCATGTTAGTGACTTTTACTGAGTCTAATACTAACAGAGAAGGAATATTTAGATTTTTTAAATCTGAATAAGACTAAAGTATTGAGGGAACATCAAAATACTTCAGTTCTGTGCCAAGAGAATTAGTATTGCTATGTTGCTTTATTTGTTGTCAATACGGTGCGGTTGTTCTTTTCTTTGGCAGCCCCTGGCCCACAGTAAATGAGTTTTTTATTGTGTTTGTTTCGAGTGCATGCAGTGGCATACAAATCATCCACCGTCGAAATCTTTGTTTAAAAAATGGAAATATTAACATAACTCAATGTGGCAATTTAAGATAGAAATAAAGAAACTGTGGCTGTGTGGCCGGGCAGTTCCTGAGGGAATGGAACACCATGCGCGTTTGACTTCCCTGGCCGAGCAGTTCAGCCCATCTCCAATTAGCTGTGCGAGTCCTTGATTAAAATGCATAACTAAACCAGTCATACATGTCCCCGTCCCCTCATTATTTCGGGACTAATTTTCAGATGTTGCTCGCAGTCTCTCCCAAGATGTAAGGCCAGCCTTTAATTACATTGCAAGTGCAGTGCTCCAATTTGATACGTTTTGAGGGTGGATCCTGGGTGTAATTCAAGGAAAAAGTGGGATGGAAAAGATGAAAAGAACAATGAGGAGGCAATGTTCTCTTCAGGCAATGTTCTCAGCAATCTGTACCTGTAATGTCAGACAGGCCAGCCACTGCTCTAATTCCAGCCTACATGCTCAAAGTTAATTCACTCATGCATTTAAAAGGGCTTGAGAGAGTCATAGATTTTAGCTGCTTCATCACTCCAGTATAAAACAGGATATTAAGTACTAGAGCTGCCACCAAAATTCAACTCCAATCAACATTCAGTGAAAACAAAGATCAGCTGCCAACCCTGTACTTCATAAAAAGTCTGAAGCATAAAAGATAACAAAAAACACAAATCTTATCATAAAAGCCCCAATCACAAATACAGTTGTGTATGATCAGCATTCATTATTTAAATGACCTCATCAGCACATGCAACATAAAGTCTCCAAGAAAACAGTTGAAGCAGGTTTGAATCTTTGTACACTCTTAAAGGATGTTGGCTTCACAGAATATTATCATATTTGATTTGGCCTTCTGAAACATCTTTAAATGGTCAATGTATTAAAATGTCAATGCAATGCAAATGAATCAAAAGACAAGCAAGCCAGTTCCATATTTACAGGACAGGACTAATATTTTAGTCAGGGTATGGACGTGTCTGATCTGAGTAACTTCCTGGCAAACTCAACTCCCTCTGGCTACATTATGCAGGCTTCCCTTAGAACTTAACCAATTAACCACAATTTTAAAATTGCATTATTTTGTTCTGAAAGATGCAAGCAGATATCAACCAAATTTGAGGTTTGACTACATACAAATCATGGCGGGAAAATATATATTTCATCACAATTTTAGAAATAAAATCTTAATTCTCTATTACTATGGGAGAGGGTAGTTTCACAGAGGAGTAAATACACCGTAAGACAAGTTTAAATATCTTTATAATAATATAAAAATATGAAGAGCATATAACAGGTAGTTGAACAATTATTACATGGAAGGAGTAACCGAGTTGGGGGTGCTTAGATGGCATTTACAGAATAAATCTTTTTCCTCAGTTTAACTTTCTCACTCAAACCCAACAGGGAAACTAAAATATGGGGGCAGTTGTGGAAGAAAAGACACGGATTCTGAAAAGTATAACTTTATTAACATTTTCAAAAAAATATTTTGAAGCCCAATCACAAGAAGACATCATTTTGTAATATTATTTGTTTTTTGTTCATTTTGAATGATAGTGGAAAATAATTGTTGTATTGCAGGGCTTGACATTAACACCCACCACCCGCCAAAGGTGCATAGAATTCAGCAGTGGTGTGTAACTCCGTCAATTTTACCAGCCACTTTGGGGGATGACATTTTGGTAGCATTTTCTATGGAAAAAAAATCATTGTAGCTGGCAAATGTAGTTTACAAAAATAAATAATGTTGTGAATTCCAGGTGATACTACATTATACTACAATTCCCATGAGCACTTGGTGCATTTTGTGCTCATGCCATTGACCCATCCATTTCTCCCGCTCGTTTTTGCCTCCTCAAAATCTGCCAAATATAGCCAACTTGATAAGAACTCAGCCAAAATTGAGCCACAGCCGAACATGCCGCAGCATACAAACGTGTACTCATTTCTGCTGTTCATTTAGTGATTTGTGTCATTTAAAAAATATAATTACTACAATACTACATTTTAAAGCACCCAGTTATATGGATGAAGTTATTACTTTTATTAAAGTTATTCATTTGCCTGGAATTTTCACAAAATTTAAAAATCAGTAACAATTTGCCTTGAACATTAACATACAATTCACAATTCAACATACTATTGTCTGCAATCACGGACCAGGTAACTGCCGCAAGAACAGTAACGTCAAAAAAGCTAATCGCACCCTGTAAATACTGCATGATTAAAAAGACTTTCAAAAAATTCAAAAACATTTAAATGCTGCCTTGTATGCCCCCACAGATGGTTGTGGCCCTAAACGACCGCATAAACCCTTTATGGCAGCAGCAGTAATTGTGTTGGGTTTTTCTATTTATTTATTTGCAACAGTTTTTACAGCCCTCACTGAAAAAGTTAACATTCAGGTATACCGTGGTTGTAGACAAGCAAGTATAACATATCCATAAATATCCAGTGTCCTGCATATGTAATGAGTAAGAAGCATTCACCCGAGCAGAGGCGTCACTACGGGGGTGCGGGGGGTGCAGACCGCACCGGGTGACACCATCAAAAGGGGGTGACACCGAAATGACTGGCAATAAATTTTTTGTGCTTTGAGTAGCGACGGTTAGAAACAGCTAATTTCTCCGATGCAGTTTACTGCCGGTTGATTCAATTAGCGGTATTAATGTGACAAGAAGCGCTTTGACGTTTGAATGTGTAACATGCAATTCCTTGCGCCCACACCCGGTTCGCCAACATCGGTTGACACCAACGGTCGACCACACAGGGTGGCACCAACCATAGTGACGCCACGGCGCACAAGTTGAAATTTGAAGCTGGACCTCTCACTTGCCCAAAAGCTCCAAAGACAAATGCATTACCAGGCAGCTAAAGATGAAATCGCCCTTAACTAAAGGTCATGTCACAATTTTGAACCTGAGGTTTGCGTCTGCAGAGAGTGTTGCCATGGTAACCTGCTACAAGGCCTTCACTTTACTGTACGTCATTGTGCTTTCTTGCTAACTCGCTGAACTACACCCGCTACGCTCACCCCCTTTGAATCTGCCTCATTTTGAAACTCTGCAGCAACCACTTCTTTATGATTCTGTTCCAGGTTCATGGCACCAGTGTATCAAGTGAGAAGCCAAAGGTCAGATTTGGACCCGCACCTCTCACTCACCAAAGGTTCTAAAGATGTGTTACCAGTCAGCTAATCGCGAAATTGCCCTTAACAGTACCTGAGGGTTGCATTGCCAGTGAGTGTTGTCATGGTAACCTGCTACAAGGCCTTTGGTTTAATGCACCTCACTGTGCTTAACTAGCTGAGCTACACCTGCTACACGTACTCTCATAATAAATAGATTGCATTAAATAGTGTGCAGTTCTGCTAGTAGCCAATGTAGTACATACATACTTTAAGTACGCTTTAAGTAGAATGTAGTTTCAGATATAGTCCCTTGTATCTTTGTTTTTCCATTTAATTTGATGTCAGTTCCTGAGGATTATAGGACTTCTGGAAAAGTCAATCAATTTACAAGGGGGTTTTACAAGTTTAATAGGGTTAGAGTTTGATTGAGGGGCACACAATTTCATATTTCTGTTATTACAAAAATTATTTATTTTTCTGTAGACAACAGTTGCAGTGAAAGAGGATAATTGTAGGCAAACAATTATGGTAACATTTTTAAATGATTTAAACATTAATATTTTATGCAGAATCTGAATGACCATAATAAGGGATATGCCAGGGGATATATAAAATTCTGAATAAAAATGCAATACTTTTCAGTAAAAGCCAGTGGGCTTAAAATGCTAATGCAGGTTGAACTCCGTTTCCCTTTAAAATTATACAGCAGAGAAATGATAATATATCTAGTACAAATCATTTTTGAAATAATAAAAGGTAATTCATACAATAAGGCTCCAACATGTCTGAAAATGTCAAGTGCAAAGATATGCCACCGGCTTGCTTCACATAAAAAGAACTGACTTCACTATAATATTCTCTTATTTTTGTTACTCATAGCCTATTGATAGTAAAAAATGGAACAACTGGGTAAAACACAATCTGCCCATGTGGCTTTGATGACTAAGCATCATGATTCCCTGGATTGTAATGGTTTGCATCTAAAAATGTTCTCATCAGCGCTAACTGCCAACAAAGACCCTGCAAATCCTAATCAGGGACTCTTATTTTGTAAGGTTAGCAATGAAATAGTTTTTATATGGATAGCCAGTGATTCCTCTGTGGTTCCCTTTCCCATTTATTTAATTGAAATTTAGATGCTCCTTGTAACAGCTCTAATGCTGCAGCTTTCCTATCTAACTGCTTTTATGATATAATATCTGATATTTTGAAGTTTGAAGCTTGAGTCAGATTCTGGAGCATAGCAAAACCAATAGAATTAACTGATAAAATTCATGCGTGTTTTGCACTGTGCCCCTGATTGAACAAAATATGAAACTGATAATAAAATTCAGTAAACAACAGTAGTAAACAGTGGGCCTGCAGAGAGCCTTATCTAACCTCACTGTTACCCATGCCATTTCCTCTCAAAATAAAAAATAGAACTCATATGCAATTTTGTCATGCCAAGTGGACAGTGGCCTCAACAAATGGTGGATATGTGGCTGAGAGGATGAGAAGGCATCAAAGGCAGTACCTGGCTTGCTCAGCCGCACCTTGTAACAGTTTAGAGCTTCAGTTATATAGAAAGCACTAGGAGTTCTAAGTGATAAAGTCCATATATACTTTGCAGTATGCCCCTGACTTAAGCATTCTCACAGATCAGCATCATAGCTGGGTGCATAGAAGGGCAGCGTGCACTTTGGTAGCACCAACTTTGTTTTGACTCATTGTGAAACCCAAACTCTTTGGTCTCCCTTCAAAACGGAAAAACGAGTGTGCATGAAAGAGGATGACATATGAATGTCAAGCTGCTATCTCCACTGCCACCCAAAGATTCACCCCCTTCTTTAATCCGCCACCTGGAGAACCGGGAATCATAATGTCATCAGATTTGACCAAGGAACAGCGATTTGCCGCAATCTAAATAGGGGAATGGAAATTGTGACATGTTCGCTCAACAGCTATCAAACTCGAGTTCACTATCGTTGCTTCTCACATGAATAGAAAGGAAAATGTGAATGAGAAAATGTCAGCGAGGCACCGCACTTCACTATTAACTTGTGTAATCTCCTCATACAGCAGGACTGCATTTTACCTGCAACTGTGTTGAGTGCTCAACCCTGAATGTTAGATAATGACTTTGTACTTCACATTGCAGCTCAGGCTCAAATTTTACTCATACCAAAACATCCTAATCGCATTCTGAGTTTCCGAAGAAGCTCCCAATTTAATCACTTGCCTGTTGCCTTTCAAGTTTATGACTTGGTTGTTTGCTACATAACAGAAGAGGCAGGCTGTTCTTAAGCATAGAAGTTCCCATAATCAGAGAGGATACTGATATGCTTATGAATTTCATATGTATAAGATTGAGACATTGCATTTTTAAAATATCTATTCTGGGAATTATGCACATTTGGTATTAGGGGAGCATGCTCTGATTCCACTGGTTTATTTAAAAATAGCCTGTCAGCAATGATGGCTTTGTCAACAGGGATACAGTGCCATTTGAGAACTGTAACCTAAATGGGAAGACAGATTTAACAGCAGGTTAGGGTGACTTTGCTGGCAAATGTTCAATAGATATCATGATGTTGACCCAGAGTTCACATGATAGGTTTCTAGCAAGCTAAGCTCCATCTCCATGTGTAGGGGTGGGAAATGATGGCATACATCACTAACTAGGTACATAGCCTTCTGGCTGACTACATCACGTTTATTTGGCTGAAGAGTCTATATGTAGTCTGGAGTTTGTATTCTACCAGTTTAATTGTGAAGCATTGTGTTGAGGGTTTAAATGCAAAATGAAAGAGCATTTCTTTTTGAAATATAAATGTTTCCCAAAGGGACTATACAACTGGAAAAGATCCAGATTTACAGGCCCTGGGGTTTCATAAATGTGTCTCAATTAGCCAATTGACACCTGGAACAACAGATGCCGATAAAATATTGGCACTGACAAAGAAAGCATTGTTGAGCCAGAAATCAGAAACTTTTCATTCTCCATTCTAGTTGATACCATAACTGCTCACCATAGCAACAGCAGTTATCAAATGATATCTATTAAGTGAAAAATATACTGATATATTTATATACAAATATACTTATATATATCCAAGAATAGAAAAAATATTAAAATAATAACAGTACTGTGAATTGATTAGTCCTGCAATGTTTCAAGGCATGAATTACCTTGCTGGAGTTCAGGCAGATTTCAGAGGATGGAACTAAATAAGTCAGTTTTTCCTGAAGCCAGGGTATGCAGAAATGGCAAAAAAAAAACAGTTCCAAAACCATTAAAGAATGTCTACACATGAAAAAAAAGGAAATTATACACTTAAATTGAAAAAATAAGTTAAGGTCAGCAGAAGGTTAAAGATAATAAGTAAAAGATTTTTGATTAATTGGATTAGTGACTGAAAGTTGAAGGTCAAGTTCAGCTAAAATGAATAGTCTTGTTTACTTTTTTCTCGTGCCTCGGGCATGGTCACTGTTATATCGCAAAATTGCTTTAATAAAAAATAGCCTGCATTGCAAGGACTCTCAATCACGCCTTAGGCCCTGATCCCTGTCAGTAGCCATGGTGACACTACACTTACATTCAATAATAACAGATTTGTTAACCTGCTCACCCACTTGGCCACACATCACACATGCATATTCAGTGGGAACGGAAGACATTTCATAATATTACCAAGAAACTAAAAGTAGGGTTGTTTAGAAAATTTTGTTCCTTGCCATCATAATACATCTTAATGCGCAAATAAGACAGATTGCCGCATTATGATTTTTATTTAATTGTGTTACAAATTGTTTTGGGGGTTTCCTTAAAGGATGATTTTTCTCACATCCACTAAATTTAACTTTCATTTGTCATTACAACAGTTCTGTTTCTGTAAATAAACAAAAATAACTAGCTAACACCAGTGCTACTTTTTGAAGTATCCCTGACCTGGTATGTACCTAGCTCAAAATGTTCATCTGACATTGCTTTGGTCACAGCCCATTAAGTACTATGATTGGTTTTTCATTCAGTACAACCAATGGTGTTGTGAAACTGCTGCATACTCACTGCTGTTTCCACTTAATTTACTTATTTTGCTTGTTGGTTTAAATGTGATACTGCCTAAATCTCAGTGCTGAAACAAAGTTGGGCTACTGAAAGTGAACTTTAAATTGAACTGCAGCCACTGGCTGAATTCAAATCAAATCAAATGTATTTGTATAGCACATTTTAAATACAACTGTCACCATATGCTTCACAGTAAACCTTGGCTTGAACACCTACTGTACAAGATCAAGCCTATGGTGACAATGGTAAAGAACCACAACCCTGGGTGGAATTATTGTCAGTACCAAATCAATGTATGAAATAGATGCTAGAACCATTTTAAAAGTTATGAAAACAGTCATCCCAATTACTGCCTATGCCTATGACCACCCGGTCTGCTATGGTATATTATGAACCCTGGTACTATTTTATTGTACCTGAAACATACAGAAAGGTAGTTTGAAATATAGCCTAATTCAAGCAATATAATCTTGTTAATGATCCAATATACAAAAAAAAGTTTTAGTCTATTATGTTTTTATATAAGAATCATCATTTTTCATCAGCATTTTAAATTCAGTTTGGGTTTGATACATCTGCATGGGTTTAAAGTTTAAATGCAAGCACTTGACCACTTACCTAACAAAATAAGATACAATCATGAGTATAAGCACTGCTCTTGCTACACACCCCTAATTTAGGGAGGATGCCAAGCAAGTCCACATACTGTATCAGCCAGAAAATATACACTGAACAATAAATTGCAGTGAGGAAAAAAACATTGTACAGTATATCCATATATTCCTTAGGACTGGAGTAGATCTTCTCAGCAGTTCTTTGTGTTCCCCCCAGGTGTCAAGTCTTCACACAGACCACATTCGTCAAGGAGATCTCAAACAGAATGAGGTGTGAATTCACACCTTGGTGTTATGGTTAGTATCCAATGCAACTGCTAATCTGTATATACTAGAGTCACAGAACAGGACAAGTGCAAAAATCCATTCCCTTAATTAGGTGTTTGAATTACACATGCAGCGGCACATGACAGTTTGGTTGTATCCCAGCACCGTTAATTGGAGCGCTGCATAACATTCCCTTTCCGTCATCCGTTTTCTGCTCTGTCCACTGATGGAGATGCAATTTCTATCCCTTAATAAGGCCAGCCTCCACGTGGCTCATTGATGTTGTCTTAAAAGTTTCTTTCCTGACTCTGATCCTGAAGTCCAACATGCATTCTGGACTCTTGTTAATGCACACCATTTCTGGTCGGCCTAACTGAACAAAATGAGCGTTTAAATCCGAATCGAGATCCATGAATCACAAATTCAATTGAATTGCCTTCCTTTCACTCTGAAGCTACATTCAGTTCCTGTAAACTGTCTGCGGTGCTATCACATGTGATCTGCAAGATTGCTTGGGTCTGCCTGTAGTAAATGGACTAGAATAAAAGTAATGTACAATTGATTGCGTTCTGCACCCACTTCAATGTAAACAGCTTGACCTACATAGAAGATGCAGAACCCTGGAAGAGTGGCTTTGCACAGAAAGCAAAGTAATGTTTTTATTATGTTAATGTTAATTGAACTTCTTATAATTTTGCAATGAGGGGAAAGGGGGGGATTTAAAGATATGGTTGTCACTACAAGGATTTTAGAAGAAAGGCAACTTTTATCAAAGGAATCTACAAATGTTGCATGGATTGTAATTGAGGCAGACCAGCATGGCTCAATCTGACTCAGCAGATTTGTTTGACTACACCAGGCCGAAGTGTTACACGCGTGTCTGAGAGAGGTTTTGCTGACTATCTCCAACTCTCAATGAGCTATGTTTTTCAAATCAACCGCTGACTCAAAACTGAGTCAAATAAACTCATTTGGAGTTGCTGTCAAAATAAGCTTCACTCAGACACACATCTATCATTCAGTTTTGTTATTACTGTCACGCAAACATGGTAAGGATCATTATGAAAAAAATACCAACTGGCATGGAAGCGGTTGCCTTTATCTAATTAGCTGGCTTTCCAGCAAGCTACCATTTTAATTACATGTGGTTAATGCTCACAGATCTCTACAAAAATTATGTCTGATTATTTCTACAAAACTTTTCAAAAAACCTCAGTAACAACAGTCCGGGCTAGCTAAAAGTAGCTAGCTCTGTTACAGGTTGCTAGTCAAGCAGGCCCTAAGTGGTTTGTTAATGTGTTGGATATGTAATCCTTGCTTTCATGGACTGACTGTGATTATTTTTCTTGAATCAGATTCAAGTATGTTTGTATGTGTAATTTTACTGTTTGTGTCAAATGTCTAGTGTGTAAATGTTTCTGTTTAAACATTTTGGTTGAATAACACATATCATCGCTATTTTCACTGACCTTTAAAACCATGTTAAACGTACTCACTTCCGGGTCTCAGCACTGCCAAACAGAGCAAGAGAACAAACCAACCTAATGTAGACGGGGGTAGATGGCAGCTACCACTGCAGTCGCAGTTTACAGGGGGGGAAATTTTGTATTTATTTATAATTTGCATTCAGATAATTTCACGTGCCTTTATTTTCTTTTCTTAGGTTATTGATTATTTATGTAATTGGTTTCATGTTTTCTGTATTATTTATTTAATGTAGTTTGGCTGTCCTAAGTTAATTGATTTAATTTATGGTGGTTCATGCCAGGGGAGGAGCTACTTGTATAAAGCACTGAGTTTAGAGTTCCTCCTGGCACTCCTGATTCAGCATGCGTAGTGTAGTTTTGACCACAAGGCATAGGCAAATTTTGCAAAGTACTACAATTCATATTTCTTTATTTTTTCCCTTTTGTTTGGTACAGTTTTTATTTTCTAGTATTTTTGTTCACTGTATATATTTAGCACTTATTTGGGGTCTGGCACTGTAAAAAAATAAAAATATTCTCTGACCTCACTGCTGCTTCGCCACGTTTTGTTTGCCTCTGGCTATCAGCGTTATCCTTACAGTCCCCTATAGGGGACATGGGTTTCTGGTATTAATCTGAAGAACAGTACCATGTATTTCAGAATGCTGAAACATGCACTACAAGGGACAGTCAATAAAAATAAAATAACTCATATTTTTGACATTATTTGTCATCAAGACATATGTCATATGTAAAAAAAATTAAAATACAAACTTTTTTGTTGGGTCTCAGGAGGTTATACCAAGTCCAAATGGCAGATGTTTGTATTAGTGAACTTTGGCTGACTAACACCAACTCTGAATGAAGAATGTCTGTAAAAACTTCTGTATGATCTATGATTACAGTTTCTGCTCTGCTGGTGAAGAAGGTGCAATAGCAGAGCACCTTTCTCCAGTCTATGTTTTATTTATTTGTTGCAAATGGTTCATAAATAATGTTGACTTATAAAAATAAGCAAGGAGACATGTAATAGCCTACAAACCTTTGGATTTAGGGTTTGCAAGTTACTGTCTGTGTCTGAAATAAATTGTTTCTTTGAACTTGAAATTTTGCCACCTCAAACGATTTAGTGCTGCTAGTGTTCTGTAACATAAATGGCTATACTAGATGACATAGAGCCCTCTCAATAATAGGTGCATGACATCTCTATTTTACAATTTATCTCAAACATTTCCATTTAGCCCATTTATTTGTACTTGTGGATCTGTGGTTATAATTATTCACAAATAGACCTATTTTATCTTTAGTGGCTGAAAATGTGATATGTTATAAACCCATCCAAAGTGTAACAGTCTCAAACCATACAATTAAAACTGCGGAAACGGGTAGTGCTTTATCTGAGATGGCGATCCAGCCAAGTGTCTTATCTCAAAATTATAGCAAGATAGTTCCTTTTTGAATTTATCTGAGTATAACCTTACTGTTTTTATCAAAGAACGTAGTGATGCAAGATATAAGCAAAACTGCTGACAAAAGCCTTTGATGCAAAATAATATATCTTGCAGAATTTAATAGATAGAAGTGGGCTTTAATACTGTACATTTATGTAACAGAGACTGATGCTGTATTCTGAGACAAGAACAATCATGACAAACAAGTTTCTGGTTAACAGTGTTGTGTGTGCGTGTGTGTGTGTGTGTGCGTGTGTGCATGTGCATGCATGGGTGTGGGTGTGTGTATGTGTGTGGGTGAGGGTGTGTTGTATATGTGAGCATGTGCATATACTGAAGACATAGTAGTAAAGCTTAATTTATTTGACTTGATCATTTTCAGGAATAATTATATATGGATGATTCAGACAAATTATCACTTTCGGAGTGAGAACTCTAACACGACGTCATTGAAAGCATATGTGGCGTTCCGTCACAGCACAGCTGGGTGCTGAGTTCAGAGAACTGTCTTCCCCTGGGTCGCCGTGCGTAAGGATATTCGCCCGTGTTCAGCACAGCAACTTCGCATCCCCTCTTCCTCTGTGCCTTCACAGCCAAATTAATTACTGCTTCCTCACGCTTCACATGCTGCATACTCTTGGCTATTTAAACAGTGCTGGCGTACTGGGATGCAAACAGGCAGGGACTCTCAAAGGAAAAAAGGAAAGCCTTATAGCCTCAGATATACAAGGGCAATGGCCTCCACACATATACACAAAAGACAGCCAAATATAGGGGAGAAACTGGTGAAAAATGTGTTCACACAGACATACACATTAACACACACACACAGAGCCTGGAAATTAGGTCTTCCCAACATAATTTCCAAGCAAACTCAGGTCACAGGTACAATATGAATCATAGTGAGTAATGTTGATGGTCACTGCAGTTGTTACCTCCATGGCCTTGAAGTTGGGTGCATTCACACTCAGCGGTATGTAGCAGCCTGCATCTTAATCTTCCCCATTTTGGTTTGAAAGAGGCTGTTACTCCAGGTCCTGCACCCTATCCTTCATTGAAAGTTCTATAGTAGACCATTTCAGTTTGGGTCCTAACTGAAAGACGTCCCAGACCTTTTATTTGGATTCCCCTAGCCTGAATGAATGAATATGCGTAAACCATGAACAGACACACGGTCAGAGAATATGATTTCTTAATTTACTATTAAATTGCATTACATTACATTTATTTAACAGACGCTTTTATCCAAAGCGACGTACAAAAGTAAATATTATGATATGTAAAAAAATCACAACCAATATACATTTGACTGATATAAATTATAACAATTATACATTTGACTGATCGGCTGATACCTCCTGATACCCGATTATTAATGCATATATTGTTTAAACCTATATATGCTAACTATGCAGAATTTCTTATTTGAAAATATTCTAAAATAACACTGACAATCTCAGTCTTTACACACTTTGGCCAAATTAGTGCACCTTTTACCAGTATTTGTTATTCTAAAATGTGTTTGAGACATTTCTGGGTGGCATTTTTTCTGTGTGGGAAGAGGTGGGCATGGCTACAGAGCTGTGGTTTGGGATCAGATTCCCACAATGTGTTTGTTGCTACTCAGCTGCTGCAATGGCAGATGCTAAGAAGCCTAGATACAGCTAAGCAAAAAGACAACCTTGGAATTACATTTCTCAGGTGGCGTCAGCTCGCCAAGGGGATGAAAAGCAATGCGGAGTTGGCCTGTTTTCTGTTGGACCTGTAAATGTTACTTTTAGCTAGCTACTTGACATGGCTAGATGCCCGAGGTTGGGTAGCTTTTGTATCAAATTCTGTTCTTCCATCAAGATGTCCCCCCTGCCCCCCATCTGGGAAGTGCTAATGTTTACAGTTGCAACTTAGCTAGCTTGGTAATTCCCCTGCATTTAATTCAATCAGGGGAAGTTAATTTGGTACAGCATGCATGCTATCTAGCTAACGTTACATGTAGCTAACATTACGTGTAGCCAATGAACAAAGTTTCAGATACCTTCGTGAAAATTTAATTCACTTTACAAGTATATTAGCTAGCTATGATAGACCTATGGCCTGCTAATGTTACTTATTGTTATTGCACACGTGATTCCGTGTTTACATCCCAGTTCTTACTAAATGTCCTCACCTCTTCGCTTGACATTTTGCTTGTAGCACCCAAGAGTGTGTCCTCAACGGAGGTGTGGGTGTGGTTGAGGATGAGGGTGAGAGTGGAGTTTACAAACACAAGAGTCTACAAGGGTGGCAAAATACTATGTCATATACCTTTAAGTTTAATTGTAACATTTCTGTCTGTAGCTCATATTGAAAGTACTGTATAGGAACTTGAATATTGCCTTGATAATGACAAGCAGTGAAATTACCACTTTACCTGACATGACCTGGGTGATGACAGAATGGCACGGGTCAAAACCTAATATTTTGCCCCTCAGTATTTTATTACTTTAATTACTCACCATTACAATTGACCACAAATTCTCATCAGCCTCAGGTATCAGAATGCAGTATCACTGGAATATCACTGGAACATGATTTGATATCAGGAGCTCTAAACTGCACGGCTTGTATTTTGCAGCACATTCGGATCTGGATGATGTTTCGAAGGGGCAAAACAAGATAATGGAGATGGTGAGCGCATTTGAGAATATAAATTCTATTGTACCTTTCTTGCTATGGCACCCCCCTCTCGAAAGGGGAGATTCGTAGCCGCGCGAGGAACAGATGAAACCGTGGCTCGGCCACATTGTCAGCAGTTTATTTCCCTCCAGAGACCTTTGCAATACACAGATGGAAGACGGTCTTTTATTATCTCTACGACAGACCCCAAATGAATAGAATTATACTGGGAAAGATGCCGGCTGTAAAGAATGGGTTTTCGGGACTCCCAGCTGTGTTTGCTCAGATCACAGGCTCCGGGAGCTGGCTCTGCGGAGACTCGAGCCGAGGCAGGGGGAGCCGACGCGGCCAGCTCTGCGGCTCTTCCCGCGTTCGCCGTAGCTGAGGGCCGCTGGTGTTGGCTCAGCAGCATGATACAGGCTCAATGAGAGTCCCTTCTCAGGGGGAGGATGCCCTTCGACCATGATCACAGCAGGCAGAATCAGTTCAACACCCATGTCCCACAATGTCACTGCATCACAGAGCAGGGGATAAGGGCAGTTTATACTTCAGATCCCAAAGCACTTGAGGATGTCACCTCACATGAATCAAGCAGTTCTTTTCACAGCGTATTTGTTCCCATGATGGTCCACTCCTTCAGTTCTCTGTTTCTGATTGGAATGCAGATAAACACATTATACAAAGCTTTGTGTGGATCAGTACTACACATTTCAGACCCATGGGTTTTAGTTTTCATTCCCAGTTGTGGTTTATTGCTTCTCAATTGCTTGCTTGGCACAATTTAATGGAAGGGAACACGAAACACCTGTTCTGGGAATCAGCTTCTGGTTGACGGATATCTGTGGAACCTTCCGGAACATGGATGACTTAGATTGTTTTCCTCAGGCTATTTTGAAAATCAAAAGCGTATTTATGCCAGTCTGGGGAAAAAAACAGCCTAACCGCTTTTGTTGGAACCCTTTCAAATGGTTAAAGGCTCATAAACACATGCCTGACATAAGCAATATAGGAAAGTATGTTGTTTTGTTTTTCAATACTTTGGGCTTGCATTATGTGTCCCTCTGCTAGGCCTCCCAGGTGGCAAGTCCAGCCAAAGCTCTTGTTCTCACAATCGGGACTCGTGCCATGGCCTGGAACTGAAACCTAACCATACTAGTGCCACCTGTGGTTGGACATATCACAGAACAATGTACAATTAATGTGCAAAATTGTTTGCACAAATGTGCCACCTAACCTTCCAATAGCAATTCCGTAGTCTGCTTGCATCTCTGGGACAATCTGTGCACAGCTCAGCTGGTAGGAAATTTGCCAGAAACTATTTCAGAAGACATGCTTTCTAGTATGCACCCCTCCCCTTAAAATGATACAAGCTGCTGCAGAAATGGGACAGGCTTATTCTAAAGAGAAAGAAATATCAATAATTTGTGGAAAAAACAATTGAACAAAACAATTGAACAAAAGTCTATCTTGCAATCAGCCTGTGATGGTCAGCCAAACCAATTTAATTTCATGCATATTCTTTTTGTGAATTCATTTTCTGGAGTATAACTGTCTGAATGGTTGTGATAAAGCAACAGACGTAAGCCAAAGGGTTCATATAAGGCAGGCGGGCCAAATTTCAAGGGAATAAAGGTGCCAAACAAAACCTGAAGGTTTTCATTGACCTCAAAAGGCTATGATGTAGGGGACTGTAGAACAGCTGTCAAGCTGTCTCCTTTGACCAGTGATCAATCAACAGGTGTCAGTACAAACAGCTGTTTGTATGTGTGTGTGTGTGTGTGTATGCATGTGTGTTTGTTTTTAAGTGCATGCAAAAACTTAACACACTGAGGTGTCATTAAGATAAACTAAATCCCTATGTTATCATGAGCAAACACATTATCACATTATATTCATTCAGCAGATGATTTTATCTAGAGTGATTACAGTCTAGAAAAAAACTAAGTCCATTCACATGATTAATATGAGCAATAGTTTTTAAAATATGTTTAAAGGGCTTTATTGGACGGGACAGGGAGTGAGAGAGAGGGAGAGACATTGGTCACGCGGCTGTATTAGAAAACTGCCAACATTGCTGTACACAATGGGCATGTGGACAGTGCTCTACAGGCTGCACCACAAGACACCCCCAAATTAAGCAGTATCAGACCTGGCTAATAACATTCCCAGAACAGTGAGTTAAGATGGGATTTCACTTAAGCACAAGTCCTAGTTACCTACAGTGTGCTAGCCAGTAACCAAAAAAAAATTCTAAATACATACAGATTACCTCCATAACAAGCTCTCAGAAGAAAATGATAAAACCATAAAAATATTACCTGAATCCATAAAAATAACCCAAATTAGTACAAAAATATGGAGTTTCGTGGGATGGGACTAGGAACGGAATCAAAATGCAGTCTGAAATGGTGGATCTTCTGGAAGTTCATTCCACCACCGGGAGGCCAGCACTGACAGGCATTGTGACTCAGAGAAGCAACCACACAAGTGGAGGGGGAGCAGCTGCATTCAGTGTTTGCAGCACAGGTTTAGTGGTGCATGGAGTCTGATGAGATGGGAATGGCAATAGTCCAGGTTTGAGAGTAGGAGCAGTGTAGAGTAGCTGGTGAGGAAGGGGTGGATTCTTTGGATGTTGTACATAAGAATACACTTGCCCAACTTTCTGCCGCTATAAGGAGAGAAAAGGAGAGCTGGTCATTCAGCGTTGCCCCTAGGCTTCTTGCTGTAGAAGAGCTCTGAGTGAGCTATCATGTAGCATCTAGATTAAAGGAGAGGTCCACCAGTGTTGAAGACTTGGAGGGAATGTACTGTACAGCACCTCCGTCATAGCCAGTTTTAGTTCAAGATGAAAGTCCACCATCTACCATGAGGTTTCCTTCAGGCAGGCTGAGATGAGACTGGAGTGTCCGATAGAGGGACAGATAGAAAAGGCTGAATATTACCAGCATAGAATGAATGTATTAACATAGGTGAGAATGACACTCAGCTCCCAGCATCATGTATCCCTGAATTCTAGTCAACACAAAATGTTTCACAAATTACTGGGAACTTTCCAGTTAGATTGTCATTTGACTGTGAGATAACATTTATGATGCATATTATCCTGTGGTCATGCTGTGCAATGATATGAATACTTTTGAAAACTACTGTCCCATAATATTCCTGGATTTTAACCTAAAACTGCTCCTTCCAAATAATATCTTTATAAAAGTTGCTTACAAACATTACAAGTAAACCAATTTGTTTAAGGTTTGAGATATTTAGGAATTAATATGGATACTAAACGGAATTCATGAATAAGCCAGATTAAAAATTTCACTGCCCAGTATTAAGTGAAAAACTACAGATTCCATTACTGCATTCCATGTTATTTGCTGTATCCCAGGATTCCATTGGTATTCTCCCCCTCACAGAAAGCACAGGGACCTATCTATAATGGCAGACATTAAGCAGGATTTTAGTGTACTATAGGTTTGTAAATGAAAGTGCACAAAGGTGTAACATTATGTCTCCAGTGCATGATCCCAATCAGAAAATCCTTATGCAGGTGGTTTACTGCACTATAAAATTAAGCCCGTAGATTAATCTTCCTTGTTCGATTTTTGTTACAGTTTATGGGGCGGAAAGTGTCTACTCTTATGCACAACAGGCCTGTCTTGATAAAAAAAATCACAGGTTCTGTCTTCCAGTGACATATGGTGATCCAGCAGCCTGGCATTTACACTGGCTGAGCGCTGTGTTTATTTATCATCTCCAAGGGGGTTGACAGATGTTGCTTTACTCCAGTTACAGCTGTCCTGTGGTTCTGGTGATCATCCATGTGCTGCTCACTGCATTATGAATGGTGCCACAGAATAAATATCCAATGCAGAATACATGCGGGTTTTTTTTGTTTACAATTCATGCAGGGGACCCAGAAGGGATGAGTTATGATTGCGCTCTCAAAACAACTTGTGGATACCAAATTGAAACAAAACATTCAAAGCCAGTAATTTCTGGACTAATTTGTGATGCACTCCAAGTTCGTGTGCCTACTTAACCAGTAGGCATGGTCCTCCGATTGCCTTTCCCACATACTAAGCCCTGCCAAAATGCAGTATATCTAAAAACAGGGATAACCAACCAGCACAGCAAATCATTCTGAAATATATGGTCTCTGAAGTAATGACATATTTCATTTCATATATCATCACATTAATTACGACTACTCTGATTCAGAGATGAAACATGAAAGGATCAGTAAAATCCCAAGAGAGAAGTAATCATAGCAGCACATTGTCATTCATTCAGAAATCATGTTGATATACTGTACTTCTTTTAACTTTTTCCTGTTCCACCCCAAAATGTATTTTTAATTGTGAGAGCAGGAGATGAGAGATGAATGTACTATTACTATTAATGGTTCCTATTTGTACTCCTTGCATACAAACAAAAAAATTCCCCGTGGAATTTCCTCAAGCCTCAACTGTAAGTCCAGCACATGCTGTAAAGCCAGGGATCGTTATTTCGAATCGAACCATGGATGGAATCTGTCAAGTGTGAGGCTACATTTAGCTACAGCATCACATCACACGGGGGCCCGTTATTGCATAAAGCATGCAGAACCGGTGAGAGTGAGACATGGAACCAAACAAAGAGGAAACACAGCTCAGAAAGGGGGAATGAAATGCAAAAATTAAAAAGCATCCACCACCATGAGGCCAGCATTACCAAATCTGAGTTAAAAAGTATAGGGGCAAGTTTGGTGTCAGGTGTTGTATGTGATTTGTTATTTCAATAATCGGCTCAAATATGTACTCGTAGCTTGCTTGAATCATAAAATAACATTGTAAAGGTCCTGTCGTTATTGCTATTCTGTCTCACCTCCAGTGTCAGCAGTCTCCATATATCCTGGTGGCCAATATGTGATCTACCTCAGCCTTTATCTAATCAGAATGTGTGTGATCTGACTTGGTTTCCAAAGAATTGTCTCATAAAACTTCAAACATTTTCCTAAACATTCCAATATCAGATCTTTTGCCAGTGATCTGCTTTTGACAGATTGCTACAAAGCTTTTATTTGATAAAGAGAGAAAGAGAAATATAGATTGTTATGCATACTTAACAATGTGAATTACACCATTCTTTCAGATGAGCAGTAATAAATAATACTGTATTCTGTTTGATGTTACACAACCAACAGTCACAAAGAGCTATATGTTATCATACAGCTAGCTGCTAGCTTTTACAATATCAGTCTGGCTATCACTGTTTAAATGCAAAGTGCTGAGCACTTCCGATTTTTTGACAAGCCTTCCCAAAGGATGTGGTTTCATGATATCATTAACATCTGGTGTGAATGATTTTGGGCTGAATCCAGATCTGTGTGTAAGTGCATTTTCTTTCACTTTTGCACTAATTAGTGACATGGAAAATTCACTTAAGCGCAGGTTTGGATTTGGCCCTGTGTTGAATAACCATATGTTATCTCTGAGCCATGTGTGCAAAGAATTCTTTCTTGCCTTGTTGATTCTGTTCAGTTATGAACTTGGCGGGGCTTTCAGCTCCCTGTGGCGGAAGATGGAATAAAGCTCCTAAAGACGACTCAGTCATTTTCTCTACAAGCCTAGAAAATGAAATTGTGCTGCCCCCAACCTCTCCTCTCCTTCCCCATGGTTGATGGTTTTGATTTCTCCAGGTTGTTGATAAGAGTGTTTTTGAATTATATCTGAATGTTTTGTGTTTTTCTGCCACGCGATTACATCTAACCATCTTTCAGACGAACTGCGGTCATGACTCACTTGGTTCTTAAGGATTCCGTGGAACTCATCAAAAATAGTAACAGGGTCCCCATTGTTCTGGCTGAAATCCCAGTCTGACTGCCTTCATCTGTTCATCTAAACCCTGTCCTATATAACTGGCTAAATAAATCTGTCCTTCTGCATCGGAGCTGATATGTGGTGAATGGTCCGAATCTAAATAGCTGCTAGGCATCACCTTGGTGGATACAGGTACAGTGGTTTGGGTGAGTACTTTTTCCCTGGAAAACCTGGCCACATACTGGCTAAAAATATTTATAAAGATTGATGTGTTTTAATTATGCAGAAAACATAATACAGAAATATAGAAATGCTCAGGGGCAATCATGGTCCATTTATAAAACAAATCACGAGCCATACAAAATGATCAACTGAAATGAATCTGCTTTTATTAGGTCAAAACTGATGGTGCAGCTCTTCTTGAGTGCAAATGTAACTTTGCAAGGGTCCATTTTGAAAAGGACTGATCACAGCTTTAAGTTGTTCTGAACACAGGCAATTCCTACTTTCTCCAGGCATTAAAATGATGTACTGTTATCTTATGATAAATTGAATCATATTGTTCTTATGCATTTATCTAAATGCTCTCCTCCAAATATATTTTGGCTTTACTTTGATACTTCCTAAAATGGCGATGGTTTTTATATATTAAACTCACCTGCTGCTCAGAAAGTCTGCCCCTAAATTTTCTCAGTATTGTTTCAAAGACAATAATGTGATGGCATGCTTGGTTCTGCATCACAGAAAAGAAAAGCAGAAAAACTTTAACTTATTTATTCAAAAGTACACTTTTGAATAAATAAGTTAAAGCTCATTCATTAGTAGCTATCAATGTTATCTGTGCATCAATGTGAAGCCTTGAGTTGATTGTTTAGAAGGATTGTTGGACCGAGAACAGATTTAACCTTTCTGACAATGCAGAATTTATAAAATAAGTATAATTAGACTATAATTAAGTATAATATATAATTTACAGTGTGTAGGTTTTCCAGTGCAAATAATCCAGGCAGGGTTCTATGTAGCTTTGACCCAGAAGGTCTGTTTTACATTCAGTTAAAAAAGTTACTGAAAATCCAATTGGTAATCCTCTTTGCAGAAGATGGCCTTGGTCTTCTGTTACTGCAACTGTTACTGAGCCATTAAATTATATTGAAGTTCATTGGCAATTAATCTTTTTAAGACTTTTTTTATCAAGACTTCCAAATATAATTTAAACATGCAGTTTTCTTCAAATGTGTAGTTATGAATCTGGTGATGTTATGCACAAATTTTCATGACAAATTGTGCTTCTCATACCTCTCTGTTAAGCTAAATCGAATCAACCAGAGATATTCTGACTTTCTACACTCAACATGTAAGTAGATAAAGGTATATTATTTTGCCTAGCTTTGGGTTAAAGATATTTAATTTGAAGGTGTTTCTTTTGCATGAGAGAACACATCAGTCCCCAGAGTTCCTCTTCAGATGCTGCTGGAGGAAATTCAGGAGTGACAGGGAAAAAAGTGTGCAATATTGTGAGTCTGGTACGCACTTAACATTCATAAACATACTGCAGCTTGTAGACTTTAGGTCAGGGCTGCCCAATCCTGTTCATGGAGATTTACAGTCTTGTATGTTTTTGCTAAAACCCTAATAAAGCACACTTCGTTCAACAGCTAGAGGTCTCATTGAGCTGCTAATTAGTAGAATCAGGTGTGCCAAATTTTGGTTAAAATGAAAACCTCCAGGATGGTAGATCTCCAGGAATAGGGTTGGGTAGCCATGCTTTAGGTGATGCGACTATGATCATTGGTAAGCCATTTTACCCTTTGGTGAAATATTTGCTCCTTTGAATATAACTTACTCTTTCCACTTAAGGTTGCTGACACCTCTGGAAACTGGGTACTGATTGATATAAAGTGATTGGTTTATTTTCCTGAATCTGGGTGTTTAACATTCACAAACAGTCTCGTGTCATCATCATCATGTTTGCTGTGATATTAAATTTGATATCATAAATCAGACAAGTGCTACACACATATTATGCATGGTGCCTCCATTTCAGCATGTGCACCCATGCCCCCCACTCCTCCAGTGCCATTGGGCCACAGCCTATGTGCATGACATGACTTCCCCAGAGGAATTATTGCTTTGCTCACACATGAATGAGTTAAAGCTTATTAACTACATCCAACCATCCATTTATTATCCATACCCACTTATCCTGGCAGGGTCATGGGGGTGCTAGAGCCTATCCCAGCGTGCATTGGGAAGGAGGCAGGAATACACCCTGGACAAGCCGCCACTCTGTCGCAGGGCATTATTAACTACAGTAGATATTTTATCTAAAAAAATTTTTTTAATTAATATGTATTTGCAAATTGATTTAATTTACGCACACAGTAAACATTTACTTGTGCACCCATAATGCATACAAATTGATTACATTTTTGTACACGCTACCACTCTCTCCAGCAAAAATACATTTGGGAAGGACAAAATGGGATTAAAATCTTATTTACTATAGATGCCCATTTGCCATGGCCAGATCTGACCCTCTGGATCCCTTTGAGCTGTCTGCCCTTCAGCAAGAGAGACGTAAATCTTCTTTAACCCAAGGCCATTGTAATGTCTGATGTCCTCAAACAGGCTTTTCTTAGTAAAGTACAACCCAAACTTCATCCCAAAAACCAACATACTCCTTATGAGAAATGGTAGCCAATTCACATTGAAGCATTCTCATTAAAAGAAGAGTCTTGTTTTTTTATTTTGGTTTGTTTTTTTTGTTTTTTTTGGTGTTCCCCATCTGTAAGTTGTGGTTTTCATTTTGGTTGTTTCAGTCTTTAAGATTATGGGACAGCACAGTAGATAACTTTGAGTTCTTACAATTCTGTATATCAATCTAACATTAGGCTGCATCATGGCTGTAAAAGAGCACAGCGAATGATAGCTGCAATGTTTGCAGCACATTGGAAGTAGTCTTTTGATGTGTCTACTGAGATGACAAAAACCGGGTTGACTCTTGAAACAGAAAAGCATCTCAGAGCAGATTATGTTATGTATGTGTATTTAGTCTTTTGTGAAATTTCAGCAGAGGGGGTGGCATGTACAATCAATTAACATTTATTGAATTATAAATTCTTTTCATTTTTCTGTATTTCAGCTTGACCATTGGCTCACACCTTCTTTGGAGTTCAATTACCCATTCAAGGTTAATTTTTGCATATACAAGAGCATGGTTTGAAACTGAAACATTGTCTCTGTGTGCAGTAGTACAGTCTTCAACTCATCTTGCCTTCTCACCTTCTCTACTGCCTTCTGAATAATTTTTTAATTGGTTTAAAAAAACAAAACAAATATACATTCATAACTTCAATACATTTCTCCATTCAGCACGCGATGTAACATGACACTGTTACCTGAAACTGACCTGCTCTATCTCTTCACCCATTGTAGTAACTATTGAATAGGCCTGGCACAATAGTTAAGGAGTTTCCGACTCAATTTCCTGCCAAGTTTTGAAAATGATGAAACGTTCAAGTTCTGTATTAAGGTGTATTAAAATGTCTGCTGAAAAATGAAATGTTCATTATTGTCATCTCCCTTCGGGTTGTGCCCGCTTCACTGAATCTGGAACAGGGGAGTCCAAAAAAATTTGCAATCAAAAAAAAATCAGTAACATAGAACTCCCACACTGTGTTCGTCGGACACAAAGGAGGACACTATAATTTAAATAGTCAATCATAATTCTGTGTTCTCTTCAGGTTTTTTTTCAGGCAGGTAAAAAACAATAGGTTGTGCTAACAAGCCAGTTAGCCACATAAACATGAGCATATCAAACCAATAGCATTAGTCATAATGAGCTAGATTTACTAACGAACTATGTGATTGCATCACCTAGTAAATTAACAAATTTAACACTGGTTCATATATTTAAGGGCATTAATCAATTTACTATCATTACCATGTGGTGCTTGATTGTGAAACCAGGAATTCGGGTCAAAACAGGATACCTTTAAACGTCTTATGCTGTAGCATATCAAATACTGCCAATATGTGTTCTTTGTACAATAATCAAGAGACTACTGATTGGACAAATGAGTGCCACAAAAAGGAGTGCTACTGGGCTGGTGATTGTACAAATTCCACTGAAAAATGCATTTATACATTGAAAATGTGTTAAATTATTTATTAAGACACCGAAGCAATGTCTCATATCTCATGATAGTGGTTCCTAAAGAGGTATAAAGAGCTATTGTTGAAAGACATTCAAATTAGTATGCAGTTATGATTTTCCGTTTTTCTTTTGATTTTTTTCACTGCCTGAACCGACAAGCCTAATGAAAGCATTTCCCAGAAAGCATGGAATAAGAACTGGACCCCAAACCAAAAGCATTAAAGAATATTTTCTAATATTAATTATAACCATAAAAATAATTATATATCATTATGAGAAAATTAAAATGTATTGTTTTAAGTGTTGATATCATTTAAATATTCATGAATAGTGTACGGTTGGCTTTCAGTAATAACCCTGCAGCATATTTGCCTCATCATTTCAAAAAGAAAAAGACAACTGAGGTATGAAATGAAAGATTTGATACATTTTTCATGGGATGAGTGATTCTTTTTGAAGCGTTATTGTATTACACTGTGACTACTGAGGTTTTTTACTATGCACTAGGCTGAGCACTGGAACCAGTGCAACTGGCAAATGAAGCAGTCATTGCTGTACTTATCATATCTTGAGAATGTGTCCATTAGCTGGATGGTTTCAAAAAAATAATAAGATAGTAGTAACTTCTCAAAATCTAAATTTGTTTCTGGATTTTGCAAGTGAACTGATAAGTCAAATTTAGTCAATATTAATACAGAATACTTGAAAATGACAACCTGGTAATTTAAAATAATGTTAAAATGTACAGGTCAGTAAATTTTAGTGATCACTAAAAACCTACATGAACCAGATGCACAATTGAAAGCCCTCTTGATATGCATAATAGTGAACAGAAGGAACTTGAAGTTCACTTTACCACAACATTAATCTTAACTATTAGTCACACCATTGCTTCTTACTGGGCTAATCCTGTTAGCGCTCATTGTTTGTTGGTGTTTTGTTATGTCTGAGTGCTTATGGCAGTGTTCTAATCCATTCATCCAACCAAGAATGAGGGAAGAGGATAAGCCATGAATAAAGCTCCTTATTAAATGGCAATGTTTTTTTTTTTAAGCCACACTTCTCCCATTAAAAAAGGTGTGCACCCCTGTCAACCTGCCAAGACGGACAATTATTTCAGCATCACTGCCCAGAACAAACAAATGACAATGAAGGTATGCAGTCTAGGACACAGGTCCTGTTAAAGGAGATGAGACAGCTGGAAACTGTTGTGAAAATTATGCTTTTTTCCATTGCCCTATTATTAACTTCCTAGACAGAGAGTCAACAACAACATGTCATTTTCTTCTTCATCAACTCTGATCCAATTATGTTCAGCCAGGACTTAGTTGGAGGTAGATAAAGAGAGGGGGCAAACAGGAAGGTAATAGCCTAATGCAGGTTAAACCTATTGCTCACATGTAAATCAATGTATAGCTATTCCATCTCCTTATCATTCAATTGGGTACACAACCTTTTTTACTTGTTATATGCTATTATTTTATGGATGATATTGCACTTCTTACCAAGGTTATTGTTCTCCCATTTATCATGGAGTTCCTTTTTAAAACATAGCTAAACCTTGGGGAACAATTGTACCTGTCACTAGCCCAGGTGTGCCGCACAGTAAAGTAAACCCGCCTTGCCGGCTTTGTTTGTTCCTGTTTATGTGAATGTAAACAATCCCCTGCTGCAGTATCACAGGCCAGCTGTCACTCACATCTACCTTTCAGTCCCCCAGCTCTCTCTCTCTCCTCTCCTCTGCCCAGAAACTTGAGCATCGAAGCTCCTCTACTCCCCCTGTCTCTCCTCTCTTAACCCAAACGGTTTCCTTTCCTCTTCGATAGGCTATTTCTCCCCTCTCTGTTTGTCTCGTATCCAATAAATTCCAAATCAGCTATTTTGTGCCATAACATTTTTGGACTCTATTTCTGGAGTCCTTAATTATGTTCATTCTAAATCAAATCAATATAATTTTTATTAAAAACAAAGAGCGTGACTTCTGTATATGATTGATTTTACATGCTAGGCTTATGAAGATTTATCACAATAGTGTACACAACGTCTCATACAGTTTCATTATGTCCCATAATCCTTTGTAGACAATATACAGTCATCTTGAATATCTATATTCACATTCTTATCAACATCATCAAAAGTTTACACTTACTAGTACATACTCAGAATCAGATGTAGCCTTCTTCACTTCAAGCAAAGCAGAAACTTTTAAGTAATCATTACTTTCACTTTGAAAGGGGAGCCATGATTAACATTCTTACAAGATAGCTGTGTGAATCCCTACCCATGAATATCATTCTTTGATGTTGTTGTGTTTGCACGTTGCACCACCCCATCATTTGAATATCACAGAGAGTGGGCTTGTGCTTGGACACTCACTGTGCCTTTGTTGGAGTGATTAAAGCAGATGTCACGGGGGGATGTGTTTGTTAATGGCAGTTCGCATTTAAATAGCTGTCACTTGCTTGTCAACGCAAAGTATTTGTTTCCTGGAAGGAAATACTGTAATGCATATATTTTACATAGACTTGCCCCAGCAATGCAAATCATGAAACAAGTTGTATGTTTTGGTTTCGCTCTTGCTGTTGTTGACTTCTTGACTTAGAAGGAAGGAGAAAAAAGTTATGCACAACCTAGAAAAGGCGTTTCAAGCAGAGGTCTTCACAGGTCCATAAAGGTTGTACTGGACCTGATGTAAATAAATTCCATCTATCCATCCATTATCTATACCCACTTATCCTGAGCAGGGTCACGGGGGGTGCTGGAACCAATCCCAGCATGCATTGGGCAAGAGGCAGGAATACACCCTGGACAGGAAGCCAATCTATCACAGGGCACACACACCATTCACTCGCACACTCATACCTATGGGCAATTTTAGAGTTTCCAATTAGCCTACCTGCATGTCTTTGGACTGAAGGAGGAAATCAGAGTACCCGGAGGAAACCCATGCGGACACAAAGAGATCATGCAAAGGCCCCAGGCTGAGATTCGAACCCACAAGCTTCTTGCTGTCAGGTGACAGTCCTACCCACTGCACCACTGTGCTGCCCTGTAAATAAATTCATTTTTCAATTAATAGACCCAAATCTGAACAGACAGACAAACAGATAACCAGAACCAAGCCCAAACAGACTCACAGATAACCTTAACCATTCCCATACAGATTCGGCTAGGTCTACACTTGGTCCAGCCCATGAGAGAGACAGCATGCCATGCACTGACAACTAATTCAATGCTTAACTTGAGTACCTAGTGTATAAATAATTGGACACAGGCCTACTTTTAGATTAACATTTAAATAGGTGTGGTTGAATGATAAAATTTTTGTATAGAGTTAACCCAAACAAAATAAGAGAAAGTTATTTGATTAGAGTGAACAAGAGATGCGGCAGCCAAATAAACAAAGGTATGCAATCGAAAATGACTATAAACAAAAGTTTGAAAATGTTATAAGCTGCTACATAAGCTCCTGTCCTGATTTGCAATGACCAAAAAAACTACTCCACACAGATTATTTGGCTGACGGACAACAGCAAGTAGTATGTGCATCATCCTCATGAACTTACTGCAGCTCAATCATTTTAAAATAAGGACGAATGTGATCAAGGAATGCAATCATGAAGGAACCAACCTGTAGCCAAAAAGCAAGTTTGTATTTTTGTCCGAGATCTGATCACGTCTCAGGAATTTGGGTTTTGAGGAACCGGCAAAGATCTCTAGGTTCAAGTTATGTAGCAACATTTGATCAATACGTGACTGCTATGAGCTATCATAGCCAGTACAGGAGTAAAGATGTACAGGTGGATTTATTAATCAAATTATCTTCTCGGAATCTCTCCAGAAATGAGATAAAAGTCATGATGCATGTCATGGCATAGTAAAAAAAATTCTCTGCAATTGTTAGAACTCTACAGTTAGAGCCCTGTGCTTTGATAAAGAAAATTATTCTCAATAATTATGCTGCCCTTAGAGGAACACATTTTTGGACACAGAAGTTTAGGTGCTGTGCTTCTCCTGACATATCTAACATCACAACCCACAAAACTTCATAGTAAATACTGTGCCTCTTTGTCGAAACAGCTGAGTTGCTCGACAATAAGAGGCTGAGCAGGCATCCTCTTGTTTTTAAACTAGGGCACGGTTATTTAATTTTTTTAAGTCGGCAGAGCAAAAAAGAGAAGCTGGAATCATTGTTGATGGGTAATTAAACACAATCAAACTGTTTCGAGACCATTAGCCGTGTGCACTCCTAATTACAGTCCACATAATCAGACCCCTGACGGTGTGAAGCGTAACCTGTGGTGATGATCATTTGGATGCCATTTCCCTTCCTGTTTTATGAGTCTGGGCAGTTAGAAAGCCAGAGCGAGAGAGACAGGGAGACAGCTGTTGAAGCAAACAGGTCAACTCTTCCCCTCCATATGCATATAACTGGCATTCACCTTCAAATGGTCCAGTTAATTGTAAGGATAGTTGTCTCTCCAGGCTCTTGATGGGCCATTGTGACATCTCGCGGGTTACACCCACCGCCTAACTGAGCTGTTAATTGCGATAATAAATAAGGGCCTTTCGGGCATACTCTGTCAAAGCCGATCCTCTGTTGTTCTACTGTCTGTCACTCATTAGCAAAAGAGATGGAGATTTATTCTTTCATCTCTGGGCCTGAATGTAAAGCTGGAATTCCTTTCATGCTCTCACCGTGACTTTTGAAGGCTGCTGATTCATTATGGACATAATTGCACGTCCCTGAACAATAACATGGACCTTGACATGTCTTGAGTATTTTCTGTGTCTTTTCAAAAAATTGGGGACCACAGGATCTTTGCTAAAATGAGAAGGCAATATCAGCCTCAGTGACAATGCTTTACAAAATATTGTTGCAATGCTGTGTTTCATGTAAGTCACTTGTGTACTGAAAGCATGCACCTCTTCTCCCTCATCAGAGCAAATTAAGGCAATTTCATTTTGTTGCTTTCTGTAAACAAGCCAGATTCCTCATTATGCTGCCCTGTTGATTGACCACTTCCTTGGAGAGTCAGGGAGATTAGTGGCCAAGCCTCAGCACCACAATCAATAACAATCTCCCTAATTGGGCATTAGGAACAGGAAAGTGTACCCAACAGCCACACAGACAAACAAACACAATAAAGCAAAGTGCAAAAGTATCTGCTGGTCAATACTCCAAGGCCGCCAAGGGTAAGTTAATTACAATCAGAACTGTGTTATTGTGTTGCCTGATGTAATCACGGTTTTGTGTTTGATGATGGGACAGTCAACTTTTCTACTTTTTCAAAGCTCTTAGGTAGAACCTTGAATGACAGAGGGGGCCTGGGAATTCACAGTGGTACTCAGTGCCAGCCCCGGGGTTTTCGTGGCCCTAAACAGGAATGTTGTTGTGGCCTCAAAGTGCTTCAACAATCACTAAATCACATAATAAACTTGAATTGCGCTGCCCAGGGATGGTTGTGGATCTAAACGACTGCATAGCGTGTTTATGCCGGTGGCTGGCTCTGGTGGTACTGGTTTGAAATCCATATTTTTTAGTGTGACTTGCCCTGTCACACAACACTAGATCATTGTTGCCTTTTTGCCCCATGTGAAAATAAGGTTTTGTGTTAACAGAGAGTACTGAAACCCTCCATCCTTGCCAGTTTTGTACTATTCTGTGAAGCAACTGTGTACAGTCACAACATGCTTGGACAAGCCAGCCTATAGCAGCCTCTTGTTCAAGAATGTGTAGGACAAACTCTTGATGGAAATAGATGAGGAGGTTTTGCATTGCACATCTCAGCTGAGTTGGGACAGTTTTGTCTTTAAGGCATTTCCTTTTAACTATTTTCTTCTCTCTAGCAGCTCTGAATGTGGCCTCAAAATATTTGATATCCCCTAGCTCATTTGGTTGCAGCATTATGCTGTCTGGTTTTCATATCAAGAAATATGCATTGCAAGCATAGATTTGCCCCTGGGCTATCCTCTGTCCTGTAATTGAAAGACAAGCCAGTTCACCGATTTCAGCTCACTGTACTGTGTGGATTATAAGAACATCTGTTTTCCAGTGCCATTTTTCCCTTTGTTCAGACGCAGTTTTAACGGATATCAGAGTTCAAAGAGGATGTGGTAGTTTAGAAGGCCGAGGGAGGCAGAGGCTGTTCTGTAGAAATGAGAAGCCAATAAATAGATGATTGGGGTCGACTGGGGAATTGTTCTCCTCTCTACCTACTGTACCCATTTGCCTTTCTCTCCAAAGGCTCTCTGATAAACCCAGCTTGCCCATTCTGGAACTATTAGTTTTTAGTTATTTTAGTTATTTTTCAATTCAACCCACCCAGCCCACCCATTCAACCCATTCAGCATTGGAGGGGAAGGGGTTTAATTCAAAGCACAGACTCTCAACAGGGAGAAAAAGTCTAATCATTGGAAGACACCAACTCCCCATGGGTTGAATATTGACATTGAAGACACTGGGTTTTGCTACTTCTTTTATACAGTATGTGGTAGCAATGTTTCATTTTTTATTGCTGATGGAGATCCTTCAAAACTATGGAAGATTAGGAATTTAGAAATACATTTTTAAATGAACACAGTTACATGTAATTAAATAAAAATGGCTTATTGTTTTTCATAATGATGTGCATTTATCATGCCTTAGTTAAAACAATACAGATATTGGAATACAATGTATATCACTGTGTTATCTTTCACCCTTGAATGTGTTAAATGCTTTTCATAATGACATAATGACATAATGACGTTAAATCATGCCACACTTATTTACAATCAACATCTCAGAAAACACATGCATTGTATTTCAACCGAATCCTGCTCTACCAACCATCTTCCATACAAAATATTTGCTGAAATGTTAACTGTCAGTGTCTTAAATCCCATCACACTGACAATTAACATTTCAGAAAACATTTTGTAACAAACACATTTTCTTAAGCATTCATTTTTTCACTAAGCAAGTACAGAAAAGATACATATATAATTTAACATCCAAGTGTTGTCACTTACATTGGAAAAATCCTAATGTAGGAGTTGCAAGCTGTATGTACAAGCTGATTCATGTCTCACTGGAAACATAAGTAAGATTAGTTCTTTGGACCAATCCTCAGCCTGTCTGCTTCTCTTGCAGATCAGATTTTAGTCATTGACAGCAGGACCAGGATTAGGTTTTTGTGACACCCATGTGATCATGCATTTGTTCTAAAAATGCTCCTCTTGCCACTGTGTGTCAGGATGTGTGTTCTGTGATAGTGTATGCCCTTGAATGTGTATTTGTCGCATTGAGCAAGACCATGAATTGTGCATCAAAAGGAGTGGTTTGTGTGTGTGTGTGTGTGTGTGTGTGTGTGTGTGCATATGTGTGCGGGGCACCCATGCGATTGTTAACTGAGGAAATGTTTTGAAGATGAGCAAATGCAAATAAAGACTCAGTCTGATGTCATTATGTTGGACCCAAAGGATGGTTTTTAGGTAAATGAGGTCCACAGACCAAAAAGAAAAAGTATAAAACTTTTTATAAAGTTTTGTGTAGCCTATATAGCCTATATATTTGTGTAGCCTTCTATGTAGCATCAGATACAAGCAGCTTAAAGGGGCATTTCACCAAAACAAAAAAAAAATTAAAGTATGTTTCCACTTACCCCAAAGTACTATCAATCAATCCAGATAGTTTCACGGAATTTGTATAGATGTAGCTCACCTTGAAACAATGAACCTTTATTGACCCATATTTTTGTGGCTCTCAATGCGCCGAAAATGTATATTTGAAAAACTCAACAGCAATGGTCTCTTTCCAAATATAATGCTTAATTTGTGCAGTTTAATTGAGAACTACTTCTTCATCCTGAAATGTACCAACTGTGTTTATCCAGGCAATGTCTCCCGCAGGCAGACTAGTATAAAACTCGAGCGGTGCTGACAGGACATTTGCAGAACTTGTTAGCAACTTACTTTATTAAAGCGCATACAGTAACAACTTCAAAATTCATACTTGAGATATTAACGGGTGTAATTTATGTTGTAGAACAAAACACCCCTCCAACTACACAAAAATAAAATGTAATGTAAAGTGTGTACTCTGATATTATGTTGGCACACAGTATGATCTTGGATATAATATTTTTGCTGGGGTTTCAATCCTTGTAACCTTCGGTCAGATGTCATTATGGGCTTATTGAAGAATTTCGTGAAAATATCATTTTATGGAATATATATTAATGAATAAACAGCTTTTGAAATTGAAAAATAGATCTATCTTCATCGATAATACAAAGACAGCTTGAGCTCTGAGCAAATTTCAGTTACGCATTGCTTCTCTTAAAAATGTTTTATTTCAAGTTCACAATAGCGTACTTTTAAACTTCCAGGAACGTTACAAAGCATACAGGCATTGGCAAACACCTCTGGAAAAGCCTGTTCAGTTGCCTGTGTGGACAGGAATGGACCATATTCATTTATGCATTACTTCAGGGGCTATTGCACTACCCCCACCCCCACTCTTTACAGTAACTATCCTCTGCATGTCTTACTCCTCTCATAGGTGTTAAGGTTTTTGTAGTAATGAGTTTCTCGACATTTTATGGAGTATAATTAGGGGAAAGTAACACAGAATTACTGGGGGCTGGTCAGCTACCACAGAAGCCTTGAAGCCTTGATTTTAAAGAAGTTTTACTCCAGAAGCAGTCAAGCTCAGCACTGACAAGCTGCTTGTTGACACCAAAAGACAGCCAGCACATTTCCTCTATTTATTTTTTCATGAATTTGCCTATTTATTTTAATTGGCTGGTTTCATTGGAATTTTTTTTTTTTTTTTGCTTTGTTGTTTATGTCAAGTACCAGTTTATGTTTTTCATTCGAACTCACTGCACTTTAATGATTCCCTCACACCTAATTGACTCTGTTCTTAGAATATGCTAAAGAGTATGGAGTGTGATAGATTTTTCTTTCCATTTTATAATTTGTCTAAGTCCTTTATTTTCACAAACAAAAATATTTGAATGCAAGAATTCAAAGGAAGTATAGACAAAGGAATCAAGGTAATTCAATTCATTTGACAAGGCAATTGTATCCAAAAATGAATGCAACACAATGTCTGCAGCCTGTTTATTTGGCTGAATTTGAAGGGGCATTTGAATGGAACAGAATATAATACAACCGTATTGGCTTTCATACATGAATCTGTATGAATCATTAGTAATTATGTACACTCAAGTATGGACAATTTTTACTTTGAACCACACTATATCCAGTGATTAAAATTTACTTGCGTCATGTTCTAATCCATCTTGTTGGTCTTAAATCATTCAGAACTATATAACCCTGATTAAATCCACTGATTAAAGGGAATGATTTTTATTATCTTGCTTGAAGACAAAAGGGACCCTGATAGGTCTTCAGCACTTTGATACTGCATTTTTCAGACTTCTTCACCCATACGTGTAAGGGGACGTCTTCACCCCTACAGTACGTCCAAGGGGCCAGTTTTTGACGCTTAAGTCTCACACGTCACACTGCGCGTTTTACACGCCCTCAGCCACAGAGGCACAGGGCACTCGATTCACTATTGAGCAAAACAGCGAATTTCAGTTAAGCTGTCACGCCACAATGACACGGTTTTAAAACTTCCATCCGGACCAAGACAAACGGATTGCGGATGTGTGCCGTCTGAATCATTCTGACAGGCGTGCGGGAGACTGAGGGTGGACAAGCTCCCGGTCTCTTCTCTCTGAAGCCACAGGAAACACAGCTCACCGCTGCCTAGCCAAGATTGATGGGCCACGAGGTTCATCACTTTGTCCTTTGTCACTCTCTTCCTCACTGATTGAGCATCCGTGTAGCGTAGGCGCAAAGAAGCCCAGAAAAATCTTGGTGTTTCTCTGTTTGATAAGACTATACTGGACATATTGAAGTACAATAATTTTTTAACCACTTTCGTGATTTAAAAAAAAAGAAGTTCAATAAGTTTGTTGCACACGCGTGATTTGGCAGTGACTAGGTTTGACCTTACCCCATGCAGATGACCATTTTAAACTTATTCATCTATACTTAAGTTTATCTGTTATCTTTGTGAGTTACATCAATGGGTAATGTCCTGTTTTTTCTATACTTTGTTTGTTCAGTGATGCTTTTTCTTGGTCTGTTTTGTGTCAGTCCGAGAAAACATTTCAACTGCTGTGGGCCATATTCTATAGCAGTGCCTCCTGTTTATTGATACAACGCATGGAGGAAGTCTGCTATTGGCAGTTACAGTTTACAGGAACTGTATGCTTGACCACCAAACTTTGATCAGTGAAAAAGGTTCAGACAGCGTGAAGATCAAAACAGATCAATCCGACTGCCAACAGAATCCAACAGAAGTACTGTAGATTCCAGCAGAGCCATATTTAAATGCTTTTATCACTATGACAATCAGGATTCTTTCTGTTATCTGATTGGCACTGCCTGTCAGAGTGGCACACATGAGTTTACTTTTAAAATGACATGTAGCAGTCGATGTCACTAGAGCTTGAGCAGGCTTGTGCGATTCCGAAAAGCAACTCTTCTTTGCGGGAAGCTCAATAAGACATCTGGTGCTGCACAGGCCAGACTACTCTGCAGTAAATTAGGCCAGCGATTGGCTGACAGTTCAACTTAGAAGCAGGGTCGTCCACCTGCTAGCGCAGCAGCCGCGTCGCTAATGGCTGTGCCATTTACGCCAGAGGCTGCCAGTGCTGTTCCTAGACGACCAGAGTCCTGGAGGGTCCATTTTCCACTGGAGCGCAAACGCACTTTCAACTAATTACTGTTTGTTTGAAGACATGTAACCAGCCCTCACAATGCTGAGGTAGCCATTTAGAAAGGGCTGAAGCTTTTCTAAACTAGGGGTCTTCGACATCCTGGTTTGGCACGTCTTATTTTTCAGTAACACTCATCAGAAAAGGTCAGTACTAGTGTCCGGTTCTGTCCATCTAACATGCTCCTCTGTAGCAGAATGTCAGAATTCTTCCAAGCGGTCAGTGAAATGAAAGTCCCTGGTCGACCAAGCATTCTCGCCTCTGGGCATACTATGCAGCATCTCTCAAAAGACAGGACCAGGGATACCTACTTGCCTGTGGTTTTCACAGCCATCTCTTCCCACACAATTTCTCTGGTTTGTCCAGTTCAGTACAACCATTCTAACAAGTGGCTCCAGGGTTTTTTATTTCCTTAAAATTTCTTACTATTTATAAGCCTACTAGAAGGAAGATTTCATTTTAATTGTGAAATGCTGTGTGTTGCAGAACAAATCAATTCCCATTTTTTTATGAAGTGGAAATAACCTGAGTGCAGATGGGATCTAGGGGAACCGATGTTTTCTGGATTCAATTAAAGTTCCTATGTCCACCTACAAGGTGGGGGGACCAGTTGCTGCTACTGGAATTTTTAATTACTTTCACAGGGATTATGTTCTGCGTGGGCACATTTTGCATACTGTCATAGCCTTGCTTGCATGTTACCAAACCTCCTCCTACATTCTCATAGTTGCTCTTCTTGTTTTCAAAACCTTTTCACCTTTACGTTTTTATTTTTTCCAAATCCAGGGGTCTGAACAAATTACAACAGAACATTGTATTCAGAAAAACTTAAATTAACATTGAGCTCTTTCAGGAGCTCTTCAGGTTGTAACAGACTGAACTGATAATTGAATATTTTCTCCTCAGCACAGGTGCAGTTCCAGTAAATTCTACTTGCTAGTGTCCTGGGCACTGACTTCTGGAGGAAGGAGGCCCTGCCAAAGTAAAAACAAAAAACAATGCTGCATGAAAACAGTTTGGAATATCTCAGATAGATAAACATTGGATCGTGTGGCCCCCCTCTCGTGGTCGTGTGGCCCCCCCAAGCGGCTGTGGCCCTAAACAACCGCATAGACCGCTTATGCCACGGGCCGGCCCTGCTTACAGTCCCAAGCACCGGCTACATGTTCCTTCTTCTCAGCGTGAAGTAACATTCCCCATAGAGCCTTTTACCCTCCTTCCTCTTTATTCAAGGCTAATTAAAATAATAGCTGAATTTACGGGTGGGCTCCTTCCTGTCAGTTTTGGTCTTGGTCGTACGTTGTGAGGTCCTCCTTCGAGGATCCGTTGACTCTTAGTCACAGCTCCTTCCCGGGCAGGCCCTTCCTTGGGCGGACCCTTGACAGAATGCAGTACTCCCTCAGCAGCTGTGGGGGAGCTGGAGGGGCAGACGAGTGGCGGTGGGGGGGGTCCTCCTTATATTCCATCCTTTATGTGCTTTATCCACCCTTCCCCCTCCCCCCCTCCCACCAGCTTTCAAGCCTGCATGAACAGATGGAAACGAAGCCATGGGTCATCGCCGTGTTGACTAGCTATTATTTCAGGTGGACGTGGAAATGAGAGTGTATTTTTCATCAGGCTAAGGAGTTACGTTAACAGTAGAGTTAGCAGAATTCATTATTTCGTTACATTTTTATAATGTAGTAGAAGTAAATATTATTAGCAGTAATAGCAGTAGTAGTACAGTAGGAGCTGCATTAGCAGTGGTAGTATTACACAAAAAAATATTGTAACTGCAAAGATCAGTACATCAGGTCATACATTCCATAAACAGTAAATGTCATAACACAAAGTTCAAAGGGAAACCAGAAATCATGATATACGTCTAATATATCCGACATGATACATGATATTTATCCATGATATCCAACATTTTTTTCAAGAACAGTGTGAAATCATGTGGAAGACATAACTCTAAATAAAAAATTCTAAATCATACGGAAGATATGCAGGTACATCTCTATAATGCTGTGGGCCTGTACAGTGCATGGCTTGATCATTGTTACAAAATGGGCTTTTTATACAGTTATTGTGATACATTATATGAACATCAATGTCAAACCAAATTCTCTGCCTCCTCTATTTCTTGCTCAAAGGTATCTACTTCTGCATTTTCACATTATATCCCCTATTAAATTTGAAACTGTGTCGTTAGTGCCAGTATTTATGCCCATCCTCATGAAGACCCAGGGTGTGCAAAGCCTGCATTGGGGCCATAGTGTTTTATTATCTCTGATCCAGGCATGTCTCATACTTCCTCTTACTAAATGTAGGGATTATTCTACAAGTGACTTTGTATCACTGTACTTATGACCAATCTCAGTATACTATTTATTGTCTTTACTGTCATATGAACAAATTCGCCCTTAATAAGAGTCTGCAAAATGCCCCAACAGAAAGTAATAATTATAACAATGCAAACGATGATGATTAGGACAAGGAGGAGGAGGAGGAGGACAATGATGATGAAGTCATGTACGTCAAAGTATATGATTTAACAGCTGACAGTCAGTTCTCCCACTCTGTCTGTGTGAGTGTGTGTGTGTGTGTGTGTGTGTGCGTACCTTCTGAGGCTCATTTGTTTTACACAGGGCATCTGCAGACATTGACCACTGTTAACATCTCATTTCAGCTAATGTTCTTGTTTGCACCGAGTACAGTAAAGAAGCACAACACGGTGCAATTCATAACATGCTGTTTATGGTAGGCAAGCGCAATGAATCGTCTTTGTTCCCAGTTTCCAAGAGCAATTAAAGCTTTGTCTTCGGGGAATGGACCTAGAGGAGATATTGTCAAGGTAGGCGTTCATGTGTATTAGGAGGTCCCAAGTGCAACATTTTTACACAACTAACCATCTGCCTTCCACAGATTATTAATCTGTGACAATAGCTAGGGAGAGAGGAACACGGGTATGTGCACAATTAGCTAGAATACCTGAAGCATTTTCCAAGACAAAGGAAAACACTCGGCAAGAAACAGATTGAAAATAGGATTTGTATGTGCATGATACATTATGTATACGGTGTACTTAATCATGAGAAAATATAATCTTTTTTCATTGTTTGAGGCCACAGGGAAAAATACCACAAGTGCGTGTGTTAGTTTGTGGTTTCCTTATCCTGTCAGCTTAAATAATGTCAAAAAGCAATATTTAAAATTGTACCGAAACGTGTCCAATTATGGTCATATTGGGAAAAATGTCTACTGTTTTATTATTCATTTATTTAAAAAAACATGTCCCTACATTGACTCGAGGTTGCAGGAATCTGCTGGGTTTGACATGGCTAATTAATGTAAAGCTCTGTATGCACTCGTCAGCTCCACAGTTAGAAAGAGTGCATATTTCCTCCGTATTGAATCGAAATGCATTCAGTTTGAATGTACTCAGGAGTTACTTTGTACTTCAATATGTTCTGAGCATCATTAACACTGTTTTGAGGAAAATTGTAAAATTCTATCAGTGCAGGGTGCAGAGATCATCACTTGAATGGACAACCTCCTTTCCACTAAAATCATGTTTTTCCACAGTTTGACAATCACAGATAATGCATAATGTTTTTTTAAAAAAGCTCCTTTTAATTTTTGGATCCATTTGTGAACAAAAATGTGATGCTGGTCTTGGGCCTGGTGCTGCCAACCAGTTCAAGTGCAAAGGGCCAAATGGACAGAGAGCAGGAACATACATAAGAAGGGGAAACATGAACATTTTCATAATGATGCATACAGAAAGTGCATGAAGTCTGTCATGTTGGAACCTTGCATGTCCACCTAATTGAAGTTAAAGTGCTAATACGTTTTATTTACCAACACAACAATAATGATTTATTCACATGGGAGCTGTTGTACCTATGTCAAGCATGTTGCTAAGAAAAGAAATTACAGAGGAAGAAGACAAGTTCAACCAAAAACTTGGGATTCTCTCATTCTCTTTGGCAAACGGCTAAGTCCAACTACTGACATATTCTTTTGTTTGGGTTTAGATAAGCTTCTGCTAGCTATAACTGTACTTGTTTGACAACGACCAAGACATTTCTCTGTTGCCTATTCACTGGAGTTTGAATAGGCAAAAGTTGTGTAAGTTGGTCTGGATAAGAGCTTCTGCTAAATGTCTGTAATGTAATGAGATGTGTCTGAGTTAAGCTGATGGTAGTCGCTTTTATTTAGACCAACATCTGTTGAGCTGAAAACTTTTTTAAATTAATAAGCATGTTCAAATGTCTATGAAGGCATTTAAAAGTAATTTAAAAGTGTCACCGCTGCTGTTTTGCTATTTCAGTGAAAAAATTGAGTACGTTAAAAATTATGAAATGTAAAAACATAAAATTGAAATGATGTAATTAGCCACAATTTAACTGCATTGCTCTTTGTGATTGCAAAGCATCTAATTAACCATCTGCCAATTTAAATATCACTGTAACTATGTTAAAATTTAGTAAAACATTGTAAGAACTGAAAGTTTACTTAAACAATAACAGTATGTAAATAATATATTTTTCTTGGTAGTATATATCATTTTAAAAATGTTTATGTTGTTTATCTTAATCAACAGTGGAATAATTAAACATACATGTAAGAAGAGAGATCTATGGTCTCTTGTGCACTCCTTGAATATATAATCTTGAAGATAATCTTGAATATATTCCTTATCACTTATCCCACACAATAAAATGTCCAGTCTTAACTCAACTCTAACAGAGTGCATATGGGTCCCTATTGGGGATTGTTAGTATAACACTGAACATTGTACTGTGCATATGTTTTAATTCTGGAGACCGCATTGTGCACAATTGCTTCATTTCTGGGGACTGCATTAAATATCAATGGTTTTCAATCATTTCTTCTCCTGAATGATTTATTCCAAATGTGACAGGTGATACGTTTAAAGTGGTGAGGTTGGGGGTCATAAAATTTGAGCCAATTTTATGAGAGAATGAACTCCAAAACCTAAAACACGTTGATACGTTTTGTTACCAGTTAATTTGATTGAAGGTTTTTAAATGTGTAGTTCAGTAAACCCAACTACCTCTAGTTTCATTCAAAGAAATATGAGGAGTTCCAGGATTTGTAGTTGGAGCTTTGCAGGACAGCTTTCACAGCCAATTTGAGAGCCTCCCAACAAGTGCGCCGTTTTATTGATCTTGTTTTTTCATATCTTCAGTTTTTTAAACACCCCAGGATGATACATGAAAATCTATAAAGGGGATATGAGGTCATCGTGACATGACATTGTCTGCACTTAAAAGAGGTACACATGCTGAAAAAGTATAGCTTGAAACCATAAGAAGCTTGGGGATTGGAGATGTGGGGCAATTTGTGCGAGGTGTCACAACAGGGATAGGGATGGTGAAAAACAAATGAATCTAAAAAGGCAGGAAGGGGAAGGGCAAAGTGTAAAGAACAAAGTCCCTATAAAGGTAATTAAGCCTTAGGTGTAAAAAGCAGCCATAACAGTGGTTTAAAGGGTCCAATGAGGTGACTGGTATGACGAAAGAGTACACTCCATCAACACACACTCAAAGTGAACCACATTAGAAACAAGTGCTAACATGCACAAGAAATTATCCAGAAATGCGAACAGCAGCCGAAGAAGCAGGCAGAATGGGTTAACGACTGACGATAAAAAGTCCTTGGCTGACTTTTTAATGATTCACTTGAGAGATTTTATTTTTTTGTAACAGTGACTCACCAAAATGTCCACAATTATGATCAGTAGCTACATACCATTCTCCAGAAATGAAGATCAATGGGGCCCACTTAAAATGAACAAACAGCCAAGGACGGACAAAATTAATCAAGGCATGTTTGAAACATTTCTTACAATATGTATGCGAACTAATAATAGAATCATCCAGTTAATACATCAAAATAGATCATTGACATTTACAGGGATTAATTTGATTGGGTTTAATAAATTTACATAATCAGTTTTAATACAAATTTATTGTAATTAGGACTGGGGATGATGTGGAATGATGAGGTCCTCTACAGAGGCAAGATGCAAACCACTAGTTAGCTGAAAAACGGGATGGTCAGGATACAGTTTGCTAAGAAGTACCTCAAAGAGCCTGCAGAGCTCTGGAAAAAGGTCTTCTGGACAGATGGAACCAAGATTCACTTGTATTAAATTGTATATATATATATATATATTTATATATATACACTCACCGGCCACTTCATTAGGTGACAGGAGTGGCACCCGGTGTGGTCTTCTGCTGCTGTAGCCCATCGGCTTCAAGGTTTGACGTGGTGTGCGTTCAGAGATGCTCTTCTGCATACCTCGGTTGTAACGAGTGGTTATTTGAGTTACTGTTGCCTTTCTATCAGCTCGAACTAGTCTGGCCATTCTCCTCTGACCTCTGCCATCAGCAAGTTATTTTCTTCCAGAGAACTGCCGCTCACTGGATATTTTCTCTTTTTCTGACCATTCTCTGTAAACCCTAGAGATGGTTGTGCGTGATCCCAGTAGATCAACAATTTCTGAAATACTCAAACCAGCCTGTCTGGCACCAACAACCATGCCACATTCAAAGTCACTTAAATCAACTTTCTTCCCCATTCTGATGCTTGGTTTGAACTTCAGAAGATCGTCTTGACCATGTATACATGCCTAAATGCATTTAGTTGCTGCCACGTGATTGGTTGATTTGATATTTGCGTTAATGGGTGCAGTTTGCAGTTGAACAGGTGGACCTAATGAAGTGGCCGGTGAGTGTATATATATATATATATATATAAGCATTCAAGGGTATTCCAGTTCTCACATATGAGAAGTTTCTTTGATGTGAGGGCACGTTTGACTCATTTTCTGTGTGGTTCACTCCATGAATAATTCATTAGGAATTAGAAATTCATAATGTACTTGTTTTCACCTTGTGCAGCCCTCTCGCTCAAATACGTATACCTGCCTTTATGGTAAGACCTATCTTGCTACATTTGGTTATTACACATTGCAACCAGTCCCAGTGAATGAATGGTCAGAGAAAAATTAAAATGAAGAATCTTTTCTTACCTGGTCAACATGCGTGAACTGCATGAGAGGTGCCATTTGTACTGGCTCCACCCATGCCTTGCTAAGAAATATTGAGCAATAGTGTAACCTGTCTACACTCGGTTATTCACATTTTACTTTATTTCTGTTTTTGTGGAATTCAAATGTTGAATTTAACTCTTTATTTCAGAGTGGACATTTGGCAACTTCCTCAGTTGAGTGAAATACCTCCATCAGATGAAATTACCAATAGGCTTGTGTTTGGACTTTCCATTGTTTTCCAGCAGATTGAAAATAGGCCCGTTACCTTTAAGCTTTGTGCTTGGTCTTGTCAGTGTTTGTGTTTGCTTTATAAAAGGTGAAGTATTATGGTATATTTGCACAAATAGCCCATTAAACCTAAAAACCTGGTAACAAGGTGGAGTACAATGAACAAAAGTAAGTCTTTAATATCAACTATCAGTTTTAATAAATGGTTTATTTGTTTTTACAAACAGTTTTATCATTTGTCTACTACTGTGTCATTTCAGCTGTCACAATCATTTAAATACTAGTCAATTAGATTGTTGTGCTCTGCATTAGATAGCAAATTGAATTATATATATTTTTTTAAACGTTCTTTCGTTGTAAAAGGCTAGGGTGTTTTTCTTTGCTTGTCAGTACCGTATGTGTGTGTGTGTGTGTTTGTGCGTGTGTGTGTGTGTTTGTGTGTGTGTGTATAGCTAATTAAAATCTGTAATAAAATGGTGCTTTTATAGTTAATTGGGGGGAGTGACGTTTGGTGATTTAATGCTTATTGTTTGTCAATGTATTTGTGTTTATGGTCAGTTCTTGACAGGAATACGGTGCGTTGTAAATATGTACCCATAATGAGGAAAGGGTCATTACACTTTATTACAAGGATGCGTGCGTATGACGTCCAGCCTGTATAGCTGCACAATAATTATCATCATCCAACCATGACGCTTATAAACAACAGAAGCAACAGGAATGTAGCGCTAGTTAAGTGCCTCCCAGATTAAGACTACATGCCGAGTGTCATGTTATGGATTGTTTTACAACGCGAGGAGACTCAGTGGAGAAAGAAAGCGGCTCTCTCCTGCCATCAGCTCCCGAATGATGTACACCATGCTGTGCGCTGTTTTAGTTCCCTGGTTCGTCTCCAGATGAGGATGATAAATGAATCTCAAATGCATATCCTTCCACCATATTCTTCTGCCGTACAGTGCATTATTTTCTTGTGTGGCAGAGCACACCTTTAATCACGACTCCCAAAACCAAAAGTTTTCTTCTTTTTTTTTTTTTTATAGGTGCAGGATTGCATTATCAGTTTCATTTTATTGTGAAACCATTTTATTATCTTTTTATGGCAGCAGTTCCAAGGAAAATCATGGTTTGTGGTGACTATGCGAAGCTCTATTTCACATTCTTTGCTATTTAAATGTATATCTGTACGTGCAAGACAATAAAACAGGCAATATAAATCACTCTAGTGCATGAGATGACAAGCAAAACAAATTGGGTCAGGATTTTAAAAAGATGAAAAGATTTTCAGGAACAGAATACCACATCTAAAAGCTAGAGTGCTAAAAGTATAATCACTACTAATATTATTTTCTTAGGATTTTGTAGAGCTTGGAACTATAAACAACAAGATATATGTGTTAATTACTTGCCTTATTCATTAGTCTCAAGCAGCTTCTCAGCAGTGTGAAATGATGAAATGTTTGAGAGCATTTTTTTTAGGGTTTAGGAAGCCAGGATGAAGTTAGTTTCAGTGCGTATGAAGCTTGGTGTGTTAAAGCAGCTTATCAGAATTGCACTGGAGTGGTTTCAAAGTCACCGGGAGTCCACTTTGGCTCTAAATCACCTGGGAGCTGGGTCTCAGAGAGAGGGGCACTGAGTCAGCACACAGGGAGAAAGAGAGACCCACTGACTACCGTTTTTAAATTTATACAACTCTCAGCGGATTATAAACACAGAGGGACGTCTGAACGGGAGGTAGTGCAATATATATATATATATATATATATATATATATATATAATGCAAATCATTTCTGTGTGGCCATTAGTTTCTAAAGAGCTCCCACTGTGGGGGGATTAAGGTCAAAATGAAAGGAGATTGACTCATACTGGCGATTGAGTGCCCAACAGACATACCTGGATTCATTAGTGGCAATCGGCAAGAAGCCTGGAGACACAGAACTGTCACCAGATTGGTATGTTTACTGCCAGGTGATCCATTTGAGAGATGGCTTTGTGACTGTGCATTTCAAATTCACCGTTGTCATCATAGCCACCGTCTCCTGGTGTAAATATTCTCGTACAACACAAACACAGAGCTTATCGTATGTTAAAAACCTCTCATCATGCAAAAGATGAGGAGGCAGTTAACAGTTTCAAATTGTGACCCACCTTTTGCATTGAAGCAAGTTTCCTTATTTCCTCTTGGAAGTGAACGGTGAAAGTTGTTTGCCTTTGCCAGAGATGAAAAAAAACTAATCAAAGTTCCCTTCAAAGCAGGCATGCATGAGTGAACATTTTGTGAGTGAACATAAACATGGCTATTAATTGCAAGTATGGTAAATGGATCACTGAGGAATATTTATTAAATAGATCATATTGAGGTATAAAAAGTATGTGAACAATTGCCTTATAGCCATGGTTTATTGCTGTTTTTACTTTTAACACCATTTTTCATTTCAACACCGATCTGCTCTGGAGCTATTATTGGGATTTTGCAGTGATGTAGATCATAGATAATTCTCTGCATGGGAGTACTGCATAATAATAATAATAATGATAATAATAATAATGATGATGTTGATAATAATAATACTACTAAAAAAAAGATGGTCTCTGTTAAAAATGTAACCCACATAGAAACCAAGGCACATTGTCTCTCCTCAGTCTTTGTCCTGTGAGCCTATGAGTCATTTCAGCCAAAGGTGCAAACTAAAAAAAAAAAAAAAACTTTTGAAGCATTGCCTGATGGTTCTGGCAGGAGAGCTTTGTATGTAGGACTTGAATAGAATTGAATCCAAACTCTCAGACATGCTGGGAAAGACTTTTCAATGGGAGGCGCGGGTCCTGCAGGGATTTTACCCCAGACCTGCCACACCACGCATAAACGTTTCTGCGGCAATGAAAGTCATTATCGGCGCCACTGTCGGGTCTGTCCCTATCCAGCCGGGCTTGCTGAGGCAAAAACGGCCCCTTTGCATCTCTTCACGCTTCTTAAATCCCCACCTACTTGCGCATGACACTGCACTGCACGCCGTACATCAAACCCATCTTCCAGCTGAATTTATGTACGGGGCGCACGTGTGCAAACCAAGCACGCGGTGCGAAGGCATCTTCGATTCAAATGGGACTGGAATCGAGACCCCGCCCACTTATTTCAGCCAAACAGGATTCAGAGACAGGGGGCTAATTAAGAGCAATGCTTTTGGAACGGGCAGCATTCGGACAGCATGTATCACAGTAAGCAATGAACTGTTATTCACGGTGGGGAAACCCGGTTGTAACTCATCCGTGTATCAAAAGCTAAATCTATCCTCCATATAGAAACAGAAGTTGAACCGAGAGGGGAGATGTGTGAGTGTGTGTGTGTGTGTGTGTGTGTGTGTGTGTGTACTGTTTGGTAATAAATGTGTATTATATTATATATAATATATATAATTCTATATGACATCTGAAGTACGGTACAACTCACCCAAAGTCAAAATCATTACTATGCACTGCATGTTCAGTTAAGCATTACTGGGTATCAGAATTCCATTTATGCGCCATGCTCCTAATATTGTTTTTGTGTATTTGTGAGTTTCCCCATCATTAACTCAGGGATGGAGCTTTACATTATGGCATTATGGGTGAGTGTTTATATGAAAGGAGCTGCTCACCTCTGGGCTGGAGAAATGATTGCAGTGGAGTAATGATCGTGCTGCCGCCCGCCTGCTAATACGGCCACTTTGGCTATACCACCTGAATCATCAAAAAGGCGCATTTGTAAACTGCTGTCACTGGAGTGGCCGCAGACTAATGATGTACTGAAGGACACTTTTTAAACGCAGGCGGAGAAGGTGAACAAACTAGGGCTTCATATGAAATTGAACGGAAACTAGTGATGCAGTAGTAAAAATATGAAAATCATCATCCCGGAACCTAAACTTGAATGGGCTTACAGAATGGATTTACGTTTTGTAAAGTGGATTATATGTAATCTATTAGAGCATTGGAGCTATTGGGCACAAGGTCAGGCGGAGAGGCATTTAAACAGTTAACTCTGTGAGGGAGCTTTGGTTCTGGCAGCAGCACTTTGGAAGCATCATTCTCAGCCGTCAAGTAAATGTTTTATACAAATGATATTGCACGAGCTATCTTATTACAAGAGCAAACACTAAACTATTTCAAGTCTTCGGCTGAAAACATTCTGTGATAGCTGTTTACCTGTTGCCTTTAGCCCAAATTGATCTTGTTATTCTTAGCTTTGCGCTAACCAATTAGCCAGTTGGTCACAATCTTCGTCTCCTTTGAGTCGACATGCATTAATTCAGCTGATTGCAGTGCATAGTAAATGAATGCAACATCCCAGTTAATGCACCATCACTGAGCTCTCGGCATGAGTACATTGATATATTTCTCTCTCTCTCTCTCCCTCTCCCTTTCGCTCTCTCTCTGTCTCTCTCTCTCTCTCTCTCTCTCTGTCTCTCTCTCTCTCTCTCTCTCTCTCTGTAGGTGTTTTTGAAGTGCTTTGTACACTGCTTTATGGTAAACAGTTAATAAGACTCTTTTTTAATACGACTCTCTCTTCCTCCACTGGAGCCTACATGGGGCTGGTCAGAGACCTCCCCGGGCCTTTTTAAAAATCCCCCTAATCACGATGGATCCCTCTTCTGTTCGACAGAAGCCCCCAGTCCTCATCTCTTGTGGTGGAGATCGTTAGTGGATGACAGTCCCCAGTAGGAGACGCAGCGAGGAGGGCAGGAGTGGATTTGACAGGCCCTCGTTACCCTCGTTACCATGAGCAAATAAACCACCTTTCTCTGCAATCAAAGGCAACAGAGAGCGTCGGCCAGGCAACTTACCACCAGAGACAGGAGCGGCCGATCGATTTGGGCTTCTCAGCGGCGTCGTCGGAGGCCGTGTTACAGATGGCGGTGATTATGCGAAAACAAACCGCTCTCTAATCATTCACAAAGGTGTTGGGGGACATCGCTCCTTCAGAATTTACTGTCGCTGTGATCACGCAGACCATGCTGTCGACCTGTGAATAGTGTGCTTTTAGACTGACCAGGCATTGCTACACACAGTGCAGTCACAGGGATCGTATGCTCTTATAGTCTTATCTCATCTTACCATCATCATACTAATAGATTTTCTAATGAATTCATAACCATTATATTCTGTTTATAGATTTTCTGACAGCTTTGCAGATAGTTCTGAGATAAGCTTTAAGCTTTTAATCCTTCCCAGACCCATATCATAGCATGTTTGCGTATTTCTCTAGCATTTGTGAAGTTTAACATGTTTAAACATAACTAATTGAAATGATGTATACTCACAAGAAAAAATATATATATACATATATATAATATATATATATATATATATATATATATGTATATATGATGTTCATTTACTAACAAAAGATTTCAAAATCAATATGAAAGCGTCTGATAGAAGCGTTCAGCTGCAAGCCCCCGAAATGCTTAAACCCCTCTCTCATGTAGAGTTCAAAGCACGGATCACCTGTTAGGAAGCACTTCGCGGGAGAAATGAAACAAATCTGATCACAAAAATCTGGAGCGGAAAACAAATCGCACGGAGAGAGACTGAAAGACTGTGACAGATGGCACGAACGTCAGAAGACTGTGATGCCCAAATCAAGCAGCAGGCGCACAGGCAGCCGGTGAGCAGGGGAGAGGGACCGCGGGCGGGTCGACGTCTCTCCACCCTGCATGTGAAGGAGACCTGTAGCTGGTTTTCTTCCTCTCTAACCCACTTGTTGCCGGTTTTCTTCCTCTCTAACTCACAGAGACAGAAGGCCTTGTGAGGGGCGGGGGGGGGGGGGGGGGGGCATGCATTGGTAGAATACCACCCCCCCCCCTCCCCCCCACTTCCTTCGTATCTCACACCTCATACTGTCACGTGAACTTCCGAGGAAATGAAGTACAAATGTGAATGCACCTGCTAATTGCGAAAGCCATCCCAGAGGTGTGATCCACAATGCAAATGTTTGCAAATCAGTTCTTTTTTTTTTTCTCTCAGTTAGCTGTACGCCAGGAGCATCCGCTAGCAGGTACAAACAGCTCGGGGAAGTACTTTGATTGATCTGCTACGTAGTTAGCATGATTTGCCACAAGCATTTGCCTACATTAGCTGAATTTGGCGCTCGTACCAACTGCATTTTTTAAATGAATATCCAGGAGACACAAACCCCAAAATGTGACAAAAATATTTGTTTTGCACTTTAATGATTCCACATCCCTCTTAATCCCCATATCCACCTCCGGTTTGTGTTATTTTGTACCTTATCCGAATGCCCAAAAAAACAAACAAGAAAAACATTAAATATAAAGATAAAAGTCTATAATTTTTATGTACTTTATACTAGGTATGAATGATGTCTGTGAATGATGCTTTCAGAGTGAATTAAGCTGTGGGAGGAAGCTTTGGTTCTGGCAGTAGCACTTTGGAAGCATCATTCACAGTCATCAAGCTAATGTTTCTTACAAATTATACTGCTCAAGCTATCATATTGCATATTTGCACAAGTGCAACTACTCGACTATTTCAGCTCTTTCGCTGAAAACACTTTCTGCTGTTTACCTGTTGCCTTTAGCCCAAATTGATCTTGTTATTCTTAGCTTTGCAGTAACTGATTAGCCAGCGGGTCACAATCTTTGTCTCCTCTGAGTCTGTGTTTGAATCTATTCTGTCGACTGCAGTCTATGGTAAATTAATTCAGCATCCCAGTTAATGCTCCATCATTGGGCTCTCGGCATGAGTGCATTGAGAAATATCTCTCTCTCTCTCCCTCTCCCTCTCGCTCTCTCTCTCTCTCTCTCTCTCTCTCTCTTTCTCTCTCTCTTTGTACACTGTTTTTTTTTGTGGCAATGGAGTCCCACATCACAGCTCTGTTCCAGACGAGACCACACAGCATGACGACTGCAATGATTCATCACTGCTGTGAACTGGTGCTTTTCCAATGGTCGCAAAGAAGCATATGTTCCTGCAGACACAGGCAACAATACAGATTTTTTTTTTAAATTTTGCAGTATGCCTGAACTGATCTTTCATCACTTCTTTTCTTGCCTTGAAAAGAGCATAAAATACACCAAAGCAGGGATAAGCAACACAGGGGCATGGCTGGGCATTCAAACAGTTGATTTTTATTCTGGCTTTTTTACCTTGCAGGTCCAGGGTATTTCATTTTGTATCGCAGTCATCAAATAAACCACGTTATCCTCATCTTATTAGCCATTTGGTGATTGAAGAGTACCTCTAAAACACAGGGCTTGCACATTTATTGTGCAGAATATCTGTCTGGTATCGCATCTGAAATGTGGGATTACTGATACGGCCATCTTCAAAAAAGGGGCTGGGATGCTAATTGTGCTCAATGCTAAATGCTAACCGAATCCGAAAGAAATAAGTTGTGTGAGAGTGAAATCGTATACTATATCAGAGTCGAATGAACAGAGAGTATTTTATTTTAAACTTCATGGCTGTGGGCAATGGGGGCAGGGCATTTCTGATAGGGAAGCAGAGATGCGCAGAGAGTGAGTCTGTGTTCCAGAAGTAGGTCAGCACAGCAGCACGGCGTCTGGACTCTGGAGGACGGTCCAGGTGTATCACAACCTAGCTCCAGATGTTTGAGCCCTGCATCTTGCTGATGAACCTGAACCTTTATGATATCAGGCAGCAGTGGCCAGTGACCTAGCTGGAGGAAAGTTTATTTACCATTATTAATCAATATACTAAGAATGAGAGCTATGGGAGACATGCCTAGGCGTCAGTTCGTTCCCAGTCCTAGGCCATGAGTCCCACCCACCCCAAAAAGGTGTTAATTAAGGCTCAGCCTTATGACCTTCACCCAGCTCACCAAAATGGCCCAATGAAATATACTACAACCTTCCAAGCACACGACTCAGTTCCTGAAAACCCAAAACCAACACATCACAGCTAACAATGAGAACTACCAGCGCGTGGTGCACAGTAAATGAGCTGGCTGCCTGTCCAGCCCCTGAGTCTCGCCTGCTGAGTGGGCACACATCCATTCTGTGCAAATTCATGTATTCTACACGGGGCCCTGTTTTGTATTCGTCCCTGCCAGCCCCCTAGTCCAGCCTTCCCAGCGCGCACACATCCACATTGTACCATTGTGTCATATAATGCTGGTCCAGTTCTTGTTTTGTCATTTTCTCAGCACCCCCACAGACACAGTCTTCCAGACATATTGTATTATCTATTTGCTTGGCCTTTATCTAGATCCTCATTACAGGGAGCTTGAATTACTCTGGCTTTTTACGGAACTAAAATATGAATGGGTTTTTTCTTGGTAGTTAATTTGTGTCCGAGATTTGTACCAGCAGAGTCTCAGTAGATTATTTGTCCTCTGACACATATAGTGGAGTGCATTAATGACCTTGGCATTTTATAGGGGCAATCCCAGGTAAAGCACCTTGCTTAAAATTATTTCATAGGATGGCAGGTATACCATCCGTCAAGTTACCTATACAGCAGATTATAGAACTTTTCAGGGTTTCCTACAGAAATAACCACAGACAGGCCTTAAAGATAATTTACTTCTGTACCTTCTGACGTCTAAACACACAGAATTCACATACAGCTTTCAAATTTCCACACAACAAAGCCCAAAACTTGGTTATTTTGCTTTATCCTTATTTTTCCTGCCATTTTCGTCATCGTAAATGCCCCAGTCCCAAAATCAATAATTCTCCTCATTGGACATTAGCTACATCTGCCAAAAACAGCAAAAGTAGTCTGATCAAAGTAGCCAGTTACAAGATACTCGAATACACAGGTAAAATGGACAAATAATGAACTTCTCATTTGATGCTATTTCAGCCAATAGAATTTTTTTTTAATCAACTTATTGTAGTGGTCGCCATCTTTGTTTTGTGTGGAAACTAGCTTGCTTGCTAATTAATAATTCCCCAAAAAAATGTAACTATTGTTTTTACAGCTGTAAAAGCAGCTGTGGGAAACTCATTTATATTTCTGAAGTGCCTTCTCCACCATGTCACGTGCAAATCCCACTTAATATAGTTTCATGACTAGGGATGAGTATCATCTAGATGTTAAACGATTCCATTGCTAAAACAATACCTTTGAAACAGTACAGTGCCAGAGGGGAGCAATTTATGTTCTTTAAAATAACGGGTGATTGACGACATTAAAGAACTTTCTTTTTTTTTGTTGCAAAGGCATGTCCAATTCTTTGAATCCTTTAGGTTAAAATTTAGCCACACATTATACAGTTTTGATCATACGGGAACCGGTGCTATAGTGCTACTGAGTTTTGGTACTCAACCCTATACATAACTCAGCTGCATGACTACAAGGTAGGCTCTAAAACCTCAGTTATGGCCATGGCCATTTAAGTAAGTAAGTGTTTATAAATGTATTTCCTTATGCAATATTGATATTTTAATTATATCAGAATGTTCAATACAAAGATTTTCCTAAATTATTTCATTCTTTTCAGATGGTAAGATGAAAAGACACAGAGCCAAGTTACATGTAATAATGTAGGAAACATTGAGTAGCATTGCTTTTTTGATATAAAGCTTGTTTAATTTCTGTGAGCTAAGATAGTCAATATTGTTTGTTATAACTTTGCCTTATCTTGATATACTTCTATACTTTTAAGAGGTGGCCTAGATTTAGCCAGTTATAATTAATGATCTATAGACAGAGCTTTGTATGCATGAATAACTTCACATTTCTGTATGTGAAAATGCTTCTTGTTGTGATCAGAAGTACAGCTGCTTGGACTTGAACCAAGGGCCAGTCCGAGCTCAGGCTGAGGTGGAGGTGCGCTCTGGATAGCCTGCACTTCTCCAGGTAGGGTGAGGAAGGGGAGTCTCTCAAGCACTACTCTCTCACCCCAGCGTAGGAGTCACCTTCACATCATAGTCACACCCTGCAGGTGGTCAGTGTCATCAACAGAGATGGCCGTCTCTCTTGGACTTTGGCTCTGAGCCTTCACAAAGGCATGGAGAACTGTTTTGTTTCAGTTATGTCTCTACTTCCCTCTCTGGTCCTCTACTTCACCCCTATCTTTGTCTCTGAATAATTTCTTTCTCTCGAAGGCCTTCACTCTTTTTTAGTCTTTATCACCTTTCTGTCGCTTTAGCCTGCCTCCCTTGTCTGCCACCTTGACTTTGAACTGAGAAGTGTGGAGAAAATATAATGAACACAAGAGCATAGGGAATGGCATGTAATTTGGAGCAGCGGGTAATATATCTAATGTAAACACTGTCATGGAGAGTGACTTTTCTGCCTATTATAGTTTAGGAAGGAGCATGGACGTTACAGAATGAAAAGTGTAATACTGACCTCTTGTGGCGATAAAGTGCCATTAGACAAATGACAGTCATTGATGTGGTAAACAACAGCAAAAGCAGGCACCGGGTTATTGCAGCAGAAACAAAACAGGAGATAAAAACTGAATAATGATAATAAAGAGAATTGTGATACAGAATGTCCTTCAACATACATAATAGTTTGATATCACAATCAGCAAAATTTTCCACTGTATATTGGATGGTAAACAATATATTGGATGGTAAATTGAACATAGCATAACATTGTTTGAGCAAAGGGTTAATTTCATTTTAATGACAGCCAGTACAAATGTCTGCAGCCTCAGTGCCATTAGCAGCCCAGAACAATGCTGGAATCTGAGATTTGCACATAAATGAACGGAGTGATTGACAATCATATTATCTACATGTGCGCCACACAGTCTATCACAACTGCTGTTGAGTGATTTCTCACTTCAAACACCAGCGTGCAGACATTATTGCTTTCATGTGAAAATGGTAGCTGTCAGAGTCATTTATCTTTACACCACTGCCTTAACTATCAGTCATACCCTTTGTCTCGACATTGAATACTTATTGCCCTGAAGCAGGACAGAATGTGTTCACTATTGTTTTGTCTACATGGTTACACATACTGTAGAATAGACAAAGTAATTACTTGATGAATTAACGCAGTTGTCATGCATGGATGAGATCCAGGCCACAGCCATTACATAACGCTGCAGCAAATTACGATCAGCTAATATTTAAAATGAGATGCCTGTACTACTGCCATCAGCAGATTCTGCATTCATCTGTGAAGTACAACAGAAGCTTATTAGCTTGACAAAGGGAAAATTTGTGTTTGTTGACTTTAATTGTCCTGCATTATGATGCAGTTTTAAATGAGGATCACAGACAGACAATCAGCTGATTAATTCATTATTTTTAAAATTACCATTGCATAAAATTTGATGCCATTGCCTTTGTTTTATATTTACAAAACAAAGGATGTCTTGATGAATGTTGAAAGGAGGACATTGGCAGCTTGTCAGATTTTGGTTGAGGGCATACTGCATCAGACTTGGACATAGGAAGAGTTAATCAAAGGCAATTTATCTTTGAACACATAGTTCATAGGTCACATTTCGCAATGAGGCTTATAGTCAATTTAAAATTGTCAGAGGGCACTCTATGTACTGTACCTTTCTTTAACAAACTGAGATGTTAAATTTACATTTGAAAGAGAGCCTACACTTTATTACAGTGTGGGCTCAACAACAGCAAACTCACATGTAGGTATTTGTGCTTAGCCCACTAATGCATGAAGCTGCCTTGTGACTTTACAGCATCTTCGCCCAAGACAGAGCAATTTCATTTTATTCAGTTTGTGAGTATTTCAGTTTTCGCTGTGACATGAACCTCTTTAGATTTATTGTAAATGCAGTGAGTTATTATATTCTACAAAGAAACATATTTGGTTTTCTGTAAGTGCCTTAGGATTGGTTTATTCAAACCAGTATTTTGGCAAATGGAAGGTAGTTTTTTTTGTTGTTGTTCGTTTTTTGTTTTTCTGGTGAATCAATCGTACCTGTAAAAAAACTAATTAAATCTGCAGTTACACTGGATGAATTATTTTATTTATTCATTTATTTTTTATAAATTTGGAACCCAATGTGGGGCTGAGTATATCCAATTCCCATCCCAATTTGGAACGGCTAAATAAAAACAGGGTGAATGCATATTAAATTGATATAATAAGACTTTTGTCTGAAACCATGTATACTGTATTTAAGGTAAAACCTGGGAACATATGTTGGGATTTTTTCCCCACTATAACAGTTTCATGAACCATACTCCATATGCTGCTCATGTCTGACCTGAAATACTTAAAGTGGCTGCTAACGTGTCAGGCATATTCGTACGGCTCACCCCCTTGCAGGCACCACATGTGCAAAATTTGTTCCGTGTTTCACGAAAATTTGTTCAGCATTGCAGCCAATCGTGCCCAGCTTGAATTCAGGTGGAAATAGCAATACAGATATTTGAAGGTACCTGTAAAGGCCCCAACCTCACCATGTCTAGTGCCCCCCACCAGTGCTCTGACAAAGGGACTTCATTCATAAAAAAGGATGTTTCCAACTACCTCTATGTCTCAGGAACGTGCAAAAAATTCCAGGAGCTGAGAGTTCTATATTCTATGACATTGTAATGAACATGAACAATATTTTATCCAATAAGTAAAATATTGTCAAATCGAGATAAGAATTGTGTCCTGAACTGCTGTCAGATATGAGTTGCATGTAATATGAGATTGGTTTTGCTATTTACTCTGCCATAAAATCATTTACAACTACCTACAATATGAGGTATCTTGGTTGCCAGGGTCTGACTGTGATGCAGGCAAACCCAAGCAACAGCAACACACCAGTTGCTTATCAACAAGGCAACCGTGCAGAGATGTTGGGGTGTGTTTTAACAGCCTTCATAGCTGCAAAACACACTATCTGGATCAAAAGTACAGAAAATGCACGCTGGTCTGGATAATGTCTTCTTTCTTACCTGTCCTCTTTTATAAACATAGAACATAAACATAAGCATATCCTAGATGCTGAGTATGCCACATAGTCTCACCTCCAATGTACTAATGGCATTAGTCTGTGATTTTCACCAGTTAAACAGGCCAAATTACTTCACCAACTGTTTCAACTCCCTTTACTGACAGTGATGTAGTGCTAACGTGATGTCACACAATCACCTCACATTCATTCATGAACATTAAATAATAAATTGACAACAGAATTAATGCAAATCATTTTTGGCTGGACCGCAACAGCGGGGCCAGCCCTACAAAGGCAAATGTCTGTGACTGAGTGATGAAGCTACACCATTGGTCACCCGAGTTATGACGTCACACCATTGGTCGGCTGGTCCAGCCATATACTAGGTTTTAACCTGGTCTTGTTGGAACATTCCTGGATAAATACAGTGATACCTGAACATGCATAAGCATGCACTTCATATGTGCAATTCATAGGAAGATAGAAAGGAGGAAGAAAACATTGTGAATTCATTTTGCTGCAGCTATAACAGGCACATACCCTAAATGCAATTGTGCAGTGTTTCCAGACTAAATACAACTGAAAATCCATTAACTGTTTCAAAGAGTGTGCAAACATAAATCATGTATAAATAATGAGTAAGAATGAATCTAATTAGACTTTAGAAATCATTAGGGAAATTAGCCTGTTTTCCCCACATAAATTGAAAAGGTCTTGAATGATATCATTTTCATCTATATAAACAACCATTGCATTTTCAACTAACAAATTACACAAATTAAAATGTCATACCTTGTTTGAAACATTTACCTTCTGTATAATTTCAGATGAAAAGCCAATATCACATTAGACATTTCCGTTGACATGTTGATTTCTCTTCTAGAACATAGCGATTCATCTAAGCAAAACTTTAACGCAATGAATTACAGTAAGACAGCAAGTACAGACATAGAGACGTGCACACTTCTCTAAGTGAACATTTTTTTCTGCTTTTCAGCAGTCTCCATCGGTGACATGGCTCCTTTCGAGCCCTCGCCTCGGTAGAGCGGCTGTTTCAGGTGTCGCCAGATCACCAAGGCAACTCGCACGAGGAACAGCGTGCAAACCAGCGCCAGCAGCACCGCTGAGAAAATGATCATATCAAGGGTAAGCAGAACATGCATTAACTCAGCACAGCGAGCTACAACTGAGCCATTCATAAATATTTTTCAAAAGTAATTTACCGATGAGAATGCCATTCCGGCTTGGCGCAGCGCTATCGTAATTCTTGGTCATATTTCCTGCCAGAGCCATAATCACCACTGGATAGATGGTAAGGATGTAGCGAACATGCTTCTCCACAACAAAGTTTTCCAGAACAAACCTGAGAATACAATCAATTTGGTTCTTTCATTTAAATCATATTGGAGAAAAAATGGCAAATTACACAATATATCACATTTTCTTTTATGCCTATCCACCTACCGTTCACATATGCGCACAATTACGCATACAGATGTCTAAAGCTCAAACCATTTTTCCGGTGCTCTTACCAAGTGATGACCTCTGTTAGCAGAATGGCGAGGCACACTGTGCCTCCGTCCGATTTGGACACCCCCGCTTCATAGCTCAACACAATGTTGAAGTTGATCAACGTGGCTATCGAGGTCCATGTTGTGTACACGCAAATGCCATTCTGTACCTATACATTGCAGAACAGACATAAAAAAACAGAGACATTCGCCTTTTCGAGAAACTTTAATCAGTACAATTACTGCATTGTCTCAGGCATTAAAACAGCTGTGCAACAGCTGCAGCATGCAAGACCGCTGTATTTTGCCTGATGACAAAATATTTCAACATAGGCTCAGGAAAAAGACATTCAGTATGACTGTAAACAGGGCCCTGCAACTAAGACCTCACAGGCTTGCACCATGGCTATGTCATTAACTGTTATCACCTAGTTTCTACAGCAGTAGGACACCAGGGGTCATTCAGGGTTTCTCAGATTACCGCTGTCTTAGTTCCCCCCAATATGCAGTGAGCTCACAGGCTACTTCACAGTAAGAATACATCTTTTCACAATGGAGCTAGCTATCCTGCAGGGCTGTCTGTTTGGTGCAAAATAGTCACTGGCATGCAGGAAAGTGTGCCATAGGAGCTGCAGTGCTCCTTTCATGGTGTGCAGGAATCGCAGCAATAAATCAAGAGGCAGAACTACTGATAGGAAAACTTCAACGTGTACTTCATATCCTGTAACCCTTTGAGGAGAATCCAGGAAGCCTACATACAGTGAGCCAAGGTTGTACACCACTGTATTTAGGAGATGAAAGGTAATATATCGGTGTCACTGGCCGTTATACTCTTTATCCAATAACACAGGAATGGACAGTGGTCACACATCACTACAGAAGAGCTACTTTAGGTTGAAATCTTACAGTGACAAGGTACCCTACATAACATAAAAACATGACAATTTAGTTTAAAAAAACATGTGTATAATCTCACCAGCACACGAAGACACCATAGATCCACTCTGTGATACTTGTTAAGCCAGGCACCATACACGTGAAGCCCATGACAGGAGAAGAAGACCATCAGGTAGTTTGTAAATGCAACCAACGCCAGCACAACGAGTGCAGGTATCATCAGTCTTTGAGAGTGAACAAAAAAAGTTATTGTTATATTCTGCCATCTTGTAATATTAACAGGGTGCATGTATTAGTACACTAATATAGTAGAATGAATGAAGTGAAAGATTCACAAAAAATGTACTATGTACCCAGTTCATTGCTAATTCCAGCTTCCAAACTACAACCTATGTTTACAGTGCATAGTATACAATTATTATACATGGCATGTTGTGTTGCTGCTGTAGCCTTGCTAACTTTGCCTGTCAAAGTTAAGAAGGTCTACATTTTTAAACTGTTCTTTCACTGAACATTTCAGTGTTGCATCTGAGACCAAGCAGCTTTGAGAACTCACTCTCTGTCCCACAGGATCAGCCAGATAATGTTTAAAGTCATGTTTATGAGCCAGGATACGAAGAATCCGTAGGGCAGGACAGCAGGGCTACAGTACACCCATCCATAAGCATTCCTAAAAAAACAAGCAAGTCAGACTGTAACATAAAATCCAGAATCAACACAATCTTATTTTTCTTTTTTAAGAACCATTACAAATTATAAACAAAGGCGCCACTAATAAGCCCAAAAAATAACATTCATTAGCCAATTTCTTGTGCCCTGTCACTGAGTTGGATAAGGGTTCATCCATACCTTCTGCAAAGGCCAGTGAAGATGTAGAGGAGCATGGCAGTTAACCAGGTGTAAATGATGCCCCAGATCGAGAATGTCCAACCTGATGGGGTGATTTCTGTGTCATATATGTCTGACACGTTCTTTGTGGTTTGAACAAATGGGCCTAGAGGAAAGGCAGGCAGGCTGTTTGTGTTCTGGACAAAGATGACAGCATTCCGTGAAAAAAAATGACACTACGTTTATGTTTTAGTAACAGAGGTGACTTAATGTTAAGAAGGCTAATTAGTCAACAGATTTTATTTAGGTGTGCAACTAATTGAGTAATTCATTGTATCTTTGGCCTTTTTATCTTTGTATGGATATCTCTGGCCAAAACAAAGAAAAAACACCAGCAATCTAGCACGGCACACACAGTAAATTATAAAACATTGTCAGGGTTCACTAACAACAGTGGTAAGTGTGGTCCTTGCTTACAGAAGGATTATAAATGGCTTGACACCATGTTTTCTGCTGTGGAATTTAAATTTAAAATCACCATTCTCATATACTGAAAGCAACACCAATCAATCTGCAGTTCATAGTCTTGGAAAATCAAGTTGTATTCAGGTAAGTAGAAAGCTTACCAATCCCAGGCCCCGCCATTCCGTTGAATGCCAGAACAATAACATAAATGAGCAATGAAAGCACTAGCATAGCCACTCGAGCAGGATTGTGGTCCCCCATGGTAACAACCTGCAAAAATATAGCGACTCTGAGCCAGGAATAAAGATGGACTGAGTCTTGAGTTACCTGAGACAGGTGGACCCACAGGATGTTGGGTAGAAATAAGGTAACAGTTGCGCAGGTGCAGTATGGTAATGTTTAACAGAGTAACTTACACTCTGACACATGCACTCTCGCACACATGCTCCTCAAATATGTACTCACACCCTGTCATTCCTGTACACACATTATCTAACATCCAAACATTCAGTCCACCCATAGAAACAAACCCAGAACGCACTGACAATCTCTCTCTCTCTGTCTCTCTCTCTCACCCTCTCTCAAACACACATACACACACCTTTGGTCCATTCTCACATTATTGGTCTAACACACAGATAAACACTCCTGATATGCACTCATTACATTCATTCATATTTTCTATACATCCTTTTAACTGCTGTCATACCTACCCTACCTCATTTTGGTATGTGTATACCACACAACATCTTCTTTACCAATGAGTCTGATATTCAGCTATTTGTAAATATTGTCTGTGACTTTTACCTTACTTGCTATAGAACCTCATGCTGGATAATATACTGCACCCAATCATAGAGCGTGATAACATTACCAAAATTTCAAAGAAAAGAACAGTGTTTTCATGCACAAAGAAAGTTCCTATGGAAACTGCTGTATTAACAATTGTTATCTGGAGTCCTTCTTCAGTCATCCACATCTAGAAGCAGCCATGAATTATGAACTCAACTATCTGAAACAGACAAAACACTACAGAGACTACACCAGTTTGTATTCTATTTTCACACAATGAAAGTTACAATGACAAGCAAAAACCTAAATTCTAATTGAACGTGGAATACAGGATGGCTTACCGTTTTTCACAGTCAGTGAGGCTAGAGAGAACTCAGATGGGAATGCAAGACGAACTCAAGCGTTTCTCCTCAAGGAGGGGCTTCCACACACATTACATGCTATTCTGTTTTTTATTGTCACTGTAAGGGGAAGGCACTGATTCATAAAAGGAGCATTCCAGTTTTATGGGTCACGTGTACAGCACTATCAGAAACAAAGTAAAAAATGACTGAGATATCCTGCATCTGCTGTAAATGCATTTTTTACATGCCTCACATGCTTCATAGCCTTTTGATTTGAAATGGAAGGGACCAAGTACAAATGAGATGACCATGTAAATACTGTAGCCTACTGGAAATGGACAACTGAATGATGTGGTTTTTTTTCTTTCAAATATATAAAGTTAATGTAAGGTTTTCTTTTGCATTTCTATCAGGGTGAAAATTATTTGAAAATTCCATGGCACATTTCACATCCCCTGTGAAATTTTCTCTTTTTAAAAAAAAATTAAAATGTCATTACAATAAACAAATCGAATTCCTTTCTAGAGCTCTTTTATCATTTATAATGTAGACAACAGAACAGATGTTGTATTTAGAGTGCACTGCCGATGAATTATTGTTTCATAACGTGATTGAATAATGCCTGGTGTTGAATAACACTGCTGTCCTTCACGTGCCCGTTTCAATGATTAACCACGTGATTTGTGTGGTAGAGATTGCAAAGCTTGAACTCTGCAAAGCTTGAACTCTCCGTGAAGACCGTTCATTTTGTCATCGAAGGTTATACAAAAAAGCGAGCAAAGCCTTGAATTGATAGCACGTGAAGTTAAAACCGCACATGTGCAATTCAAGTTCAGCCATGCCTCTCATTCATTGCATTGTTGCTACCACGCTGTTCTGTGCTCTTTTCATTCTTATCTTTGACTCTCTAGTGCCTGCTAGTGTCGCCCCCTGAATGAACATGACAGCTTTTAAAACAATTAGGGGTAGCATTGTTACCATTTATGCTGGAGAGAAAAATAATTAAACAATGTTATTTGCATAAACTGCAAGTAAAAGCTTAAATTAAAAGTGCAGTGATATAAAAATAGTATTTAAATTGTAGGCTATTTTATCTTTACAGATGCTCATAAAAGGTACAAATGCTTTAAGGAAAATGGCAAAACCTCTCCGGATTATACAACTTTATCTTAATTGGTGCCTAAAATAACAAAACAGACTTTTAATTTATAAAACATATATCTTTCTGGTACATGTATATCAGGGGTCCTCAAACATATCCAGAAAAGCCTGGTGCACAATAAAATGTCCAGTGTTAATTCAACTCTTAACAGTGTTAATTCAACTCTAACAGATAACATTTGGTACCCATTGGGGACACTGGACATTTTTACTGTCTGTGGTTGCAGGCTTTCATTCCACGCAAGGAGTTGCACACCTGATTCTACTAATCAACCACAAGAGTCTTTTGCTGATTAGTAGAATCGGGGGTGTAATTGCTCGTTTGACACAAAAGCCTGCACCCACACCAGCCTTTTGGATAAGACAGAGGACCCCTGATCTATATTTTTGGATATTTACACATTTATATACATTTTTACATTTTTTATTTTGTATCATGTACCTCTGGTTTGCTTCAGATCTGCCCAAACACATTAATGTGGTCTGCATTGGTACTTACTTTTTCTGAATAATTCCCTACCAAGACCATGGTCTTGATAAGCCTATGCCTATATAAATTAAAGGCAATGAAAGTAAGGGTTCCTTACATTAACTCTATTGCAAATTAACTCATTAACTTGCATTTTTTCTATCTATCGTTTATTTATTAGTATGGATATACAGCTATCTCTAGGTCAGGGACAGAAGCAATTCCCGTTCACCATCAGTTGTTGATCTGGTGTTATCTCAAAAACCTCCAGGACTTTGGTCCATATTCAGAAGATTTTACAATCTTTCTGTAGGATGGGAGCCCCTGTAATTAATCAGAGTTGATATATTAATGTTTGAGTCTGCTTTGTCATTCCATCCGAATAAATACTAGGCTTTTAAGCTTATATGCTTATTTACAATTGATAATTTAACATATCTCAACTGGTTTGCTTTGTACTTAGATACAGTAATTGCACCTTCCAGGTTGGATGGGGGGCACAGTTTCAGGACCTCATTACCTTGTCGCACAGTGCACAGTCCTTGGTCCTCTTCTCTTTCTCTATAAGTTTCTTGGTTCTGCTAGCTCCTCCCATGGTCCATCTTTTCACTGCTACACTAATAATAAACCACTTCTTCTCTCCTTCCTGCCCTACAATACACTGGTCTCAGTGTGGATTTCAGCTTGTATACAAGACATCTCAAACTGGATAGCAAAACCATTACCTACAGCTTAACCTTGGAAAAACTGAGAAAAATACTGTTATTCCTATAACAGTACCTCCCCCCTACTTGACCTTTCGCTCAAGCTGCACCACCGTGCCACTGTCTTCATTTGCTGGACAACACTTTTCAATTTCGACAACCACCCCAGACTGAGCGTTATAACTCTGCTTCTAATCTCCTTCCACTGCCTACCTACATCAGCTGGCATGAAATTCAAAACCTTGGTACAAGGCTATAGGCAGCTAATGAGACCACTCCAAAAACTCCTACACACCAGCCAGACCTCCGCAGTCTCCAACTTCTAGGCGACTGACACCACACGTCTGCACTTCCAGGTCACATCTGTTTTGGTCCCCTGGTGATGGAATGAGTTCCCATTGCAATCAGAACAGTAGAACCCCTATCATCCTACCGATACAGACTGAAGTCCCACATCTGCAGATTGCACCAAGGCTCCCCTCGCCCTCTCTAGCTATACCCTTTCATTCTTTCCCAATGTAATGCTACAGGCACAGGTTAGCTGTACAGTGGCATTTATTTCATAGATTCCACAGTTATTTTAAATGGGCCTTCTGTGCCATCTAGGAGATACTCTGGTGAAGTCACCCTGGAAAAGACATCTGTTAAGTGACTGCACTGCAATGTAATGCAATGCTCCTTTTATTTAATAACACTAAATTACAAAAACCAGGGTTTGTTGTCAAAATATTTTAATCATGACTAGATATCAGGATATGCTGCCAGACAAAACTGTGCAAAATGCTTTATTTAAGCAAAAATATATTTTAAAGATCATGTAACACCTAATTTTGGGCACACTGAAATTGTTAAAATTTAATGTGTGAGAAAGCATGCGTGTATGTGATTCATTACAGAACGAACACCATTGGAATTTTTTTTTTATATATATATAAATATAAAACATTTTCCCAGGGACTAATGTAACTATAACAGCAATGGTTATTTTGCTTCTCTACAATTACCCCAGGTAAAACTGAAATACACTCAGAGCTTTCATACATAAAGGTCATAATAAATTAAATGATAAATTCCTTGGTGAGTACATATATATATATATATATATATATATATATGTATATAAATATATATATATACACACACCTTAAACAAAAGGTATTCCTAAAAAGCAACAGATTTTAACAAATATCTAATTGAACCAATATTAGCTTATATCACGTAGCACTGTTAATCTCATGTCATATTCATTTTTAACTTCTCAGTAAACTTTCCATTAGTATGTTGCGGTTATTTAACTTTCACTAAATTCTACCTTAACTAGTAGAATTACAGACTTTCATTATTGTGCATACATCAGCATCTAAAACAAGTGTTACCGAATTACTGTTTGTCCAAAAAAGTGGCATAATATGACCTAAGAAACATGAGAACACACAATTCTGGAATTCAGTCAAGGGCCAGGAGAAGTTTATGAATTTAAGTGTATGAATGTACTATGACTCCAATGTACATTTAGACTATCTATTTTGGATTTATGAAACTGTTAAATGAATTGAAATGCTAAAGTATATCACTTTCAAGTTCACAATCTTTCCAATACAACAAATTTCGAAACTGACATTCTAATAGAATAAAATAACCCATTACCTACATGTGTAATGATACTTTTACATTATTCATAGCCAAGGAGCTAGTCACAAACTCAGCTCAAACAGTATCTAGACACAATATTCCTAACAAAACACAAATGGCAGGGATATTGTGTGTGGACACATTCATGTCAGATGAACATAACATACATTCAGATAAACAAATTATAAACTATAGTACACGTGTAATGCAAAAGAAAACATTTTTGACAAAAAAAACCCATATGTATATACTTTTATGGTCATTTCTTGAAGTTGAAGGCTGCATTTCACACACCAAAGAAAATCAATCACACAGAAAAACCTGCCCACGATATCTTGTCTTAGAGTATGACTCAGCTCATGTATGACAATACACAGCATGCTTATTTACACAATCCCATAAAGCTGCAAGAAAGTCTTCTACTGGAATGGGAGAGAACCAAGGGGCCTACTTGGCTCGTGGTTTGAAGTTGAGGGCTGTACTGTTAATGCAGAACCTCTGGCCTGTGGGATCTGGGCCATCTTCAAATACATGACCAAGGTGGGCATCACACTGCAGTGAAGGAGAAATTGTTACATTAAACAGACACAGATGGTGCTCTATATCAAGATTCATTTTCAACCTGTTGTACTAAATACTTTGTAACACTTTGTACTATAGATGCTATATGGTTTCCATGTATGGCTATATCTGAGAAAGACATATACAATGTATGATCAGTGAAGACAAATGAGGCCTTTAGGCACAACCTAATTTCTGTTATATGAAAAAATGCAGGTTTTATTTCATCAGATTATGATCAAGATTTGAAATGATAACGCTATTTGTCTTCTGCAATGTTCAGCATTCCTCAATTTTCACATTGCATTTTCAAGTGCAAACAGCTGTCCTTGACATAATGATAAAATGCTTCCCAGAATGCAATCAAATAACCCAAACAACCATTACAAAAAAAAGTGCAATATACAACTTTTTAAAATCAAATGGCTTATACAACTAAATGGCCTTGTTACATCCGCAGGCCATTAGATTCGGTGAATGAAATTCACATTCATGTCCTCTAAATTCACTGCTTTTATTTACTTTTATAAAGGAGAGTGTACAGTCCATTCTCCTTGTGTATTTTTTCTCTTTACTCAAACGGTGGGTAAGCAAAGAGGGTTGCCGGTAGAGATGGGATCACAGTGCAGGACGTGTTATGTTGGGGAGTCAAACCCCGGCCACAGAGAGGGATTTGCAGTGTGATTTGACCGTCAGCGACCCTACGGACTACGTCACAAAGTCTTCCTAGTTTACCTTTTATATCGCACTGTTCAGGCCAAATCATTGTTCAAAAATAAAATGACCAGTACACTCCTAGTGACAGACATTGCTAGCAAGCAATATGTTCCCAAATATAGCCACCGGCATCCCAGAGAAATGGAGGTAGGCTAGCTAGGCATCCAAATTGGCCAGCTACCTAGTTTAGTTACTTGGTAAATTTATTTACCTTTGTTTAGCTGCAAATATTAAGGTCTCAGAATCTTATATATTGAATTCTGTTTGAAGTCTTGAATAATATTGTAGTGCAAAGGTAACTTATCCTTATAAGTGCATGCCAAAAGTAAAACATTAACTGCAAAGTATAGGATATATGCACAAACTCACAATTCTTTTTGTTTTTTTAACAGTAGACTTTCTCTAATATTCCAATTCATAAATGAATGGAATAATTTCCCTGTCTTGAACTTCTGGTCCTATTGCTCACATGTTTGCAGATGACCTCGGTCCCAGTACTGCCCAGTGAGTTGTCAGGGCGACGCAGAATGTTGGCATGGCTCTCGTCTCTCTCCCATGTTCCATGTGCCTCGTTAAAGGATGGCCATCCAGTTCCAGAGTCATACTTGGCTTCCGAGCTACACAAGAAGACAACAAAGCTTTCTTGGTCATTCTTCCTCTTCAGTATGGAAAATGGGCTGATAATATCATAGCAAATAATCAAGAGAAGACTGGAGAGGAAATATAATATATCTAGCATCAGAAATCTATTATTGTGTGTTTACAAACTGAATAACAAATGTTTAGATTAAGAAAATTGCAACTCTAAATTCAAGAAATCCTTGGGAAACCAAGGTATAAGCCAGCACAGTAGCACAGAAAAAGTTAGCACAGTGGGACAGAGGGAAAATTTGTGGGTAGAAGTAAGAAATAAGTCAGAAAATTGGCCAGGTCTTGACCAGTATCATTGAACAACCAGTTATATCAAGTGCTTGTAAAACTTAAGTGTACCACCAGGGGGCAACAATCCAATGTCATACACTTGCCCTACACATCAACCACTACTTTTACAACATAGCATTATGCATGCAAGTGGGGAACCCATTCTGTGAGCTGTTGTTAGCATAAACATTCTGTGCTGTGCGACATTATAAGTGTGGGAAAAGAGTCATAAGGTTTTGATTCCCAGAATATTGCTGCACATGACCTTTTAACCCTCTGATATTCAAACTGTTCACTGACTTCCATTTGAAGCAGGAATGATGGTAATTGTGTCTAAGAAATTGTTTAGTCCACTCAAATTCATAACATTTGAATTAACCTCCACCCCTGCCCTTAAGTTCCACAGTGTGTACCTTGTTTGTTTAATGAGGAAAAAGTTTGCTAATGAAGGAACAGACTATATCATGACTTAAACATAGCAATTCAAAGTGCCTTTATGCAACAAAATTCACCAGTGCTCACAATCAAACATTTATATATGACATTATGGTTTGGTAGCACAAGTTAATTGTTCACAACCAATTACTTCATCTGTTAATAAATGTGAAGGGTTGTATACAAAAGTGACTGTGAGTACTAGAAGTGAGCTCTCCTGAGTGACCTGTCATTTAGCTTGCAGTGACAGTCAAATTTAGTGTTCCTGATAGCTGAATCATAAATAACCTCCTCACAGTAAAACCACAAGAGCTACTTATGAGCACTGAAAGAGTCCAAGTGGCACATCTAATTTGTGAATGTGTGAAATTTTAGTGGGCTGTTCAAAGGCTCGACTAGCTGCTCATGCTAATTTATTTGTTTAGCCCTTTGTGGATATGAGGCAGCTTACCTGAAGAGTGGGGTGTCACAGCACACACAGTGGTACATTCCAACCTCATTATGGCTCAGGTAGATCCCACTAAAGGGCTAAACAGATTGAACACAGAAATATTTAGAGAATGTTATTAAATCGTTTATGAAACAATGCAATATCAAACCCTTTCAGACATTTCCATCAATCTCACAGTTACAATGATTGAAGCAGAGCTTTAGGGACAATGAGTGCAATGGCAGAGCTCATTCTGTGATACTGACCCAAAACTTTAATATGCGATAGCCAATATGTGAAATGAGCTGTCCCTGTTTAGCCATTTTGAGCATCTGCATCAGTTGAGTTTTAGTAGTGTCATTATTTAGGTGCTCAACAAGCCTGAAAAACTGAACCGTTGGGAGTTTTTATTTGAAATTCATAGTGATGTAATGTTGCATGCACACACTTGCATTCAGAGTGCAAAAGATTCACAGGAAACCTCACATGATCACAAAATGTGGGACAAGAGGCACAAACTTTTAATAGCTATCTAACAGATCGTAGTCCTACACATAATAATATAGAAATAATCCGAACAGACAGCTGCTTACTTAATATCAGAAAACACACATAGAAATGACTTACCATATGAAAAAGCAAGCTATGTAAACTAATGATAATCTTTATAAAGACCCATTTCTAAATCCTAAATCAGTGTAATTGCACTTGTCATCTAAAGGCAGAATTATGATGTCATATCACCAAAATAAAAGACAAGATGTTGAGTACCCTGATACTCCTTTTGAAAAAAAAAACTAAATTAGCAACTAGCTTCTCATAATAAATTATTTAAATGAAATGCAGATGGCTGTTTCTCCTATTTTAATTCCACACAGCTTTTAAAGGTATTGAATTAGAATCAACCAAAGTATCACCCCTGTACACACACTGAGATGATGTAACCCACCATTTGTGATGACCATGCATATATGCATGAGCTATGTACAAACTTCAATGGGCATATCTCACTTAATAGAATGAATACAGAATGGGCACCATACAGGGTATTTTGTTGGACTTTTAAATGCTAGTTCCATTTCAAAGATATTACTATATTCAATATGAACCTGGAAATAATGTTCAGAATTCAATATTGAACATACCCGGCAAAACATGTGAAGCATGTTCCCCAGGTAAACAAACACATTTCTGAAGGGAACAATGAACATGTTCAGAAACCATGGGTTGTTTACTCACCTCCTCTGTGCCTTTCTCCCTGGTAACCACGTACTGCTCTGGAGTCAGCTTCTTTTTCCAGTCAGTGGATACGCCCGTCTCATCATAACGCGTCAATGACCTCAGTCCTGGACACACAACTAGGTATGGGCGATGTGGACTAAAAATTCTCTTAACACAAAATTTTGAAGACCTTTGGATTACCTGTTATAGGCCTATGTCATTACATGTTTGGTTGTCACTTTGGCTGTTTTGCTTCTGTACCATGTCAGAATGTTGGATTATTCTTATCAGAACATGCAATGACAGGACAGTACACCAACTGAAAAACTGACAAAATTGATAGCCAATCGAAAATCAGTTCTGTGCTGGCAGACAAAAAGAGCTACACAGGTGAACAATGATGCTATGAGCATTTGAGTTGGCTGTCTTGATTAAAAAGAATAAGCATGAAATCCATTTTAATAGCTTTCACTGTTACTTCAGGGATTAGACTCGACCATGTAAAACTATGTATGCAACACAACAGATTGTAGATTTTAACCCATGACCGGCATTCACACAGTCATTAGCCTTCCCCATGACCCATATTTTCACCCATAGTCATGGCCCATGCCACAAAATGCTCATGATCCCACCTAGTAGCCTAAGGTTAATTAAACAGCCCTAATTCTGAAAATGGAAGGGAATTTAAGGGGCCGTCCCAAAATTTTTAGTCACTGACTTCAAGCAAGCAGACGTCTCGGCTCTTTTATTATTCTAGCTTTGTCACAGATAAGCAATTTGCAATTATTTATTTATTTATTCGTTTTTGTGCGATCTGGCAAAGGAAAAAATAGATAAACGGAAAACCCACTAGAAAATTTATATATTAAATTACTCGTCCGCGAGGAATTCAAATGCTCATTGGGCCTTTGTTTTCTATTTTTGGAAAATGCAAGTCACCGGAAAATAGCACAGATGCGCGCTTTTATGGTGGAATATTCCAGTGAATGAAACTCAGAACTAGCAATGGCTGTGAGTGCTTGGGTAGGTGGAGACAAACTCTAAATATTTTTAAATATAAATGTATTTATATAAAATATAGGCCTATGCCAGGTCTTTTTAAATCCATTGGGAAAATTTCAGAGGGAAAATGTGTGGGGATTTACAGTGTGCAGATTTAAAGATTGCTGGAAGGAAGTTAGCTTAAAATGAAGGCATCTGGTAACGATCTAATCCTACAGGAATACTGCTATCATGTATTATTCAGTTCAAAATCATTTTCACAGTAATTGAAATGCATCACAAATAATAAACGTATGCAGCAAAATGCCATCGAGAGGTCAAACAGAACCAGCAACGGACTTAAGCGTGAAATACAAGCACTTACCAGAAGTTGTACAGATTGGACGACTCACTCTCGAACAGCGTAATGGCAGCAGAGGCTTAGCAGTGGTTTCTTTCAAAACAAGAAAAGAGAATCTTGCGAGAATACGAGACATGTTCATTTTACTGAATCCACACAGTAAGCTCGCTTCGGTCACGCTGACTATACAGTACTCGCACTAACCGCCGGCTGGACTTGAACGGATGCATATAAGAGCGTCTCTTGACAGGCCGGTGACGCCCCCTCGCAGTCTGTCCTGGCGTGGAGGGCAGAGGTAAGGACTGCCAAAACTAATTTCAGGATCCAGGCAAATTAATCCGAACCCTCACTAAAAACTCCAATGTTAAGTACGATGTTAATGATAAAGATTCATATCTATTCCAATTTATCATTATCGTAACATTTGGAAGAAGCAATAAAGTACCTCATCGACACTAAATAAAAGTTCCTGAACATCAACATCAACATCAAAAAATAATAACAACAATAATAATTACAATAATAATACTCATCACTGTTATTATTTGTTATATTCTGTTATTATTATTATTATTATTATTATCATTATTATTATTATTATTATTATAGAAGTGCAATCTCATTCATTTCTGTATGTGATATAACTGGACATGAGTCTTTAGTTTTCCCAAAATTAATTGCCAAATGTAGTCAGTCTGAAACTCCGTAATATAAGCAAATGGTCTTCATTGTTCAATTAAATATGTAAAATAACTTTTTAGATGTCCTGTCATATGAACTTCTACATTTGGGCCGGTGTTTTTTTTTTTTTTTTAATTATTTATTTTTTTATTTATTTAATGTTACGCTGGTCTGAGAAATTAATTTGTAAATGTTAATGGTAAATGGTGAAGGTAAAATGACCCATGCGCATTATCTCAAGCTCTACAGACCTTTGAACATGCAATACAAATAAAGACACAAGATAAATAGAGGCCCACCATTACTCATCCTGAACTCATTGGTTTTGCCTGGAAGTTTGTGTTTGCTTTTGGCCTGGTTATTTTCTCTGGTCCGTGACAAGTGTGTGGTATTTGGACCAGCCTGCGCTATGTACAGTGGCCATTCATGAAAAACTGAGTAGATGTTGCAAGTAAATGTTTTTATCAATTTATCCTTTGAAGGTCTGCTGAATTAACCACTGTAATTTAACTCTGAACTGCCTTCCGTATCACCCCCATCTCGCGTGTAGCAACAGGGCAAAGATCAGGGCTCTAGTAATCACTTCCACTCTGCTTTTTAATATTTAATTAATTGTTGCAGACTTCACACTCCATGTTATATCTGAGATTACATAGCTTGTCAAATACTATATTAGTTCACGTGAGTGTGATGACATGTTGTGAACAGTGAACGTGTAGATTTACAGATAGCTACATATTTTATACTTAATTTGAGTTTTTATTTCAGCAGGAATGATGCCTTAGAAAAATGTAGTAGACTACAAACATTAAATTTCACACAATATTCATGAACTGAACTAATTTACATTATGTGGCCATATATAATTAACAATAATCATTGATCAAGTTAATCATTACCAAAATGTAAATGTTTGCATGTTAAAAAAATGCTTTACAAAGGATAGCTTCACGGGGATCAATAATTAACCATTGTCTCGTAAAAAAAACCCCAGCCACTTACTGAAACCAAAACAAAAACACAGATGCTCTGCAAAGTAGTTGGGGAGCGAGATTTTTAGGAAGGGGCTTTTAGGAAGGTAGAAGTGGCCAAGTGTAAAGATTTCTTTCACTGAAGTGCTGTGCATGTAGCCTTATTAGCACTACTTCAGTCAAGTTTACCACCAAATGTACCCTTATTGACATAATCTTTTATTTCTTCCCCAGCTGGAATAAAGTCCTTGACCCAATAAAGTCCTAACCCAGTTGTTGGTCTACTGCATTCATGTGAACTACGTTGTCAGTAGCAGCACTGCTTCACAATTTAAACCGTTATTTACATGGGTGTGTAGCATCAGCAGATACACTAGCACAAAGTCCAGCATGCGAAACATTCTTTTCCCAGCAGTAGTCATGGGTATGACTCTTTCAGATAGTCTGGTACTGGATGGCTGCAGGCAAATCGCTCCTCAGAAGGTTCCCCGGGGTGTGCATCAGGTCCACCACGTAGGTCTGAGGTCGGGGATAACGTCCCGAGGCCTTGGGCGAGTCCTCCATCAGTCGGACTTCGTTCCAGGCGCGGTTGTAGTCTCCGCGGACCAGGCTGCAGCTCACCCCGATCCTATCTGCCAGAACCTGAGGAAAGGGGTGTGTGGGTAGGTGGAGATGGGGTAAGGATAGATGGCACAGTGCCTTCACTTACAGCTGGGTCTCCACCCAGCTGCTGGAGAGGGACCGCTCATGCGTGCGGCAGCACCGCGTGTTAATTAATTAACGAGCCAATTACATGTCCACCAGGTCTGCCGCACAGAAAGTGAGGATGTCCTTTGTGTCAAGGGAAATCACCTCTTAGCCTAGCAGGTTTTACACTGATTCAAAGAGGCAAGTGCAAAACTAGCATCATGACCCTAATTTATCTAATGGGAACATTGCACGCTAGCAGAATCTTTTAATAGTTTTCTACATTTTTTTTTTAATCAAACATCGAGAGATTATACTGTAGGGGGCAATTGTGTTCTATGCGTGGAAGAGTCATAATCTTCTCAGTCATATACTGCAATTAACACAGAGTTTTAATGTTACTCCAGTGGGTTGTGTGGGGAGAGGGTACCTTGAAAAGCAGGGCCCTGTGGTAGAACGTGCCCTTCTTGATCTTGCCAATGGGGATGATATTGGACTGGAGCTCCAGCTTCAGCTCGCTGAGGTGCAGCTCCCACATGAAGTGATGCAGTTTCTCCCGGTCCACAGCCCCGCCCATGGTGTCACTCACCAGCCTACGAACCACCGACACGGTCAAACTCCTGCCCCAGTATCTCTCATGTCTTCATCCTGAACAAACGTGTCTTATCATAGAGGTAAGCAGCAAAGGATAGAATAACCTCTTCCTTTGCCATTTTTTACTTTAAGAGTCTAGTGATTTATTTGATTGAACAAATAATCGTCTGAATGCACCGGAACTAGGAAGAAGTGTAGAACCAGGGACCTATGTTCTATGGGTTCATACTTTTTTCAAAGCTGGATTCATTGTATGTTCAATAATTATGCCTGTTCAGAAAGTTCAAGGACATGAGTCATGTTCTTTCAGCTGAGAAAAACATGTACTGACTATTAGTATTCTCTACAACATAACAGTACTTGTGAGTGCTCTCTTTAGTATTTTCTCATCAGTGTATGTGCAGTTATGATATGCTAACCTGCCTGCCATTCAGTGTGTGTATTCAGGTAGCAGCTCCTGCTGTTCAATCTTTCATACAGCCCCTAAAGGGACATCAAAAGAAATGAAATTGTGCACACAAATTACTAAATCGTGTGCACAATGTTAGTAATTCCCGCACGCAATTACATTTTTTTTCTGTCCCTTTAGGGGCTCTGTACTCTTTCAAATATGCAGTAATCAATTTTCTTTGCAGCCAGACCTAGAACAAAGCTAGAACAAAGCATGCGTACATGCGCAATGAGCACATCGGCTTGTTAAAACATAATACGCACCATTCAAACTTGAACTTCAATCAGACCCAACAGCCTCAAAATCATCTTCAGTAATGTTGGGTAATGGACTCCCCAGCCATTTGGTAAAAGTGCTTTCCATGAGTGCAGGCTACAGCACAGACATTACAGGCTATGCCACGGGCTATGCTACAGGTCTGGAATGTAGCCAGACATTACCAGGAGTCCAAAACAGGAAGATAAAACATCATCCCACCAGCAGAGGTGGATGGTCCAGGGGGTCTGAAAGTAAAAGCCCTGCCAGGTGTTTACTCCACCCATGGACTGAGCCAGCTGATTTCACTAATTAGTTCTACCTCCTGGCTGAAGAATTGTGCTAATGTGCAAATCCAGAAGAAACAAAATACTGGGGTGGACTTTCACTTTCTGAACCCGGATTTTCCACCTCTACCCACCAGTGCAAAGAACAGGTTTAAATCACCCAGGATGCTTTCTGTTACTTCTACTCTACCACATAACTATGCATCAGGCCCCAACAGGCTACAAGTTGTCATTGAGAGGCACAGCTCTCCTTGGGTGGGCTGTAGCTCTCTCCTGTAGTGCTTTTGGGCCTGCAGGCACTGCAGAAGTACCCCAACTGCAGAGCTCCTTCCATGGCTGTGGGTGGCTCAGTGGTGACTGGGGGAGGCACAACTGGCAGGGCCATATTTGAGAGAAAATACGTTTACAAAACTAAAAGTAATTTTTAATTGGTGTTAACTGTTGTGGGGTTAATGGCAGTGGAGGAGCCCTTGCCCTGTGGAGCACTGGAGACTCACTTGGCCAGGACGACACACTGTTCCCTCTCATCCTGGAGAGGCAGGACGGCCTTGGCCGCCTCGGTGACCAGGTCCTGAAACTCGGCGTCACACGGCGGGGCCCACGGCTTTTCCGCCGCGGCCGCCGCCTCCGCCTCCGCCCTGCCGTCCTCCTCGTCCTTCTGCTTCTCGTCCTCCTTCCGGGCCCTGCTCTTCGCCCTGCTGCGAAACGTGGGACAGGGGTGATATGGAAGGCGGGTCAGGGGCTAAAGAAATCGGGCTAGCGTTACAGAAAACCACTGCGCTCAAGTGGACAAGTGGATACAAGTTTTACGCTAAGAAGACAAGCCTGTTCGTAATTATATATATTTGTACACTTCAGCTGTAGGAAGACGCGCTACAGCATTCAAGCCATCGGCATCACATCGGTGGCTAGTAATCATCTGAGACAGTTCTTGCAGCTCAGCAATTAGGCTACAAGATGATCATATTAGACTTTAATTGATCCCCAATGATACAATTTGCCCCACTTAATCAAGCAGACATGCAAAATACGGATCCAATTACACAGAAGAATAAGAAAAAGAAAAGCAGATAAGAAGAGTGCGCAGTAGAACATGCCAATGGTCCTGTTTATGCCCCTCACTTCAGTGTTTTAGTGCTGCTCTTGCTCAGGACGGACGAGGAGCGAGTCGAGACCAGCCCATCCTGCTGTTTGTCATCCGTCAACTCTACAGATATCCTGGAACAAACAGGAAGTGCTTTGTACAGCAAAGATACACCAAAGACATGCATGTATTCACACGCAAACATACACATACACACACAAAACCACGTGCACAGCCATTCACACATACATTCTGTACACAAATACACCAACCCCATAAACATGTGTGCACACACTCAAAAGCGCAAACGCAGACATGCACCATTACACTCACACAAACACACTCATACAACAATAAATATGCACACATCATACACACAGAAGCTCTAACATTTGTGTGTTATCCCCAGCTGGAGACAGACAGTTTCAGCTCATCCTCAGATCAGCTTATATAAGCCGTGGCATTTCCCCAACGGGCTTATGCCCTGGCAGACGGCAGACACTCCGCAGAGCTCCGCAGCAGAGCGGCCAAGCTCGCTACGCAAACACGTAAGCCGCGGAGACCGAACCAGAGACTGGGAAGGAGCAGCTCAGAGGCCGACCGGCGGAGGGGCAAAACAAAGCGGGGAGCAACTACATTTGAACACAAGTGGCCATTATGCTGGCTTGGCTACAACATCGAAGAGCTACTTGAGATGCTGCGGCCAACCCTGCACCTACACAACAGAGCTAGCAAGGGGGTGTTGTTGTTCTTACGTTGACCGAGCCGTTCTCATAACTACGGACTTAAAACATGGTTCACGCAGAGCGTTAAGTTGACCGAGACCTATAGATGCGAGATGCTAGACCTAGACGTACGCACAGCGCCATTTACACTGCTTGCATTATGTGATGGGAGGTAGCGGCGCTTCTTTTTAATATTCAAGTGGTAATGTGGACGGCTTAATGAAGCGGAAACACAGGGGGCTTAAAAACCCATTGTGCTGCCCTTTGTTTCACAAAGGCCTGGTTCCTTTCCACATTTATTTCCACTAAATTAGTCAACGGTAAAGAGGTTGATTTCACAGCCCAACTTCTGTAATTCACAATACAGAAACAATTCACTGACAAACACAAACACACTGCTGTAGTTTCAAAAACATTGTCGGAGTTATGGCACTTCTTAAGTTGGAAAATTATGTACACGTGCATTATTTCAGCATGTCTGTGCCTATTACATTTTAACCAAGAAATTATAGCATGATGTATGATATAGTACAGAAAACTTGGTAGAGGAAACCACCAAGTTCAGAAAGTCAACTTTTTTTAATGCACATTTTAGGCTCTTATCAACAGCAACTGACATTCTTTGTGAACTTATATTCTTTTATCACAAGGGTACAAAGGCAGAGCCCCACTTGTGAATCAAACCTTTAACCTTCGAGTTGCGAGCATCTAAACATCAAAACTTAGAGACAGCCTGGAAGGGGACATATGTATGTAGCTACATGCCCAGGACAGTACTTACAACTGCTCTGGTTTTCCATTAACTGCAATGACAGGGCGATGCTGGTTGACTTCCTGCTTAGACAGCTCTTCCAGGGTGAGAACCCGTTGACCTGCCCGTGCCTGTGTAAAAACCCAGAAAGAGAGAGGGTAAAGTCCAGGGCTAGGGTGTGTCCTAATCATCACTGGAAGCACCATTGCGCAGAAGCCACAGTGATACGTGAACTACCTTGCCCGGGTCATAAAATCCATCCACTGTGATGTTGGTGGAGGACAGGTGGCCGGTCAGACTGTACTTCACAGAGAGGTTGCTGTCAAGCAGCCTTTGAAGGGCTGCTTCACTGAATTTGCTTCGGCGGTTTGGAGAGGAGTTGATCTCCTGTAGGGTTTCCAGGGCTCTGGGAGAGAGGAGGGGAAAAGGCAGTGTATTTACGTATGAAGCTTAATGGAGCACGACCCATGTAATTAATCCGTTAATGCTCAGCGATTCGTGAATTGTATTGCAGGTCTTCACTAGCTGCTGATCAGAGTTCAATGCTGTGCCATGAAGGAAACCAATGCCTGAACATTATTTATGGAAAACTAATGCCATCTAGTGGTGCTTAAGAGGATAGATTGTTGATCTCTACAAATAATCTCCTCATTTACTGTAATAAAGCCCAAGAGCATCACTGGGGTCTTCTACAGACAATGGATTAATATTAGTTATTTCCACAATGTTAATATAAGAATAAAAATATCAGGGTCAGATTTTTAGAAGACTCACTCCAGCCGACACATCTCTATGGCAGTAGGCTCATCACTGGCACAGATTCGCACAGCCCAGCACGCATTGGAACGGACCTCAGCGCTATTGGAGCTCAGCAGCTTGATTAGGGGAGCCAAACCACCAGCATCCCTCAGCTGCAATACAGAGACAACATCACATCAGCCATCAGACCCGAGGAAACAAAATGCTTCCTCTTCACTACTGCTATATGCACTTTGTCTCCAAACCAGTCAATTCAGCAACAGGTCAAACATTACACTTAAACACTAACCATACTGTGCAATTCCAGGTGACGTTTTTGCTAATTTAGTTGGTAAAATAGTGCTCAACAAGATTCATGGCACTATTAAACAGAGTAGTGATAAACTTCCGTGTATGTATTTTAAAGCCTTCATTTAACATTTCAAAGGAATTACTTGTAAATTACATGAATTAGATATGAAAAATATTAATGAGTGTATTTGGGCCAAAACAGCAATAAATTAGTGTGACAGTTGGAGTTTAATGACAAAAAGGAGTAACACCGTTTCAGAGGGAAGCTTGTACATCATATCCTGGTAGCTAGCTAGAGCATTTGTTACGTAAGCCTAAGTTAACACTATGTTTGGCAGTGCTCTTTTTTTGTTCTCATCGAACCCCATTGCAACCAGCAATATTTGCTCAAGGGAGCACAATGATTGGTTAAATCATAGGCCAATTTTTTTTCTTGGGTGGAGGAGTATGTGATGCCTCACTAACAAGAAATATGATGGGGTGGTCTTGCAAAAAAAAGTTACGATTTGTTCATAAAAAAGGGGAAATCCAATCAGCACAAAGCCTAACATTACCGACACAATGAACTGCCAAGTTCAAAGGACCAGTCACTGCTTGCTTGTTAGCGGTACAGCTAAGAGTCTGCGTGACAGAGTTACTCACATCGGCCCTGCCGTCTGCGTCACAGGCGAGGGCTGCCACAGCCAGGGCGGCGCTAGCGAGCACGCGGGCGTCCGCAGCTTGCAGCGGCTCCACCAGAGCCCGCATGGCCCCGTGGGCCAGGGCACTGCAGCGCAGGGTCTCCTGGGCCGCCATGTTAGCGAGGACGGCCGCCGCGTGCGCCACGACCCCCTGGCACCGGTCCTGCAGCTGCTGCACAAGGAGCTTATCCCCCTCCGCCTCGTACACCGCGCTGCCGGGAATGATTAGCTCCGTCAACCCACAGGCCACACAAGGCAGCAAAGTGGCTACGCTAATACCGGAAATTCATTTACATTATTACCCTGTCAAATAAAACTTTCGGACAATTTCCCCACCCTTCTTTGCAAAGGAACTTGTACTTGTGCTATAGTGAGTCCAAAAAAATTTGTTTCTATGTGCTACACTGAGTCATAAACATTGTGCTCCAGAAAGCTTTTTGTGTGTGACACAAGAGACCAGGGCTGCACTCAAGATAAGCTTATAAACTGACATTTTTATCTCGAGTGGCTAGTGGTACAGCACTGTTAATGTCGGTGCTGATAGGGCGTTACACGCGCAGTTACATCATAATACCTCTGTCATGACATCCAAACAGAACTAAACATATGTCAATCATTGTTTCCAAGCACTGGAAAATGTTTAGAGTGAACACAGATTAACTGCAACATAATATTTTTCATCTTGGATATATCTCTGGTTTTCTTTTAAGTATTAGGCCAGGAAATTCATACTGGCTCTACCTTATCAACTCCCAACATAACAGGAAGTTCCAGGATGGATCTCTGTACTGGACGCCATTCATTTTCAATGACACACCAATGAGCAGTGCTATTAAGAAATGTGAACTTACAGGTTCCACCAAAAGCATATTGCACTCATGGGAGTTAATTCATGTGTTTTAATAACGTAACTTCATTAAATGTGTCTGCTTATCATCAAATGCATTAAAGAAAAATTCAAAAACATTTTCACCATTCCAGCTATGTTGCACTAAGCTAGCCTGGATGTCAGTCTGCTGGTGTGCATTAATTTTTCAGGCTGTAAGAGCATTTGGCTTCCAAATTCATTTTGTTGTCTTCCCGTGCCCATATTACAATATGTGATTCTGTTTCTGTAGCTCTGCTCCAGCTATGTTCTCTCTAGCTCTCTAATCTTCCCTCACAGGCCTCTTGCTCTTTGTGGAGACTGTAACAGAGACTAGCTCCTCCGCCGATTATGATACACTTTTAATAATCGTATGGTGTATTTTTCCCCTTGTATCACACACTGCGTAAGCTACACAGATCATCGTAATGACACGCAGGCGTGAATTTACTTTTGATTTACTCTGTTGTTATTATGATAGCACTTCAGAGACTAATGTCAGCACCACAGGGGGTCCTTCCTGTCACGCTGACTCTTCTCCACAACCTTTGGAACCGTGCCAGAGTCACAGCATGGACTGTGTAATTTCCTCCTGCAACCCATAGCAGCTTAACAGATGACCAATTTAGTGAAACAACGAGCAGTACCGAGCACCGGAGGACTCCGTGGGGGATGTGTGAAAGAGCCCAAAATCCCTTAAGAACAAATTTATCCTCTCCGGTCACAAAACATTACAATTAAATTACTTTTCAATTGCAGCTCCTTAACAAAAACAAATACACTGTGGATGGCTCAGAAGTCGCTCTCTTAACGGTCACTGCCAGAATGATTACATTCTATGTAGTCTGTGTGTGTTTATATTCCAGACAAAAAGATTCAGAGCTGACAAAGTGAAAATAACCAGGTAAACTGAGGAAAGAGCCCTCTTATTTGACCTATGTCAAGGAAGTGCTGTCTAGTGCACAGTGCTTATCAAAATGGCAACGTGCCGTGCGTGGCTAACTTCAAACACACAGCACACCATGCAGCAGGCCAGGGCCACAGAGGATCGACAGGTCCTCTCTGATGCATTTACTGTATACCATGTGGCAACAATATATGAAGATGGCTACTGTAAGCTCAAGGGCAGTGAGAGAGTCAGTCAGAAGCACAGAGAGAACCCAGGACATAATAGCATATTCTCCTCAGAGCCAGGAGAAAAAGAAGTTAAAGTATTTTCATTTCTTGATATAATACAAGTGTCTTGGATACCAAAATATGTTGCAGTGAAAATCTTCAAAAATATTATTTTATTTATATTGATTGTCTCTTGTAGTGTAGGTTTCATCATACTGGAATATAGTTTTCCTGAGATGAAGACCAGAGACTCATGTCCCCTACAGTGGTCAAAAACTAATTTCTGGGTCTTAGGAGGATATTACTGAGATTTGGGTGAGGTCACTCACTAGGCGTTGAGCTGGTTGCCATTGGTGAGGCAGGACAAGGCCAGGGCAGCGGCCTCCCTCACCTCTTCGGATTCGCTGCTCAGCAGCAGGACAATGGGTCGGATCCCCTCTGAAACACACAGGCCTTCTGTCTCATTGGGTTGCGTTTTACACGCAATGCAAGATCTCCAGAGAAGGTCATGCCAGCAGCCACAAAACGTTTTTTGCAATTACAATGTTGCATAAGGCAGTGGTGGAGCAGTCGGTAGCACTGTCGCCTCACAGCAAGAGGGTCCTGGGTTCGTGTTCTCCCCGTGTCTGCGTGGGTTTCTTCCGGGCACTCCGGTTTCCTCCCACAGTCAAAAGACATGCAGGTAGGCTAACTGGAGACGCTAAAATGGCATGTATGCCCTGCGATAGTGTGTGACTCTAAAATGGTATGTGTGCAGCCTGTCCAGAGTGTATTCCTGCCTCTCGACCAATGCATGCTGGGATAGGCTCCAGCCTATAGCTCCAGTTTCATAAACATTGTACCTATAATAGGATTTCATCTTATTGCACATTATAACAGACTACTCTCCACACAATACATGAAATTATCAACTAAATGAAAGACCAGCAGAAAACACAAATATTTTAGAATTTCATGGGAACAGTGGGTTGAAGGTCTCACCTAGATGCCTGAAGGTGTCCCTGCAGGCTAGGTTTTCGCTCATTACCGCCACTGTCCTGCAGGTGGTGATACGCACACCGTCGTGATCCACAGCCAGCAGGCTGACCAGGGCCTTCTCCACATCGTGCTCATGCAGAATTTTCCGGTTTTCACCTGTTCCACAACACACCGACACAGGAACTGACTGCGTGTACATGTACATATTACATGCTAACAATTCCTGAAAACTGAAATGTAAGGACTGATGCACATACGTAACACATACTTTATCCTGAAGCACACAAATACTGAAACATAGTCATACAATTCACGCATTCACACACCTTCTCGCTGTCAAGTTCACGTTGTTCTCTTGTTAGACATACATTCTCTCATATTTGCTCTCTTATCTCTATCATTCTTTCTTTCATACACAAGCACACACACTGTCACACTCGCACAGACATGGAACGACGAGCTCCCGTACTGTTCTGTGCAGCTCTTGAGATGGCTGTGGCTGCATTCATCTGCACTTCAGGCGAGACAGGCGTGACTATAAACTGCAGTAGCTTCTCCAGCCCCCCAGTCTCATGGATGAGCAGCGTGGCCTCACTGTCCTGCAGGCAGTTAGAGATCACCTGCAGGGCCTCCATGTGCAGGTCACTGAACTCCTGTATGAAACACCACCTGATTAAAACCTGATTTCATACATTACTGCACTGCCAAGAAGAGATATACTATATACTGCACACTGCATTGGTTCAGAATATGTCGGTTTAATGCGAACAGGTTTCAACGTCTTTTACTTGATTGGCCAGGAGCTCCAGCAGCCTATCCAAGCCCTGCTCCTCGCGGAACGCCACGCGGGTCCCCGCCTCCGTGGTGATGCTCTCCAGCGTGCGCAGCGCCAGCTGCTGAATGACCGGGAACTCCGAGCGCAGGAGCTCCAGCAGCGGAGGAATCCCGTTCAGCTCTCGTACCGCCATCCGGCTGGGGAGGTCCTGCGGGGACACGGGAACGGTCATTATAAAAGAACGCCCCTTTAAGTGGGTTTGGTCTTTATATGCTTATGTATGAGCATCTTGGTATAGCCAGTGATATTAATGTAGTGGGGTCAGAGTTCAGTGTGTTGATGGATAAGAGCATAATGTTGTATGCCTTCATATTTTGTGCATATTTTTATTTAACTCTAGAAAGTAAGGCCACAGTGCTTATGTTCATAGGCTAGACTGCCATGGAACCATGTCAAAGATGAATGAGCATACTGGAGTATACAACAGTGTGGAACCCTTTCATTCTGCTCACAATGGCTGCAATCTTCTAGTACACACATCTATGAACTAAAACGAATGAGTTACAACATACCATACACTGTGACCATTGCACAGTCACCGTTACCAGTGCATTACACGCACTGACCGATGCAGAATGCACAGTGATGGGCACAAATTGCATAACTTAAACTGGCATAATAACATTGACATTGACACTTTTCAGAACTTCTGCTTCCCTAAATGTCCCATCACTGCAAATGGTCACCTGGAATCTAGAAAATACAAACAACAAAATAAAGTGAAGGATTTAAAGGACTCTGTCTAGGGTTGTTTTGCTGTAGCAAAGATCCGCTCCTCAGAGCAGTAGCTCTGTAAAAGACAGAAATAAACCTGGCAGGCCCACCTGGACAAGGTTGTAGATACACTCCACCGAGTTCTTCTTGACGTCTGGGTCTGGGCTGCTCAGGAGCTTGATCAAAGGGTCCAGTCCATCGCTTTCAAAGATCTTCACCTTGCTGGTGAACTCGATAGACAAGGACACCAGGCAAAGGGTGGCAAATTCGTGTACCACAACATCCTCTGACGGCAAGAGACATGTCAACAGAGGACAGAGCAAATTCAGATATCCTTAACATTCAGCTCTTCTAGATGTTAAAAAATAATAGTAGAATAATGTGCTATAAGGCTAGATGTAGGCCCAGGTATATTTGTAAGTATTTTATATATGACCACTTATGACCCATTTATATCCACAAAGGCTTATCCATGGAAACTTATCATATTGAATTAATTGCATGTGAAACTATACGACACAAATGTTCATTGACACTAGAATTCCTGAGGGGTGAGACATAAATATAAAGGGAAATTTCCACAGTACAGCCTAAAGCAACTAAATTTTACTCACAGTGCTGCACATGCTAATTATGGAACATTTAATCAACCAGTCAATGGCAGCAGTCAAGACCTCATGTTATAAATATTACAAATATACTCTATGAGAGTAAGATCTCTATATTATATATGACATAGTATGTTTTACTATGATATTTTGCCTTTCTTCAATTCTTTGAAGTAATGAATTCTTTGAAGCACTCAATGAAAAATCCAAAGTACATTTTTATTAACATTTTTAGTTTCAAGTTTACACAATAGACATTTTAACTTTAACATTAATCCCAGGCTAAAACATATTAAACTGATTGACTTCACCTCTATTTTAAAAGGATAAAGGGTTCTCTAGATGTAAGAAACAAAATTAAACAGCCACTTCAGCACCTGCGATGTAGTTGGTATTGAAAGTATTGAGTTTTTTTTTTTTTTTAACGCAATTTGATCTCAGTTGCAAGGCTTGCTTGCTTTGGCTCTTAAGGGTTGCAATGTCTGAAGGGTTCTGTCCAAGCCAGGCACTTAATAGCTTGATTCAGCTAACCATTTGGTTTAGCTTCCCTTGGCAGTTCAAATATTCAAAAGCTCAAACTCTATCTAAACTGTCATCCACTGTGACAAGAGATGGGTAGCCCAGCCCAGTGAGTGAAAACCTCTATCATTTGTAGCAATGAAAATGCTAAAGAGAACTTACCTTCAGGTGATAGTTTTAAAATAATTGATGGAAAGATGTCGAGTTTTACCAAAAGCCTTTTTACATCACCTGTCAAAAACACATCAACAGCAAAACTGAATTAAAGTCAATTTCCTCTACTACATTTAATTACTAACAGAGCTGAGTCCTTACTGTTCGTAGCCATGACTCCAAGAGCCATGACGGCGTTTCTACGCACAAGCTGATCCTGGTGTGATATTAGCTGGGAAAGTGGCTCCACTGCTCCCAGTCCCACCAGAGTGCTCTTATTATCATCACCTGCAGGGGGCAGAAGAGAGATAGAGGTTTACACAGAGCACACAAACACAAAAGCAAACATAAGACTGTATTTTGCGTAGCACGTTTTACTCCTCTTCAGTCGCAAATTAATAAAAATTTGGACATGACTCCGCACTTTGACATATCAGTAGCACTGCTTTAGGCTTTTCCTTTCATACGCAAATTTTTAACAGTCAAATAAATATTTTTCAATTGTGGTCAAAAAATTATGAATACTTATGAGTTCAAAGAAAACAGTACTGTACTGTTTAACTAACAATGGAAAACGTTACTACCATGCAAAATGGCTTGTAACTTGCATAAGTGCTGAGATGGTGCTACTTCTGTTCTATAAGGCCCATGTACACTGAGGTACAGCATTTACCTTCATTTTTAGCCCCATATAATGATATTAAAACAATTTATTTCATATTTGTTCATGCTTACTGCAAAAAGCATTTTAAGCCCAATTAAATCATTAATGTTTAACAGTAACCTCAGGAGTGTTCATGTGTGGCCTTGCAAGCCTCACAGGTGTCTCTTGTTTATGTATGACCACAACTTTAATCTCTGAAAAAACTGTGCCTGATTTTCTTGTTACAGAGAGAAACACAAAAGAAAGAAATTATTCATTTGGTAACAATGTTCATCGAATCGTATTTTATTTGAGGCTATTCAGATACAGTAAATGAGGATAAACTGATAAACTGATGAACAGGTGATTACTCTCAATAATCATTTGGAATTATGTCTTAAAATGTATTGCTATTGCTTTGATTGGCAGTAAAGTGTATCAATTTCATGTTCAAAAAATTAATTTGCATGAAAACTACAATGTAGGTGAGTTAAAGTAAACTGATGGAATTGTCATAAGGGCTGCGGTTAGACTGTTCCAAAAGATACCCTCACAAACAGATGGCACTGTACATTTACCCTTTTCTGCATATTTGTAAATGGCTTCACAGGCTTTTGCCAAGATGTCCTCCTCAGGAGAGCTAAGCATAAGCACAACAGTGGCTGGCTTCTTGCTTTCAATGGGAAGAGGGTCAAACTAGGAAGAAATGGTAAATGTGACTTCAGGATGTCTGCAAACAGTGTTTGGACCAACAATACTGTACCTGTTTACTATGAGTATATTATGCACTAAGTAGCTGGCAGGAACTGATAGTTTAATTCCTGTAAATACATTTTAAAAAATAATATTCCTTAAAATTAGCTGTTAATTATCAATTAAAAAAACATAACGGTATGTTCTCTTTCAAAGTAGGCCTACTCACTCTTACTTACTCACTCACAAAAACTGTAGGATATGCAGTGCAAAACAAGTTAACTAATAGCCTACTTTATAGAATATCTACATTCCTGGTACTTTGCGCCAAGAATACTTTTTAGACTCCTGTTAAAACATTATATTTTACCACATCTTTAGCGGGAACCTCAGTTTCTTTCTTCACTTTCTTTCCCATCCTGAAAAAAAAAATAAGTCATCGGTGTTACATATTTTTATTTTTGCTACACTTGATAGCTTAGTGATAAGACTGGCAAATACACTGTACCATAAAAAGAGCAAAATAATTTTTTTCTAATGTGATAATGCAATCCATCGTCTAAATTCTACTGTCTATAAACGTCTAACACTGGGGGGAGAAAGTGACTGGTGTAGCCTACTGCGCATTTTATTAGCCGTAATCTAGTCATAAAACATAAAACAGCTCCAAAACACTGACTGGGCTACAAGCAGAAAGCGTGTTCGTTTTTCTTTGAAGGAGCTTGAGTTGTCGTGTCTTACGGTACCACGATTTTTGCTAATCTAGAAAAGAAATAGCAATTTCAGTCCGAAGGACGTCATGTGTAACTTAAACAGAGAAGTACTATCAATGAATTGGTCATAATTCTTACTTTCTTTATTTCACCTCGACGGACAGTCAGTAGGGACCGTTTTCCCCGTGTGCTGTGGTTAGGTGATCGTAATTGCCTTTGTTGACATTGGTTGCTAAGACACCACTGCCACGTCTATGGGTACTTGCCCGAATCGACTCCGGAACTGGTTCTGAGTCAGGTTTCAAAGAACAGGCAACCAAAAATATATCGCCGATACAAAATAACCGTACTTTTAAATTCACAATTTACACCAGTGGTTTCCAGCTAACGTGTACAATGTTGATATCGAGTAGCTAGTTTTGACGCTGTATTTTTATTGTATGCCTATTATTCAGAGGAATTTCGTACAATATAGGTTAATGACAGTTGCATGCGCTTGTAAGTGAACAGGGCAATATGACTAATCCAATGAAAATAACGAGAATGGAATTCCTTTGCTGTGTATAGCTGACTGAAACCTGGAAAACCAGTTAAACCAATTGTGTATAGGCTATGTAAGGTTAACAATGCTGGGTCAAGGACGTCCTGGCAGTAGGCAGTGCATTTAAATACAAAGTAGGCTTGAGACTGTGACTTGAGGTTAATACGTAGCCTACATAACTTTGTTTGTCAACGTTTCCATCAAAATTTCAGGAACTGAAGATAATGGGACCATGTGAACTGTTTGCCCAGTCAGTTAACAGTTATTTGTGTGTTTATGGTTAACAGCAACACAGCCAATACTCATCAGAGCTAGTATAGTGACTAGCTGCACAGCGTTTAGACTGTAGAAAATGTCCTTTTTTGTCAGAGAATTTCCAGTATACAGTCCTAGGGAAATGTCTCTTTTAATTTTAGGACTTCAGGATAACAGATAACCAGGCCAGATGTGCATATAACAGATGGTGTTACATGCTGTCTAGTTTTGTATACCTTGTCCAATTTAGACAAGGTCTGTAAACATTTGCAAACTGTTTGCATAGCACAGTCCTCATTTTCATGAGGAAACGGCAATGATCTGGATGAGATGTAAACAGAGTATGAAAGTAGCAATGTCCGCCATGGATTTACCAGCAGACTTTTTTTTACTTTATCTTTGGAGGAATTTGTTTGATTTTCATTTGATTTCTATATAACCAGGCAGTCTGGCTGACATTGAAATCTTGGTGATGAGACTTCAAAGCCAGCACACGTGGTAGTCTGACTCAATAGCGTTTCTCATTTCCCAGTACCCATGGAATATTTAAAAATCAGTTGAGCATTCCAAATATCCTCCAATTTCTTTTGCAAGATAAATAGGAATTTTTTGGTATCCATTCAGTTTGTGTTGAAAATGTTCCTTGATAGAAATGAGAAATCTTATATTTGTTGAGGGGGTTACAATTATTAGACATTCTTTAATGTGCTCTGAAAATATTATACATTCATATTATGGCATTCAAAGTTCCCATCTACAAGAAGCTAGTGCACATACAAAAACACATATTTATGCATTCATATCACAACTTCTTTTACAGTGTGTACTTGCCATGTGGTCTGTTTCAATGGTCAGCATGACAGGAACTGCACTGAAAGACTAAATTAATATCACTTCCATGTATATGACTCAGAACTGAACTACGAGAGGCATGTGTTCCTGCAACTTCCTGCATAACTTCCAGCATGAAAAAATTAAAAATTACCTGTCTTGACATCATCAGCAAATAAGGTGCTTTCCCACTCTTTTGATGGTGATGCACATACATTGCATTGAGAGTAATGGGGCAAGCTGAGCGTTTATCAGTTCTCATCTAGGTCAAAAGTAAAATGGCTTTAGCTGGCTCAGCAATGGCAAATGTCATTTATGCAGCCATTTTTTGAAGTATAAGACATAGGCAAGCAACCACAAAATTGTTCACCACAAATTTAAACCTGCGGCCAGAGAAACCACTTTAATACATAAATGGCGGTTGCCAAAAACCCGATTAAATGGCCCCATTGTTGTTATACTTTGAGTAATACAAACTAAGCCAGTTTATACCCATAAATAAATTTTAAAAATAACAATTTCTTCACTTAGGAACGGTTCAACAATCTACGTTTGGAAGAGTAAACCAAATTCTTCTTGAAAAAAAAAATTGGGTGGTCTCTTAACATTTTCCTGAGCTGTATTTCCAGTAGCTAGCAAGGAAAGAACATTATTCAAATGCACAAGTTCACTGTATTTAATTTGGAATTGGGTACAGTAGTTTAATGAATTCTTACTTGAAAGATGACAGGTATATTATATTGATATTGATTAGCAAAGATTAACAAACGCATTGTATTTTTTAACATACTAGCTACACTGTTGTTTTATTAAATATCACAACTGTTATTAGATATTACAATGTCAAAATAAAAAATTCAGGAGGTTTGAAACACAAGGTTAGTACAAAAACATCCATATCTTTCCATATATAATCTGAACCCTTCATATCTATATCATTGTCCCGCATTCCACGGACTAATATTGCTTTATTATGGTGAACAAGAACATGCCATAATGAAATTATTCTGCAAGGAAGTGAAACTGCATCTTCTGACTTATCAGCCACTTCATTTTTTTATGTTCGTCATGTATCATTTAACAGTTTCAAGCCAAATATTTTGCTGTACAAGTTGAGCACTGCAAAATTCTCTCTCTGGATTTCTGAATGAGATTGGGTTTTACCTATCCAGAGTCATCTTGTTTTTGTTTTTATGTCATTCTTACAAGGGAGCAGCAATTGTGTCATATACTTTGGGCTTTGCTGTTCCCTTAAGAGGGGTGTTAAATAGGCCTGAAGGATTCCTGGCATGTAGAATGACTCATACTAAAACAAAACGGACTTCAGCTGCTGCTGCAGTTTGTGGTTCCCTTCACTCAATGGTGGAAATTGAAAGTTTCCACTTCAGAAACTGTCCCACAGAAAGAAACATAAAGGTAAACTATGAATTAGCACAAAAGATATAACCTTGCACAACTGGGCATTCCAAATTTGTGAGAAAAGGTGGGAAAGTATTTTAAAAGTTTTAAAGCATTGTATGTGCAACAAAATGCTGTACTATTTATTATGAATGCACCACACGCTGAAATTTTAGCTCAATGGGGTATGGGAACTTTGATACTGAATGTTTGCAAAGCATTATGGAAATATAAAATGTAATAGCCACACATTATGATAATAAGATGAATAATTTTGCACTTGAGAGTTCAATTGGAATGGCTATTCCTCAGTATCTTTTCTCTGGGATCACACATCCCATGCATTCCTACTGATTTCCACCCATCTCAACAAAACAATAAAACATAGTTAGCAGCTGACATACACTACAATAGCAATCCTCCATTGATATAGCCTCACCCACTTATACAATGTGATTTATTTTAGTTTGCTATAGCATTCCATATTTCTAAATGTGAATAAAAGTAATTGATCATACAGTCTCTCAATGTCTTTTCCATTTTATTTTGATTGCTGGAACAATACCGGTCATTTGCTGCTGTCTCCTAAGAAAGGCACACTTTCACTTCCTGCATCTCTAGATACTATATTTCTAGGGAGACATACACAACCCAAAAATGCGATCATTTTAACTTGATACATTTTTGTAGATTTATGATCTATTATTTATTTATGAGTGCTGTAGTATAAATGGAATAAAGAAACACAAGCCATGCAGATCTCACTAATGCATTTCTAGGATGGGAACAGCACAGGGGAACATCACAGGGCTTTCAGTGTGTGTAGCCTATAATATCATGAGAACTACACTGCCTATCATGCAAATAATGCAAGATACAAATATGATTGGGACACACTTGGAATTTCATCATTGGACACCAAGTTTATGAATCACTTTCATTACAAAATGAAACAGATTTTTAGGTTTAGTTCCCGACTATGGAGCCTACTGTTTGTTGGAAATTTTATAAAGTAACAAACCATAGCAATTTAGTAAGCTAGGTTAGTAGTAACCAGTCATATAGCCTACATATTGAAGGAAAAAACGGAATATGTTCCAAATTATTTCAAACTTAAAACAGCATGTTTGAACTGTACATTAAAGGGTAATATTTGTACCTGTGTTGGTACAGCCCTACCGACTCGAGGTTTTATGGGAATGATTTTATGACAAACAGAGTTACAATCTGACTGCATGTCGGAACGCTGTATGGCCTCTACCTTCGTCAAGCTGTCAGTCAGTAGAGTAGCACCCAGCCGGAAGCAGCGGGACGGAGCTGCAGCAGATTTGAAAACGTTCATATTGTAACATTAGGTTTCGCAAGAGTTTGTCACTGATATTGTGGCGTTTGAAGTTTTATGCGTTTACTTATGTTGCCATCCATCTAGGAATGGAAAAATTGCGAACAACAGGGAGGAACCCCGTTTCATTTGCTCGCTAGCAAGCAGAGTATTGTAGCTAACGTTAGCTAGCTGACGTTAGATACTGAGAACGTGTACGATCAAGGGGACTGTGTTAGTAATGCCTGGTGTTTAATGGGCGAACTGGTTGACGTTAGTGTGCTGATATTTTTTCTAAATATGTTGTTTTAATTCAAGAATTTTGACGAAATGCTCTTGGAAGATAAATGCCTTGTCTCTAGAGCGCTAGCTAGCTAGCTAGCTAACATTAGCCGCAACTGGGGTTCGAGGCTCAGGAAGGAAGGGGTGACTGATGTTTGAGGGAAGTGCTGCTGTTTTAACTATCTTGCTAGCTAACCAACAAGCTCGCTGCCATTATCCGAAGACAAGAAGTTTTGTTGCATTTTACAAGAAGTAACTTAGCTAGCTAACATAACTGTATGACACGGTATCCACTGGCCGTGGAGAGGAAACCTGGGATACGAAGAAAAATAAGTAACGTTACGCCCGGTCCACATTTTTTCTGCGCCTCAATTTTTGAGACACGCGCTGGAATTTGCAACAACGCGAACCGTCAGTTCTTGGACAAATTGATTTATATTAAACATGGCTACGGCTAGCAGCATTGCCGCATCCATTGCGAGTAAAACGAAGACGAAGAAAAAACACTTCGTGGCTCAGAAAGTGAAGCTGTTCCGTGCCAGCGACCCTCTGCTCAGCGTCCTAATGTGGGGAGTTAACCATTCGGTAAGTCTAGTCAGTTAATTAAACCATTTCAACTAGCTAGTTCCCTTGCTACTATTTATTTGTTATCATCCTGGTTGCAAATGTCAGCTGCAGAGGATTTGTGTAACTTGTGATATCTCTTTAGTTCGCTACAGTGATTGCCGCTTTCGATGATAGTACATGTGCATCAATTTCCATTGATAACATCGTCATTATTCTGCCTTGCTCCTCGGCGCTGATTTCCATGCAGTAGCTGACTGAAAATTTAGACGGAGAGGGGCGATTCCTGGAAAGGCAGCTAGATAAATAGTGAAATAAAGTGATCAAGTAAAGAAATGTAGCATTGGGTACAGCTGTCTAGCTTGTCTGTTAGCACAGTTAATCGGATCACACAATAATATTAACCCTTTATACTGTAAGATTGCAATTCGCAAATAGGTGATTACTGGGTTCTTAACGGAATATTGTGATGCAGATGTAACAATAACTACTGGTAACTGAAAACAATGGAGTTCTAGAACATTGGCTTATAATTATGAAAAAATAAAACATGCCAAACACCTACTCTTCAAAGGGTGAAAAACCCACCAAACAAGCTATGCTTGCCGTGGCCCGTTAACGATTTTTTAACCGCGACAATGACCGGTGCCAGAAGCGCTCGTTTCTCTTTAGCAAACCGATTCCAATTCAGCTGTCATGTGTTCAGAGTTATCTAACAAACGATTAATTGACATTGGTTTATACATTTTTTGACGAATGCAGGTGTGCCCACTTGTTTGGTGGTGTGTTCACGGGAAGGTCACAGTGACAGCATGTGACGATTTTACAGTATGTTGTATGCGCTATGTTTATTGACCGTTAATACATATCTAATTGCTTTAGGCGGCCTACATACTGTTGTTCTTGCTTTGATTGGGATGATGCAGACGCGGAGACTGCAATTAAAGGTCCAGGAAACTGGATTAAAATTGTGATTATGTTCCCCAGAAGTGACAATGGATTGTCTTCTTAATAGTTCTTTCAAGTTTTTAACCCGGTTACTGTAATGAACACTGATACATTGTGACCTGTTCAGATAAGGATTAGGACAGGGTGGGCGTGTATCCGGAGCTAATTAATATTCATATATGTAAGACGTCATATGTAAATCATTCCTCCTTGCTAGGTTAGAGCAGGTTGTCCCAAACTATGAGGCAATATGAAAGAAAGCAACATAACATGGCCCCTAGAATGTAATCCTTTAACATTTGTGGGGAAAAGATGCATACAACATTAAAATACTCTCCTGTTCAAATGTACTTATGACGTACTTTGGATTATATTCAATAAAACACACCGCTGGTCACACTGTAGAATGATGCAGGCTCAACTTGTTAGAAAAAATATCGGAAGTAAAATCAATGTTCACTTGGTTCTCTCTCTTCTAGCATTTGCCCTGGTTCTGCCAGAAAATCGTTTGCTTTTGAGATTTGTTTTGTACCTCACACATGCTTCAGGTCCTGTGAGATAATAGGTGCTTTTCAGTCCTCCATATGCAGAATTGTAAAGCTTGCAACTTTTTTCAGGCTTTGCATGGTATCTTTTAAAGAATACGTGTACACAAAATGGATATAAAATATAGGGTACGTTTTTCTTACTTTCCTACAAGTGAGTGTCGTATCTTTTATTCAGTCTGCATGCAGTCTCATTATCTTGCAAAAGAAATTGGAGGATATTTGGAATGCTCAACTGATTTTTAAATATTCCATGGGTACTGGGAAATGAGAAACGCTATTGAGTCAGACTACCACGTGTGCTGGCTTTGAAGTCTCATCACCAAGATGGTTTATGACATGAAGCCATAAATTTTAAATGCTGCATGCCTTTGCCAGCAATCTTGTACATTCTAACACCTGGGAACAAGCAAAGCAGCAACCCTCTCCAAAATGTGGTGTGTAGGCTTCCTCGTGCAGGGCGGCAGTGTAGTATAATGGGCAAGGAGTTGGTCTTGTAGCCTAAAGGTCACAGGTTTGATTCCCCATTAGGACACTGCTGTTGTACCCTTGAGCAAGGTACGTAACCTGCATTGCTTTAGTATAAATCGAGCTGTATAATTGGATACAATGTAAATGCTGTGTAAAAGTCGCTCTGGATAAGAGCATCTGCCTGTAATGTAATGTCATGCAGGTCCTTATTTTTGTTTTATTCATGCTGTTGAAACTGGCTTTTTAAGAAGAGCTGTAACATCTTCGTCTGGCCTTAAAGTGACTTGAAGTGTGTAGGGAGTGACACCATTTTCTGCCGTATACACATTGAGCTACATAGTTCTAGCAAGCAGCACTGGCAAATGAGCTGCAGCAGAAAAGTTGATTTTAAAGGCTTGCATATAGTGTGTGATTTCCCAGATTGCCAGCCTTGTAGAATGAAATACTGACACTTGTCTTGCCATTTTTACTTACAGAAGTGTTGAGCCCACAACTATGAATGAGCTTTCAAATGAGGTATCTGAAGGATAAGATATTCTGTACTTTCACGATAGGCACAGGTAATTCCTTGCATTTAAAAGCATATAGAAGCATATTGAAAAACCAGTTGGATGCACACAAGAGTAGTCCATCAGCTCGAACCCTCCATCCAGTTTCTCATTGGATAAGCCCTTCAATTTAATATTGGTCAACACACACAGGGCAAATAACTGTTTGCAAATGGCTGCATCACTAGCTCATTTAGGCTACATTTTGCATCTAAATTATATTGTAATGTTTACACATTTTTAATGCCAGTATTTTAGGCTAGAAAATGTGTAATGTGAGACATGGATGATCTTTGAACTGGCAGTTCTACCGATTATTATGCTACAGTAATGATTCAAAAAATAAGTCTGAATGAGGACCATTAAACTTTAATTGTGTTTTATGTGTAATTGCCTTTTCATTGCATGCCTAAAAATACTGGAGCCTAAATACAACAGCTTAAGTGCAAGCTTTTAACCTAGATAACAGCAATGGATTTTTAGCACTGACTGGGCAGTGCTGGGAACCCATCAAGGGTTCTACAGTGCTCCCATTTTTAGGAGCATTTGCATTAATGCTAACATGTGTGCTAACTGGAAAAATAAATTAGGAGCACGTCTAGTAATTGGGATGCATTAGTGTGCTCTAAATTTTTCAGCTTAGGAGCACATGTGCTCCCTGAAAAAAATGTTAGTGTAGAGCACTGCCATCACATTTTCTGTGATGCAAGTGTAGAATTTGTTATTGCTCTGCATGAAGGTTTCTGGCTGCTTGAATGCACTGAGGATTTGAAATGATAGATCACCATTGTACGCTAACATAACACTCGTATTATACATTGCTTCTCTCCAATAGTGCGTTTTATTTTTTCACCTTGAAATAGTCCATTAGGAAATGGGTAAAATAAATAAATAACATTTTTAGTAGTTAAATTTAAGGATTTTTTTCTTTAGATGTTAACGTCTGTTGGGTTCTCTTTCCTGCAGAGAGTTTCATTTATTGCTGCAAATGGCGCCTTGAAGGTGTCGAACTTGCCAACACTTTCTCCCTCAAGGAAAGGAGTGGCTTTGGCTGTCTTGTCATTTCCGCCCTCCGTTTCGAGGAGAAGAGCTGGTTAGGGAACGGGCTGGAATGTGGCCTGGGTTCCCCCCTCTCTCAGCAAAGTAGAGCTGAATACTGTTGTGGGAATCTCACTCTCTGATTACTTTCTCATGGTGAAAGGAGATGCTCATTGGTCTGTGTGATAATCCAGACTTTTTGTTTCACTAATTAAGGTGTACACAAGGCTAATTGCATTTTGTTTGAAGGGCTTAATTGGACTAATGGGGAATTGGGAGTCTCTGAGAGTCCTTTTTTGACCTTCATTGTGCTTAATTTAGGAATGCCATGCAAAGTCTTTGAATAAAGTTAACAAGAGGTGGACTACAGAGAGAGGTGTTTGTAACCTTAGTGTCTGTTCCTGAGGGTCACTGGAAGACACCGTCTGTTCTGATTGTTCAATGTGAAACATAAGGCTTGACGGGTGAAGTGCAGCTGGTCTGGGGCTGCATTTCAATGGCGTATTTTTGCTCTTAAAGCAGTATATCCTTGGACTCTCAGTTTTGATGATCCTGATGGATGCCGTCTCTGCAGTCAGAGGCAGAGCTAGGGGACCAGTGGAAGAAAATGGGCGGGTGTCGGATGAACAGCTGATCGAGCTCAGCAAGTCCTCACAGGCCTAAAAGGAAGCTTGTGTACGGACACTGCTCCTCAGGTCTTAAGACTTCAAAAGTGGCGATCAGTTACAGCAGCCTTTCCCTGCCATGAAGTATGCCCTTTTTGTGGTGTTCACCCCCCCCCCCCCCCCCCCCACACGCTCTGTTAAATCTGGTTGGATGGTCTTCTCGGATGTGGAGATGCGAGCGGGCGTACACATGGTGGGAGTGAGTCATTCTCATTCCCCTCCCGCAGCAGCTGCTGTAGAGGAGAGGTCCCCACTGACAGACCAGCCCAACCCACTGCATAGTACGTGCCCAAGTCCTCCGTCATTATCGCCGGAACATTCTGTCAAATTGTGCTCGGATGGAAATGGCTCCCCCGTACACGGCTTTAATGGGGAAGGCTTTCAACCAAATTTCAGTTGATTAAACAAGCTGTAATGAGTTGAACGTCATGCACTAATGTATACGTGTAGCTGGTCCCATTTGCACAGATGCACTTAGAACTGGAGAGCCGTTTTTCACGAGCCGTAATGTCCTGGAGTTGCTCACGGGCCCGTGCAACGGGAGACTTTTCATTCCTGCAGTATTTATTTCCTGTAACAGATGATTGCTGTAGAAACCCTGTTGTATTTATTTTTGGAGCTTCAGCGTGTGTGTCAGCAGGCCTTGGGCTTCCTGTTGTGTGTGTGCGCGCATGTGATAGGCTATCGGCCTGGATGCATGCAAGTGAATCATCTCGTGCTGTAAAGTCTCATTCCGCCAAGCCTTCCGTTCATGCAAACAACGGGGCTTGATAAATGATGGCGTTTATGTCCCAGCCACTGTTATGTGCCCTTACCTTTGACGCTCTTCCTTGCAGTCCCCCCCATGGGTCGTTTGACATCCACCTGTGGATGGTCAGGGAAATCGAGTGCAGGATATGGTTGTGGTCACGAGGGTGTGGCCTTCCGCACTTCCGTACTGTCATGACCTGAGGTGATTTATCTGGACAAAGTTTCCTCTCTCCGACATTAACCCGAGAGAAAAATTACCATGGAACCAAGAAATAAAGAGACAGAATTCCTTTTATGACTCACATTTTCAGGTGGCAGCAGTGCAGGAAAAAAATCCACATGGGTAGTTAAAGCTGAAGGGCTCATCGTTGGCAATCCATTACGAACAATGAATGCGTTTTATGTTAGCTTAGCATTGTAAATCCAGTTTCAATTGACAGTTGAGGGACAGATGACACTCTCTTGGCCGCTTCCCCATCGTCTGACCTCATTTCACTCTAATTTACCATGGCAGTCACCACTTCCTTCTCATTCAAAGGGAACGGAGAGCATCATCTCAAAAAGTACCAACACTGAGTTTGGTATAATCCTCTGTTCTGTTTATTTCATTGGCAAGACAAATTTATTTTATTTTCTTTAGAAAGCATGAAGTTTACAGAAATTGGTATTAGAGGTATGCACATGGTGCAGTTTGACATGGCCCACATTATAAAGGGATTTGATTCACTTTTGTGGTGCCCAACACATCCTCCTGTTTCATATGTTTTCACCCTGGCCATTTCAGCCTCGGAAAGATGTCAGTTAGATTGAATCTGTATTTCAGTATTTATTTATTCGCCTTTTTCCCTGGGTAACTTTTAATGTATGCTGACAGTGTCTTATTTCAGATTTTCTTTCTGATATCTGTGATCAGTACATGTCCATTTGTCAAAGAATAGGTATAAACTGGCATTTCATAACATCATGGCACGGTGATGTTCTGATTAAGTAAATTCAGTATTAGAATTGGCCTACCTACTATTACAAGACTTTATCAATGACTTACTATGATCATTTTAGGTAACATTGTTGCTAAACTGCATTCTGGAGAAAAATGTTTATTGACACTGTCAATTAGGCAACAAAATTGCCTTTGTTTAGTAAGTAGCTAATGTTCTCACATCTTAACAATAGCAGTGTTTCTGTCAGATTCATTGTTCTACACAGAATTCAGTGATGGCCTTTGCCTGTGTGAATTTCATATGGAATGAGCCTTGTTCCGGTCCTTGGCATGCTCCTCTCCCCATTGTCTGCCACATCTGTTGATGATTCAGGCTTTTCCTTTTGCGTAGTCAAAGCGTGGACATACGATCAGTCAGATCCCTCTTGGCTGGTCAGAAAGTCGACGCAAAAACTGGCCTGAAATTACTCTGAAAATAACAAAGCGTTTGAAAGAACAATCCTTAATGAATTCTCAGAGCTGTACTGTATTTCTTAATGTGTACATGGTCGAGGTTAGCATGCTAGGCTAGCATTGAGGGCATTGGGATGTTTATTTCTGACAGCCAGCAGTAGTATAGCTTCTGAGGAGTAAGGTGCGTCTTCAGTATGTTACAGGAAATCTTCATATTTGCACCTGGAAACCTCTCCCATGTACCATCTTGCTTTAGTCACGCTTGATCAAGAACCCGATTACATTTTCCAGGCTGTGCTCACACCTAATAATTAACACCTCGCTCTATCTAACTGTTTGGCGATACACTTTTTGCAATCGCGGGCAAGTAAATAATTTTGAGCTGCGTCTATTGTCCATCCAAACGGAGGAAAGGGCATGGAGCTGCAGGAAAATTGACTCATCAAAATTCAGGATACAGAACCTGGATGTTCACGGAAGGCTTACAATAAAGGCGAAATGTCATTTAGCCCCACAGTGTTCTGCTGGCAGGAAATGAGCAAGCTGTCATGGTTTTCAGTGTCCAGCACTTTTCCTTGGATCGCATCTGAGTCCCGTCATTGACTGGGCACATTTTAAGTGTTATTGGAAGGAAGTAAGGCAAATTTAACGTTGCCTTTGCCTGCCCTCTGTGCTGGCTGGAAAAACAGGCCAGCACTTTGATAAGAGCGTGTTGAAGTTTTGTGTTCGGGGGTCGTGGGCCCTCTCTACGTGAGGTCGTCCTGCTGGGGTATCCCCTCAGATCTGACTTCCTCCTGTGAAGTGTCCTGTGCTTGTGTCACAGCAGTTACTATGACAACATGGAGTGGTAATCATCGCTTAACAAAGGTTATTTCTATGTACATGCAGTAGGAGTGAACTTAGTAATCACACGTAGCTTGTGTGTCTATAGTCTTCCATAACAAGATGTTCCAAATTCCTAGCAAGGCTTCCAACTCTTTTCCTCAAAATATAGGCTAGGCCTGCTATTCCAGGCCTGCCGCCATTGCAACACTGAGTTATATTCACATATGGTCTCTATTGCCGCAAAAGGCACAAATTCTTAAGTTACTTGGCATACCTGCACAACTCTTGACATCCTCATCTTGGCAGACTTACCGCGCTTCACTATTTCACCTCTGACATTCGACTTAAACACGTTGTTATTGATTAATAACTTGAGCCTCAATCGTCAAATGAAACACCGCGAGGCCCGTAAGTATTTTGAGAATGGAAAAAGCAGCCTGACGATCGCGGTTAGAACGGCCAGGGCTGAGGAGCTGCCAGCAGGAGGAGCGGCCAAACGGCCGGGGAGTTTACCGCGCTGCAGGCTGGCTGCGGACGTCACGTCTGCCGTCGCTCAAAGATCGAAATCAGGGAGAGTCACAGGAGGCTAAGAAGGCAGTGGAACTTGCTGGCTGCTGTGCATAGCCCTGCTTGTCTTCGATGACCTCTTCTATTGCAAAGCATTAGCTCCCTGGAGAACGAGCAAGTTCTTGCATTCCCCTCTGGCAGTAGCATTTGTACTAATGACTTTGGTCAAATTCTTAACGATCGCTTCTTTTTTAATGTAGGGTGGGTCTCGTAATTGTCAAATCTCGTGGTCCTTGGGGAGGTAGGCGTGTAGTAGTCACTGTTTGCTGCCAATATATTTTCTATTTGCAATAAATGAACCTGTTAGCTTTTTGGATTACTGGTTTGTACATTCAGCTGCAGCATGGAATCTCACCAACATTACTTTTTGTTCATTTTCTGGGAACCGTTTACTTTAAAATTGCCATCGTTAATCTAGAAATCACATTGGCGTCAATGTGTTCTCAGTGTTATCAACTGTTGGCCAAACTCTGACCATGACCCTCTCTTGTCTTTCATTTCTGTATTGCTTTCAGATTTTCAGTTTGAGCAATCATGTGGAAGCATATTTTGTGTGTGAAGCATTTCTTTTGCTTAGCCTGCCGTTTGCCATGGGTCATTTTACAGCACTTTGGAATTACATTTACAGAACATACCGTATGGATTTTTTGGAGTTCCATCACAGGAAGGTCGTACTGAAGTAGGCGTTGTTTAAGTTTGTCCATAAAGTTCAGGCCGGAGTTTGGAATCGCTCCTCGGCTGCGCGTGGACATGGCCAAGCCACCGCAGGACGTTGTGGAAATAACAGCTCGCTTGCAGCGCCGTCTTCGCAGACCCAAAGCTTTCGACGAAACCTCCTTGGCACCGCCATCTCTCTGATGTAGGCGTGTCTGGGGCGATTTCAAAAGCGCTGGAGCTACAGATTAGCAGCGTGCTTCAACAAGTGTTTGGGGATCTCCTTTTCTTGTACAGTCCCCACCCTGCAGTCTTCTCTATAGAGGGGTTTCTTGTCTTGTAATGGAACCACTGGGCATGATGTAGGTCCTTGACTTTGTCAGTGAGGACTAGGCAGAGAAAAATGCCAAGCAGTGTGGTAGCAATCAAAGCCACCTGGGCAATCATGTAGATCAGGGGTGTCAAACTGAATCCCAAGGGGGCCGCAGTGCCTGCGGGTTTTTGTGTTGTCCTTTCAATCAGCTGTCAATTAAGGCCTTAAGTCCTTAGCCAATCAATGACTTAAATGAAACACTTCCACTGCTGAGAACACCCCAAAAATCAACAGATGCTGCAGCCCTCCAGAACTGGAGTTTGACACCTGTGATGTAGATGGCTAAAGGCAGGGGTGGCGTGGAAAACTTCATGGAATGGGACGTGCTCTGGTGTGGAAGCCCTGTTGGGAAGGACAGAGGGACACACCCCAGAAGCAACGGGACAGCACACAGCACGCACATCTCTGCAGTCCAAAATCACACAAGCAGCTCCATACAGTAAGCTCAGTTTTACCAAACGGGTGTGTCTCTATCAGACGGATAGCCTATCTTATCTCTATTCAAATGAGGCGGTAGAGCCGTATTCAAATCGCTCAGCTATTCGTGTCACACATCCTGCCTCGCCATTGGAGCTTCTTGCCGTGTGGCGTTCCGATTTCTCAGCATTGCCCGTCTCTGAAGATCACGAGCGGTAGCTGAAAGATTTTAAATGGTTTTCCTCCTCAGGGAACAGGGACCGACCCTGCGGTTTGAAAGCGTTCATCTGTTTTTTGTGATAAATTGCGCTATAATATGTCAACATGTACCAAGTATGATAAAGTACAGGTGGATAAGGCAGCAACTGGTTCGACATATTTCTACCCTGACGCGAGTCTACCCTAAAGCCCGCCCATCGAAGCCTTTTCTGTTTTGGTTCAGGCCGTTTTTTTTTTTTTTTCTTCTATTGCATTTATAGTTTTCAGCTGCGGAGTTAAACAGCTGTGTTATTGGTGGTAGTATTCAGTGTCGGGTCTCACCGCCCGGCGGTTGTTTAAGATGGGCTTTCATTAGAATCACATGTAGCGCTTTGACAGGGGGACCCAAGGCCCACTCCGGCTGGACGCTTTTTACAGCGGAGTCTGTGCAGGCCGAGCTGCTTTCCTGAAGGAAACCGAAGATAAGGTCACGGCCGTCTCAGCGCTGCGCACGATGACGTGCCGGTTGAGGAATGTCCCTTATCCTTTGTTTTTCCTTAGTGCGACCAGCTCACGTTCTGTGTTGTAGGATTACGGCCAATTATAACGGGTTATAATGATCGTGATGCCTTCCTGTGGGGCATCCCTGCCCTTGGGTCGAGTCGCAGGGCATATTTTACTCCTCGTTCTTTCTGCCATCCCCACAGTCCTGCACCTGCTGGAAGCATTTCTCTGCCGCAATGTCAGCCAGCCAGCCAGCCAGCCAGCCAGCCTGCTGGTAATGCATTAATGCGTCCCCAGCCAGCTGTGGGCTGCGTAGGCGGTGCTGTAATGTAGGGATGTATGCAAAATTATTCCCAACGCGTAGCACTCGGAGCCATTCCTCTCATACCAAAGGCAGTCTGTGTACCGATTGTGAGGCTCCACTCGGAAGGCGAGCACGAGTCCTCGTAAAAATCTGGAGCGGAACGCACCGCTACGCACCGGGACCGTTATTTACATCCCGGTTGTGTGTCGAAAAGATTGGCTCCGGAATCAATATCGGGCTTTGTGGTGATTACTCCACGGCTGATCCCCTCTGGGTGCAATTAGCCTAAAGCTTGGCCAAGCCTGTTAGCCAAGCCTCGATTGGGAACCTTTGCACACTCCACCCCCCCCCCCCCCCCCAAATACAGGTAATTACCCCGCCTGTTTGCTGGCTTTTCGCGGTGCAGTGCGGGTAAACTGTGCGTCTCCTCAGATAAAAGGGGTTCATTATTGGCTCTGAGACCCCCTGCATCTGTGAAAATTAATAACTGGTTGCAGAGAGGGAAATAATTTGTTATTTGTAATCAGCGCAGAGTAGTAACTGAGATTTGGCATGATTAAAATACGAGGCGTTGCCAGGCTGGAGACGGTGCATGAAGCAGAGCACGACTTGCTGTGCAAACAGGGAGAGAATCAGTCTCGGTCTATGCAGAGCATGATGGAATCTAGGCTAATAGTTTTTATTGTTGCATAACTATCTTAAAATGCAGCTCATTCTCATGTAGAGTGGCTTGATGTTCCCATTTTGTGATGTGCAAGGGAGCAGCGTTATTATTGTAGTCTGCAGTTTTCCTTTGCCGTGATATGTTTGACTGTGACTTTCGTTTAAAAAAGACAGTATATTTAAGTGTGAACATTTAAATATTCATATGCAATATTTACAATACATTTTGTAAATGTTTTTCTATTATTTTTCGATGTAGCTATAACATTCTGTTCATAAACTGTAGGCCTAAGTGTTATGCTATGATGCCACTAGCAATGTTAATAAAGATTCTCCAGAGTGTATTGGGAATCTTCCAGTGTTGAAGTTTAATAAAAATGTTGTCGATATTGTTTACAGTAAGGAATTTTGATATAATGCATTTTAGAGTCACCTAAAACATTTGGTGGGGGAGCCGATAATGATGATTGGGTATTTGGTCTAGATTAATGAGAAACTCACTGTGACTACGTGCTTGTTTCTGTATAAATTCATGAAGCATAATTTTTCACTGGTAATTAACATGACGTTGAAACTTGAAAATGAAGAGCATTATCAATTTTTTATTTATGCACTCTTATAATTCCCAGTCAGAGATTAATTTCTCTCTTACGGCTGTGAACAGCTTGACAGCCAATTTGTTTGTTGTTAAAAATGGCATGTATTCCTGGCACGAAGACATGCACATTTGATGTTATTTTGGCTCTTAGGTCGGCTGGATATCTAATATCAAATAGGCAAGTTAAATAGGATTATGTAGGCCCAGCTGGTTTTCTGTGGGGGAGAACCAAATTAAGGCAACTGTGAATTCTCCAGAGGGCTGTTCAAATGGAGCGAAAATCCAAATTTTCAATTACCTGACTCTGACACATGCACGTATGATGATGGCCCTGCTTTTGACGCATCTGTTGTGACCTTGCACCAAACTAGGCGTCGGCTGGGTTTCACTGTTCTTATCATGGTTTGAAAAAATTGTGTCTCCATGACCAATAAAACTTCCCCCTCATACCGTTTCGAACGAGACAGTCACAGATGCAGTAGGGAAACAGCCGTTGGCTCAACAAAAATGCTCTTTTATAAAGTGAGCTCTAAAATGTTGCGAAACTGCTCCGGGAAAAGGCTGCAGATAATGATGCTGTGAAATCGGAGGGGTAAGAAAACTCAAGACAAAGATAAAAGCCCGATAATCCAGGCCACTCCATTTTTAATGTTGCGAAGCAAAAGCCTCCATTTAATCTGGCATAATTTAAGAGACTGCTGACGCATTTCATCGGCTTGCCTTCGTCAGTGTGGACCCTAAGTCTTGCCAATCTCTCATTTAAGCAGGAGGCCCAGTGATTCGCCATGAGAAACCGTGTGCGTTTGACAAACCATGAATTGCTTAATCCAACAGAATGCTCTAGTTTTAGCATCCGTGCTAGCCAGTTTTAGTGTGTTTTAGTGCAGAGCCCATGCTGTTCTCAAAAGCTGCAGGTGAGATGCCTGTGCAAGCAGGACTGTAGTCAGCTTAGTCGTTTCGCGGATATCTTTTGAATAATTAATTCCCTGCCGTGGGCAGAAAATTAATTTCCGGTACATGAATGTAAATGGGGGATTTGAGATGTAGTGACGTTTGTGCTAAAAGTGATACAAACGTGAAATTAATTCATGTTCTCGAACTGATTTGTAAGCTCTGCGTAGTAGATGCCTTCTAAATACAAGTCAGGTTGTTTGTAAACATATTTTTTATTGTAATTACCTCCGCCAAGAAGGTTATGTAATGATGTCTGTCCATCCATCCGTTTGTCCATCTGTCCATGACATATCTCAAAAACACAGCCTGCTTGTCACAGCCTGCTGCTCAGCTCTTTGCTGGCCGAATCACAGAGCTTCCTCATGGTGGAGCACCCAACATCCACCTCTCTCCCGTTCCTTTCCTGTCCCTGAGACTGCAGCCAAGTGACTACCCAACCATCGATCTAGGAGACGAGCTGACTTCATCTGCACCTCGCAGTCCCGTTGAGAATCGTACGTGCGCATCCGGTCACAAGCTTGCGCCCGGGATATCGAGGTGGAAGTGAAAGTTCAGGGGTGTCCCATCCAGGCTCGTGCCGTCTTTTTGTTTCTCATTCGTTTCGCGCTCCTTCCCCGCCCTCTCCTTCTCTGGCTCGGAGCAGATGATTACATAACGGCCTAAATATAGCCGGGAGCCAGCAGCGAGAATGTGGCAGCGGTCGAACAGACATGATATGTCAATGGGCCAGCTCCTCCTCCTCCTCCTCTGCGTCTAGCGAGGCAGTCGGGCAGGCCTGCGAGCCGCAGTGAGGTGTCCGGGTGAAACGTCAATCAGTCACAGCGGCATGACTCACCCTTTAAATCAATAGCAGCAGGTCCTGAAAATGCCACCGGTGATTTGTTCTGCTGAATCTAGTGGAATCTCTCTCTCTCTCTCTTTCTCTCCCTCCTCTCACTCTCTCTTTCCCTCTGTCCCTCATCACTCTCTTTCTCCTTGCCTCTCTCCCTCCCTCTGTCCCTCCCTCTCTTTCTCTCTCTCCTTTCTCCTTCCCTCTCCCTCTCTCCTTCCCTCTCCCCCTCTTTCCTCTCCCTCCCTCTCTTTCTCTCTCTCTCCTTCCCTCTCCCTATCTTCCTATCTTCCTCTCTCTCTCTCTCACTCTCTCTCTCTCTCTCTCTCTCTCTCTCTCTCTCTCTCTCCCCCTCTCTCTGGGCTGACAGATGGATGCAAGTTACCATGGGTTCTGCTCACTAGCACCGAAGGCCTCCGGAGCAGCTTTCTGTGTCACAATAAAGCCCTGTTAATTAAGACAGGACTTAAAGCAGTAATTACGGAATGGGACCCAGTGCCAGAGCACCGACAGCTGCCTGAATCGGGAACACAGTAATCACACCAGCGACATGTCATTCACTTTATCCGCTGATTGGAATAATTGGAAATTGCAGGGAACAGAAAGGCGGAGGGGTGTTATTTAGACGTGCCTTTGAGTCTGTCGTAAATGCAGGCCTCCTTAAGCGTTCTCAAAAAGCAGGATTCTCCAAGTGCTTCTTACAGACTTTGTTGGTTGTACGGAGGTTTTCCAGTGTCTGGCCCGGCAAAGAAACGGGCTTAACCTCGTTAAAGCGTTCGGCACGCAGCTGCGGAGAACGCCGCCCGTCACGCCGCGGTCCCGCCTTCCAAGAGCAGGGAAGCCGAGAGACAGGCTGGGGATGAGGTCGCGCTTAAACCGGCACCGCTGTTAACGAGCCCGTCCGAGAAAGTGAGAAACCGGAACACGTCTGACTGATGCGCGCGTGATTGGAACACGTCTGACTGATGCGCGCGTGATTGGAACACGTCTGACTGATGCGCGCCTGATTGGAACACGTCTGACTGATGCGCGCGTGATTGGAACACGTCTGACTGATGCATGCGGCAATAAAGACCTTTCCGCCTGTCGCCAGGCAGACGGTGTAGCATGTCCTATTTCAGATGAGTAACGAGGTGTATATGTGCGGCCTGTCATCACCCTTCATATTTACAGAGCTGCGCTAGCAGAGCTTGCATCGTCTGAAATTTGCATACGAGAGAATCCAGGCAAATGTGTGGTGCGGTTTCATTTTCACATAGTGGATTGGCTTCAAAACCGGCATGAAACCTTGAATGTCAATGTGGTTTGGCAGCCGCAATGATGATGTTACAACTCTCCCCCACTTCTGGGGCTCTTCAGACCCATAAGGATTCCTCGCCACGGCGACAGGTGTGCTGGGTGGCGAGTAGATGAACGGTAATTAAAAGATTTCAATGTGCCAGTGACCTTTCTATTTGAAGTCTGGAATATAAGAGGAAGATTTAAAATACGGCTATGCTGGACTGGTGAAATGATGCATCCACCTGCAGAGCCTGGGATGCTAATTTCCCTCAAGCTAAAACTTGTTTTCAGTTAGACGTAGGCCTTCTCATAGGCCGTATGTCTTTTCTTCAATCGATTCTAGCTCACCAGTGGTGCTGGTGCTAGAGATATGACTTCTTTCCTGTCGGTGTTAGCTCATCTGTGGTACTGTGTGGCTTACATTGTGGAAAATGGTCACTGGTTGATAGAGGAGTGCACAGGGCTCAGGTACTGTGCTCCCTGCCATGGTGTGGGTGTAACAGCAGTAACTTACAGTACAGTAGTATAATGCCTGTTCACTCCAACTGTGTGAGAGTGTTTTGAAACTGGTGTTCTGAAAAGACCTAGACTCGTGTGTTTATTTGACTGTAACAAAGACACTTGGTGTGTTCTTAGTGCATCCTGTAGTTCATATTTTGGGAGCTTTGACTGAATTTCAGTATGCTGTTAGGCCGTGTGGTCATGGTCACCAGGACTGTTAACGCTCTGGGCAGAGTGACACATTCGCCATCCGTCTGCCCTTTTATACGCCTGCTCACTCTAAGAGCGGCAGTCCAGATCTGGTGACGCTCGTTCAGACAGGGGAGCAGAGTGATGAAAGCTAGGAAATGGCATGACGAATGCTAGTTTACTGTTGAGGGGTGGAAAACCCTAGACTTCTGGTTTGGCTAAATAAAAGTCCACAGCCTTGGAGTTCAGGAGGACGCTTCAAGGGCACACACACTTAGGAGTTGTTTTTTGGAGCTGAGCCTGGAGGACGAGGTTCGTCGGACACTCCAAACGTTTATCGATCAGGCCCCTGAGGGCCTACTGCTGGGAGGGAGTTTTATGCGTACGACCATGCACTTACTCAGGGTTTACGTTTCAAACACAGACCTTTGCCAGATTCAAGCCTTCCGTGCCATTTTAAATGATTCATTAAGTGTTTTCTTCATTGGACGGCCCTACACTGTGCTGTTCTTATTTTTGAGGAGGAAAACTGCAAGTTCCCCTAAGTCCATTTGAGGTTTTCAAGAAGGCCTTTTTTAAAATGTTCTCTTGAAGCTCAAGCAGACTCGACAGGTGAAGGATTTTTGTGTCGGCCCGGTAAATATCTTTTCCTGCCGAATGAACAGCCTTCCTTTTCTTCTTATCCTTTCTTTTCAAAAACAGATAGTTTGGCCTGAGACTATGCTTGTCCTTTTAAATGTAGTTTTTGTTCTTATGAAAATAAAAAATGAAAATAGCTGTTAGCTGAGAATGATGTCACTGTGGTGCAGGTGGTACCTCCCATTCAGATGGGAAGACATCATGAGACCTTGAAATAGCTGGTAGCGATGTCGACGTGGGCCCAAGCCGCCTTCGCCTTCCTCGCGCTCCAAGCAAACGCAAGATTCGTCACACTTTCCAGGATATGTTATTCTAAGAATACTCTCAAACAAGTAGCCTTTAGCTTGTAGCTTCCTTGCTCACCTTCACCTTCGGTTGGCTGCCACATGTTAGAACCGCTGGGCCGTAGTCATAGATAAACCTAGACTAGTTTTTTCATGGAAGTGCTAAATTTAGCAGATTATTAGTGATAAAATGCAATTCACATGACATTGCATGTCATGTTTTGTCATCTGAAGGCCTTCTATAGGTGACAGAGTGCATGCTTTATCAGTTTATACTGCTGAACAGGTTACTGGATCAGTGTAAGTTGAGTGGCCTGAGATTTAACCCTACAACATGCTTACACTGTGACTCCATATTGCCCAATCACTTCTGAGTATTTCAGTTTACTAGGGGGTAGGTTTTCAGTTTGAATTGCGCTGGCCGTATCTTTGGAACATCTCAGGAGATGAATGCAGGGGTCTTTTTTTATGGGTACAGTGTTAACTTTTATGAGGATGCTCCCAAATAGTGGGATTCCACTAAGCACACCTTAGCACTTGGATGTAGGCCTAAATTATTTATTGCATTTTATCACTCCCAAAGTACGACCAATAACCTTTTGAAACAATGCGAGCTTTGCAGCGTTTTGCGGGGGTTGCATTTCCTCGTTTCATGAGTCCACGCTTAAAGACCGTGAATGCTGTGAAGAATGCTGAGAGCATGTTACCTGCCTGTTCCAGATTCTCAGCGCTCTCAAACGAATAGTAATTTACAAGCGTAAAATAATTCATTGTAGGCTGTATAGAAGCAGCATGATTTTGTGGCAGATGCAAGTTGTGGCTTAGTCATAGGCAGATTGCTGAGTGAAGTATTTGAACCACTGTAAAAAAAATAAAATTTATTTCTAATTTACGGTCTGGCTATTGTTGTATGACTTTGCTGAGCTCAGTTAAACACTTTCACTCGGATTAATCAGAGAAAAAGGGGTTTCCATCACTGTTTGTCATTCAGCGTGAGAGATTGGGGATTAATATTACAATGAATTCAATGTAATATAGTCTTTTAAGAGTAGCCTATCACTTTCTGCTGTAAATTGATTTAAAACTGTCTAAATTGTTAGGCCGTGAACAGTCTTGTGTGGTGATTTCCTTGATCAAGCACTTTTTTACTGTCGTTTGGCAGTAGTTCAGAGACAGAATGAGCTCTAGTGCTGTGTAAGTTTAAATTCGTTTGATCACGAGTGAGCAGCCGCCTCAGCTAGACTTCCGCTTCGCTAGGAGGATGAGCGTGCTGTTTTTGAATCGGAAAACTCAACACGGCTGCCATGGAAACCCACAGGAAACGGCGGTGCGAAACTTGAAAGACGAGAGGAGCGCAATTCTGAGACACGCGTGAGGTTGCTGTGAAATTGAAGATAGAAGCCCTCTGTGCTAGTTTTGCTAATTGAGACAAGGGAAACTCAGATAGAAACTGACTGTATTGCCTGTAGGCTACATAAATAGGAAATTGTTGTGCAACAACTTTCACTGTGAATTGGAGCTTTGAAATGCTCTTTTGCATTGAACCGTCTGACGCGAATCAAAGTGGAAAAAGGGGCATATTCAAAGAACCATTAGGGAGGAGAAGGTAAAGATGGAGAGAAAAATCAGCGAATTCAAACTCTTCAGGTTTCGTTCAGGGGCTTAATCGTGCTGTACTCCGTTGAAAAATTAAATTGAAAAGATAAGATCACCTTGTGCAAACTGGATTTTGAGACTTATAATCTGTTTATGTTATCTTTATTGAAGGGCATTCATAATGATCCATTTCCACATGCACTTATAACGAATGAATCTGGCCTGTACTTGGCTTGACAGGAGCCATGTGGAGTTGCTTATTGTGCATGTAAATAGTTGATGCATTGTCACTAAAGGAATCAAATTGTCCTTTGAAGTCCATTGCACAGCTTCTCAGGTTGTTTCTCCTGAGCATATCATCCAGCTGAGCACCTATTTGAGAGAGAATGGACATGTTACAAGGCTGCAGGCAGCATAATTATGCACTTTTTTTTTACATACTGAAAAGATGTCCACTCATTTTACAGCATTCATCCTCATCATAGCAGTGTTTGTGTGTCCAGACTCATTCATTTCTCCCTGCTGTCCTGATCACATTGTCTCGACTGTTTGCACACCATTTAAGATTAAGAATGTAAAAGAATAAAACTGACCAGTGAAATCTTTCCAGCTCAGATTAATTCTGAATCCGCTACCTTCATTTCAAGCCTGCCCCACGTCTTGCTGCCATTTTGATTTATGTTATGTGGCATCTGCCTCTCTGGAGTTATTGGTGTTTCACAATCTTTAGGGGCATATAGATTTGTGCAGTGGTTTCACGCTTCGAGCGCAGCAAATTAATTATGAATAAAAAATTGTATTGAACAAAAAACTTTCAAAATTGTTCTCTTTCAACGGTGACTACCAAATCATCAGTGCTCAAATGGCTTTGCTGGTAGAACCCTGTTCCTATTAGCAGTAGAGCTTCAGGAAAGGACTTCATGAGAGCTTTTCGAATGGCTTTGCTGGTAGAAACCCTGTTCCTATTAGCAGAAGAGCTCCAGGAAAGGTCTCAGGAAATACTACAGGACGCATGCAGGTCTGTCAGTCCCTAATACATTATGGGAACCTCATTCATACTGTTAGTACACAGCTTTATTAGGCATTCGAGTATCTCACACAGTAGGCTCTCATGTACGGCCCGTGTGATTCCCGAGGGCGTTTGAGAGCGGAGCAGGATTGAGTACGCGAGAGCACCGGAGCGAGGTTTTAGCACCCACAAGCCACGCTGCTGCCCTTCCCTCACTTCAGCGGACTGTTCCCCTCGCTAACATTTCACTGAGAATAATGGGCTTGAGCACGGAGCTCAGGTGGGAGAGAGGGGGGAGAGGGCAGAGCAGCCCCAGCGGCGTTCCCAAAAGGCCGCGCTCACTGCAGACGAATGCCACACTCCAGGCATCCGTCAGGGAACGCACGTGGGCGCACATCTCTTTGTTACCCATTTGGACAGTAGATCAGGAGGGTTAAGCCAATGAGCAGACTGTACTCAGGGGAGGGAACTGAACAAATACCCTATACAGTTGTGGGTGGGGGGGGGTTGGTAGCTAGCTTGGTCATGTTACGCTGTCCCCATAGGTAGTTTTGAGGGCTTTAGGCTTTAGCAACGTTGCTGAAGGGTGCGGGTTCCGGCGTGGTCAGAGCATGCTGCCCTCCGTGCTGCAGCAGCTGCAGCTTGTGCTGCGGCCCTGCTGGGCCCGACGTCTCCACTGTGACATCATCGATGCCTGCGGCCAGACTGCAGAAAGGGAAGCGGGGGATTCCAAAACTCATGAGTCACCCTCGGTGTGTGTGTGTGTGTGTGCGCACACGTGAGGGGATGAGGGGTTGTGTGTGTGCATGTGTGTGTGGTTTGTGTGTGTGTGCATGCGTGTCTGTGTGCGTGCGTCCACGGGGGGTTGCACCATTCAGTGGCTATTTTCTCTGTGGCTCGGTCTGCACGCTGGCATGCACATGCTGGTGCACATGCTCTGTTCGTTCCCGAGTACGTGTCGGTACGCATCTGTGTGCCTGCGCCTCCCTGGGGCTGGTCCGGCCGGGGCTGGACTCCCTAGGCGCACCCGTGCGTGCGTGTGCGTGTGCGGACGCGTCCGCCGCGGTGCTCCCTGCAGATGAAAGCGCCGCCTCCACGGGCCGTTAAACTCCTGTGATTTAGCGCCGCGTTTCGCTGGGCCGCCAAGCCGCGACTCGCCTCGTCCGTACGCACCCCTCACACCCCTCACACACAGAGCCCTGCTGCACCACTGCCCCGCCACAGCTCTGAGAACGGAAGCTCAAATGCACGGCTGCACCAGCAGAAATGCACTTTACTGCCCTCACACACGGAGCAGTGTCACTTTCATATGTGGTCTGCATTACAGTTGCAAGGGTAATCTACATTTAGTACTGTATTCATGTTTTGCAAGTGAGTTCAGTACATCTGCGTTATTACATTTTTAACAAATGAATATAGTCCAATGCTAATATATTGCTGATATATATAACCCAATTCTGTTTTATTATTGTGAAATATTGCAAATTATGATGCTTATGCTGGCATTAGGCTACATTACAAATGAACACACCGTTCTATTACAAGTGAACACACTGTTGTATTACAAGTCAACACACTATTGTATTACAAGTGAACACAATATTTTATTACAAGGAACACACTATTATACTGCAGATGAACACACTATTATTTTACAAATGAACATACTGGTATTTTACAAATAAATACTAGGCTATTATTTTTCAAGTGAAATCCAACAGAGCCTGGGGGCTACACCCTATTTTAGCACAGGAGTTTGTTTTTATCGATCGCGCTGTACGTTTTCGGCACCTTTGTCAGTGAGAGTACAGGGAGGATGCTGTCCCTGACCCAGCTCTGCCACGAGACTGAATTTATCATCGTCCTCGACATCGCATGCTAAACGTGCTAACGCTGCTGTGACCAAATCATGCTGTTTGCACACAGGCACGATGGGTATTTCTGCTGGATTAAATTGTACAGCGATGGATGAGGACCGATTTGATGGACAGGTTTAGTGCTCATTTTAGATCAATAATGGAAAATAGAAATAAATAATGCACAGTATATCTGTTTTTTTCCATTTAGTTAAACAAGCTTTGTGGGATAGGTATTTCGCAGTTTAACGTGGGCCAGTGTATTTACACGGTCAGATTAAATGCTCTTTGCCCGTCGGTACCTCTGTGTGTCGACTAATATTTTTGTCACTCTCGCTTGTTTTGCGTCCTTTCAGTACATGTGCTTTCAAGGGCTTAAGAAATCCATATTTTGTGACCTCTTCCTCCGAGTGAAGATTAAATCGATTCAGTTTTCACAGCAATACGTGCATTTCGAGTTATTCTTCATCTGCACCAGCCCGAGGACTGCAGAGAGCAGCAGGCTTGGAATACTGATGCAACTGGCGGGTTTCAAGTTTAATAATTAGTAAATTAGAGTTTATGATTATATTCACTCTTTGGCACAGTCAACAACAAAATTGAACTCCGGTGACCGCTTAGAAGCATTCGCGCAGGATTTGTTTTTATTTGAAAAAATGGCAGTGGGTTTAATAATTTTTTTATGAACGATTTATGAGTGTTTATGTGGCTTTGGTATGTAATGACACTGCGGGCTCTCTGATATCAGATGGGCTATTCTTTATATGTTTTAAGTTTGAGTGTAGAATTGGAAAACCCCTTGACACCTGGAAAAGCTTAGAACAGTCTAGCTCTGTGGAGAAGCAGAAGTCATTAAAATTTATCAATATAAGATTACACAATACATGACTTTCCACAAAAAGCCTCTGTAATGCGATGGACTTGGAAACTGAAAAACAAGACCAGGTCAAAACCTAGTATATGGCTGGAGCTAACACACTTCATCCGGCCGACCAATGGTGTAACTTCATAACTCGGCCAACCAATGGTGTAACTTCATCACTCACTCAGTCACAGAAATTTGCGTTTATAGGGCTAGCCCGCTGTTGCAGTGCAGCCAAAAATTCAGAGTAGGGTACACCAATAAACTTGCGTGTTTCCTCAGAACAGTCTTTTATCCTCAACCAATCAGTGTCCTGCAGTGTGTCAGCTGGTCCTACTTTTACTCTGGTTGACACTATCAACACTGTGGCCATGCAGAGCACCACAAGCTGCTGCCTGAGATGTGACTGCAAAGACCTTTGCGGGGAAAAAGGGGGTGATGGGTGAAGTGCTTTGGGGATCGGCCAGACCGCACATTGGAGAGTTCATCTGAGCAGAAAACATGTTACCTTTCTTACCTTAATGTTGCCTATATTAATGTGTTGTTGCTCACTTTTTCAGTATGCAAGGAAACATGAAATAAAGGGAATCCATGTTCTTCTCACTGTTTGTCTGTGTGTAGTATTTAATTTGTTCCCCAGCTGTTCAGGCGCTCGCCGGCCATTATAAGCGTCCTATAATAGTTCATCTGTCCTCTAGTGAATTACCTCCACCTCCTACCTAATGAGCACTTTGGGAAAAGCATTCTCCCCCGGGGAAAGTACCTGGAGCTAATTTACGTCAGGCTCACTGGCTGAACGAAAGCAGGCGAGTAGGGGCAGATTGGACAATGTAGGCTATTTTGCTTTGGGTCTCTTTTTTTTTTTTGTGTGGGGGGGAAGAAAATAGTAGTGGCCTTTAGGATGACAAGAGCCGAGTTGATTCTAATGCGGCGTACTTACGGCTGCGCCGCTGCGCCCGTGGGAGGGGAAATGAACCTGTCCAGCAACTGGCAGTTTGTGTCTGGCAGAAATTGGAGCGGTTGAATGGGAGCGCTCTCTTAGCGCGAGGGGCACATGAATGCCACGTCTGCGACTAATGATAACTCCTGTCGCGGAGGTTAATTAAGGGTTCGAGGAGGTCTGACAAAGGCCACTCCGGCTCTTTCTTCAAGGATTATCCCGGCCCTCGGAGCGCTCGCTCTCCCGGAGCTCGCCACATACAGCGGGAGGAGGGAAGAGAGGCTCTTAATGTATGGACGGGTGCCTGAAAGAAACCAATTTCAGAGACTTGCCGTGGAGGTCCTTAAGCCAGGGGGCTGCCCGCTGCACTGCCTGATGAGAATCAGAGGTCAAGCCTCTCAGGCTGGGGTGGGAAACCCCAGGCTGCCAGTGCTTAAGTATAGCCAGTACATGTTGGTTTTCCTGAATGGCTTTGCTATAGACCCCGAAAGCTCAGTTACAAATGTCTTCCAATAACCACAGGTGCCAAAGCCTAGATTAAACTCTACTGCTATAACGGTTCTGTAACCAATTGTTATTGGTGTGTACCGGATAAGGTTGCTGTAGCTCACTATGGGTATTAAGGTTTTAGCGTAAATGAGAAAAACTCCAAGACATGTAGTCCGTCTTGATTGAAATAGTTTTTGCTGCAGCAGTGAGTCAGAGAACAGCTTAGTTCAGAGGGTTTATATGGGTCTTAGAAAAAAAAAAAATAGGATTAGTTATTTTAACATGATGGTATTAAATAAGAAACCTGTGATGAAGTCGCTGCTTACATTCCCGCTATAACTAATCTGTTTTTCCCCACTATTTCTTTCAAATTAATTTTTGCTGTTTTGATGTGTTATCTCAGGCATTATGATTTGTGTTATTTTGTCTGCTCGTTTGTCTTGATTTGGTTTTAATTTCCTTGGATACTAATCTGAAATGTTTTGTGGGTGTTTGTTATTGAAGTACTGTGTACTGCTGGAACTAATTAGGTCCTGATGAAAACAAATGAACATTCTTCACACCTGAGCTTTAGGCTTATGCGATAGTAAATAGCAAATCACATAGGACCACTACAAGCATTTTGAAAAGGGTAATGGAATGTAAACTAAGGTGTATAAGTAGTTGCGTCATGTTATCTGTGTTTATGACAAGATAACGTTCTTCGTCGAGGTAGAGAATGTTGAAAGCATATTCGATAACCACCGCAGAAATGCGACGCCCGCCATTTGTTTACACTTTAATGCCTTTCCCTCGTCGTTCCCGGCGACAGCCGCCGTGAAGATTTGCCGAGGCAATATCGTCGGCGACGGGAGGCTGTACGTTTAAATGTGGAGACGATAACGATTCCTCACCCGAGCAGCTCGTTCCGTTCTTGGAGAGAAGGAGGGGGAAAGCCCGCATTAATTCTCCGGCATGCACTGGACAGAGGGGTCTGTTCACCTGAAGGCTGGTTTTCGCAGAGCCCCAAATGACGCAGAAACAGATGGGAATCCACGGGAAGGGGCACAGAAATAGAATCCGTCGCAAACACGTTGCCGCAGGCGTCCGCGGGACACGAGAGGCGTGACCGAAGGGAAAGCGTCATCGAGATGGCGGGAAGACTCGACGGAAGATTCGGGGGCACCGAGGATTAGGGTGAAATCCCACGGTGCGTGCCATTTAAACAGCAGCAGCGCATGGACGCCTCTTCTGTACGGCAGATGGAGAATAAGGAGAGATTAGACGCATTAGAGTCTTGCGGAAGCAGTTTTGTGTCACAAAGGGAGCGTTCCTCCCCAAAACGAAGTCATGCTCAATGTCAGGTGCTATGCCACGCTTAGAGGTCACGCCGTGACCGGTCGATTCGGCACCCCCCCCCCTAAAACAGCCTCCTCCCCCCCCCTTCTAAAAGCGCCCCGCTAACCCGAGCCGTGTGTTTTCCATTACCTGCGACGCTGCTGGCTCCCTAATGGAGCGCTGCGGAGTGAGGCACAGCCAGACCCGCTCTGACCTTCAGTCTCAGTCACGGCCAGTCTGAGTGCATTTCACACACAGACGGCACAGAAAATTGGGCTTTACGCTTTAAAGCCTTAATACAGCTCCCACTCCTGCTCTTCCTCAAATGTGAGAGTGTGTGTATGTGTGTGTGAGAGAGAGTGGATGTACGTGTGTGTGTGTGTGTGTGTGAGAGAGAGAGAGAGAGAGAGAGTGGGTGTACGTGTGTGTGTGTGTGTGTGTGTGTGTGTGTGTGTGTGTGTGTGTGTGTGTGTGTGTGTGAGAGAGAGTGGGTGTACGTGTGTGTGTGTGTGTGTGTGAGAGAGAGTGTGTGTGTGTGTGTGAGAGAGAGAGAGTGGGTGTACGTGTGTGTGTGTGTGTGTGTGTGAGAGAGAGAGAGAGTGGGTGTACGTGTGCTTGCGTTGCGTACACATGCAGTGATTTATAGCATTCACACACATCTGTTACCCGGTGCTCTGCTGACTCAACAGCCTCCATCCCCACACGGATCTGAAGGCCGTATCCTACAGGAGGGTCATCCATACACGACACATCTACTGCACTGATGCAGTGTAGAACTAGCGCTGGTATTGATGCCCTTCAAGAAAGGTCACATGGCAGGAGTGGAACCCCTCATTTTTCTTTCCCGCTTTGAAAGGTTTTGCATAGGTGTACAATCGATAGTTTCAGTAGAAGTAACTCGAAATCTGATGGTCAGGGATTCCTTCATTGTTCTGTGAGGTTTGTAGGCCTCTCAGAAAGCAACAGCGGGCTTGACACACCTCCGTGTGCGCGAGGCGTGGACCGTGCCCGAAATGGCAGCTGGAACCCATCTGACGTGTTCCACGTGAGATTTCAACCGCCGCATTTATCATCCGACTCTTTTTTCCGCTACATAAACACTGAGTGCATGATTACGGCTGCACCGTGCAATCCTTTTTCTCTTCTTCTTTTTTTCTTTTTTCTTTCTGCTGCCCGTTTGGAAAGTCTGAGCGTCTGCGGAGCTCAGTCCGGTGTCGGACGGAGTGCTTATTTTCATCATCCGTCACGAGTTCGGTTTCATTCCAGAGTTCAGCGGCCGTCCTGTTCCCCGGGACGAGATGCATGTATTTCTGTTTCCGAGGATGTTGATGCTAAGGGCTGTCATGTTTTGTCGCGCTGTTTATTAGTGTGGTTTTGATATGGGAGATGTTCTGTCCTGTAGCAAGTGGCTGTTTGCCATTAAAGGGTAAGGATGCGTTATGAGGTTTCGTGGCAGGAGGCCTTTGTGTTTTAGAGTAACTGGAAGTGGATTAGCTTTCACGCTGATAGTAGACCTCGCTTTGCCACATGTTATTCAATTACCAACAACAATACTGCTGTCCAACAGTGTGAGTTATAGATATGTATATATGCAGTCTGGTGGGTACTGGTGGGAAAATGTTTGGTAAAGTGGCAAATTCACATAAAGATGCTGCAAAACCTGCATTATAGCCTATCTGCTACGACATATAGTGGAAGCAAATCATGTCTCTCACAGCTAGAGTTGTTCAGGTCTTCCGGCTGTTCATTTCTTAGGCATATTCAGATGCATATAGCAAAAAAAATGACCTCGCCTCTATTTCCTTTCAGCATGCTTTTTTAATGAAAATGCTTGGCTGGGTATTCTGTTTACATTGTATTAGGAACACTTTAACATCAATCTTATTATTATTGCTCTAGTTTATTAGCATACCAAAACCTGATGACTAGACCTGCACTGTGTTTGCTTTGGATGTTTGGGCCCTACTGACTGGGAACATTATTAGTATGAATATCAAGTAAGAACTTAAGTGAAAATATTGCTTTTTTTCTGAATGTAGATTTTCACAGTACTGAACATCATTGTCATTCATTTCACCTGATAGCGTGTTAAATTTTGGCTTAAAGACTAAGCTTGACCGTAACAAAACTTTGCTCATTAAATGATTTCTCTTGGCTAATGGTTGTAGTCAATAACTGCTACCTGCTAACTGCAAACTCAGTTTCCTGCAGCTTTAGCCAAGAATAGTTGTGCTAGCAAACCAGCTTGGTAGTCATCAAATTTTAATACTTCGATGACTACCATCTAAGTATTAACATACTCTCTTCATTGAAGTACAGCCTACTCCATGTAGTTGTGTTGTGAAATCTAGCTTACACACTTACTATTTCTTCTGTACATGAGAGAGATTTGCGTCTGAGTTCGGTCTGTAGCCGGCTGGTCGATGGACTGATTATGACAGTTGGGCTTGTTCACTTGTTTTACTTTGAAAACTCTCCCTCGGCTTGTGGGAAACAGAACAGGGCATTGACCAAAGATGTTAGGGGCAGTTTGTGGTACCATCTCCAACTTCTTCCCAACTTATCTTTCCACGGGTAAAGTATTACCCTGTAAAATGGTTATCTACAGAACAGGGGCTTAAACCTTACCTGTTGTCAATAAATGAGAGTTCTCATAAAAACACCAAGTTACATACAACTTTTGGCAACATTGTCACTTTATTGCTATGCAAGCAACTAAAAAAAGCAATCTACCAAGGATAGCCCAATGCATGTGTTTGTATATCCGGACAGACCAGAGTGAACTGCAGTGTTCAGCTTCATTTTGGTCAATTAGTAGCTATATTCTAAGGGCATTGTGAAGGAAAAGAGAAACAAAGTGAACTATAGGTATTATGTAAGAGTGTGCTGGGAAATCAGGGAAAGTCATTGTGTCAGATGTGTAGGTGCTGGTACCCTGAGGCACATCACTGTCTGACATCCCAGAATGCACCCCTCATACAGTCACCAATGTTTCCAGTGTGTCATAGTAGTAAGAGATCTGCTTTTGCTTACACCAGACCCTGTCCAGTTATGGTACAGCTAAGTCTTTAAGCATGCCTTGGGTTCTGCTTCATTACAGGGTTACAAAAACTTTGGTAGAAAACGCCTCCCTGATGCAGGTGAACATTATAATTGAATGAATTCTGAAAAATTATGTAACATAATTTTTGGATGTATGAGTCATATTTAATGTGAACTCAGATTTTAGTTAGAAAATGCTGAATGGCTGACAGTGAACTTGTAGATCTGGTTTTGAAGTAATAAATCATTGAGTTGTTAAAAGTGCTTTATTGGTAGGCCTATATAAAGTGACAAAGGACCTACACCTGTAGTGTAAAGGTAGCCTACTTCTTTATATAGGCTAGCTGCAGTAAATTAAAGTACACAGCTTTTGATGCAATCTGATCTGGTGGCCTGTCATCTTTACTGCCTTTTATTGTCTAAATCACACAAAGATACTGTATGAATTATATGCATTATGTCCTATTCTTAGCATACGTAACATAAACTATTTCTGCAGTATGTGATTTTGAGAGTCTTTTGTAGGCTATTCATTTTGGCATTATGTTGGTAGATTTAATGTGTCTGCCAAACAATGTTTGTACATATTGTAAACTGGCCTTAACTGAATGAAGGTTTAACAATGTGCCACACAGATTAAAAAGCATCTGTTATAATCTTATAATTTCGTACTATGTCAATATAGGGCACCTTCTTCACAATCAATTCAGAATTGAGGCTAAGACATGTTGTTAATAACAGGCTGGAATTGAAACTAGAGCTTTTACTCAGTTGAAGTAATGGAGTGTATGCTTTCATCTGATCAATGTCATAAACAAAGCATGAAAATTAAATGATAAAATAGAGAGACCTGTCTAGCCTGCTTCACATGAATTAGGCTACATATAGGCTACTGTGTAAACGGAGTGCAGTCTTGCAGGGGTACCCTGGACTAACCAGGAAACATCTGGCATCAGGGTGATGTCGTTTTCATAATTGATTGGGCATTTTCAGTAACCACTTTGTACTGCACTTATACCATCCTCTTTGGAGCCAAGTCAGTTTTTTTTGTTGGGGCTGTTATGTTTTACGACATTGTTTTTTCTTTTTCTTTTTTATGTAAGACGCACCAGTGTGGGAAGAAATACAGGTTATTGCAGCGGCCTTTTGATTTGTATGTGGGGTTAAAAAACCCTGAGAGGAGCACGCAACCTTTCCGTGCCCTTGAAACTCGCATATGTGTAAAAAAACAGGAACGTTTGGGATTAGCGCTAACCGTGCCGAGTGCTATTGTGTGCATCCCCCGGTAACGGCAGTCCTGGTCTTTCTCCCCGCAGATTAATGAGCTCAGCCACGTTCAGATCCCAATCATGCTGATGCCTGACGACTTCAAGGCCTACTCGAAGATCAAGGTCGACAACCACCTCTTCAATAAGTGAGTGCCTCGGAAATGCACTTAAACGTGGCATGTTTACTCAGCAGCCCGTGAAATTGTGCAGATATTTGATTGGATCGTTTTAGATCTCGCAAACCGCCGTTTCTGCTGAGTGGTAGGCAGCGGGGTTGGCCTGCGCTCTGGGCGAATTACTCCGGTTGTGGTTTGTAATCCTGGACGGTTGCTGGCGTTTCGCCTTTGGGCAGTAAACTTTGCCTCGGTGACTCTATTTCAGTCTTAGTATGCGTGGAACTTGTCTGCACAGTTGTGAAGGTTAATTTTGTTAGTAGTGTAGTCCTTCACATACCACAGATAAATTTGTTAGCTGTAGATTTGGTTTTTTGTAATGTATTAATTGTATACTGCACCAATTGTGGCCTTCTAATTCAGTTGGTTACAGTTGAACAACCAACTCATTTGACCATATCTGTATGCAAATGATGATGTCACCGGTATGCCTGTCATTGGTATGCCTCTTACCCCACATATAAATGTTTTGGAAACAGAAAGCTGAGATCTGTTGAAGGTATGCAAGGCCCTGTTTTGAGGTGGCAAGGCAATCATAAATTAGCATGCCTGAATAACAGAATGAATTTTAACAGTACATTCACACTCTGTGCACTGTACAGGTAGCAGGTATTACATCTTTAATGAGATGAATGTGTGACTTGACTGAAAAAGCTGGATGCCTTCCACAGTCTCCTGAATGAAATCTTGAAATATCTGGTTTAGTTTTTAACATTGCTGTCCACTATTAAAACTGTTGCTAATGTAATCTAAGTTAATGTTGCTACTGATAATGCCACTAACGTTAGGCTATAATTAGGTTCTTGTATCTGAGTCATCTTTATACATTGAACGAACGTAAGCTTGTCTCTTAAGCTCAGCGTGCTTTTATGATCATTGGTGTGTTTGCTACGAGAATCGAGGTTTAGGTCTCGTTCCCCAAAACCCTGAATATTCACAGACATTGCCTATGATTCAGTCAACATTCGTCCATAGCTGATCCACTTGTGAATGCAGTTTTTCTTGACAAACTCACTTCATTAGCAAGTTCATTTAGTGATTGCTGAATTCACCAAACTGTGTTTGTGAATGAAAAAAATGCTGATTTGAATTCATTTTTCATTGAAACTCAAGACAAATTTTGACAAATGTTCCTGACCTCTGTAAATGTAATGTCAGAAGAAAGCTTGAATTTTAAACAGCTAAGGATGCATCAGTGTGATTCTGTAATATATTGCATGTGTTAATTATAAACATTGCATTTTGGCCTATTTATATTTCAATATAATTTGTTCTTGTTTTATAGGGAAAACATGCCAAGCCATTTTAAGTTCAAGGAATATTGTCCTCTTGTCTTCCGTAATTTAAGAGAGAGGTTCGCCATTGATGATCAGGACTTCCAGGTATGTGAACGCTTTCTTTGTCAAAAACCTCTACTTTCAAGGACGATGTACTTTGCCTGTTAGCAATTCACTGTCAGTCATTGCAGACAACCTGTCTGTAAGCAGCATCTAGGGGTATTGTTTAAGTTCTGATTGACTTCAGGAATTGTTTCTCTGCTTATCTATCTTCTGGGACCCAAACGAATCTACTCAATCATGAAAGTTATAATAACTTAATTGAAGAGTGATTGAACTTTTATGTCCAAAAGAAGGGCCTATCTAAAAATAGTTTAAAAAAAAAAGGCCAAAAAGACTAGTTGTACGGGAGTTTTGATTTGCCGCTAAGCTCTAATGGAACCCTATATTACAGCCAAGTTTTGTTGGGTTAGGTGGGCAGGATGGTGGTTTGAGTGATGCCTGCTCTTAATATTTTCAGTGGCTTTCCGTTATTGTGATGGAGAGGTTGCGCCCTCAAGCCATTAGTTATGCTTATCTTCTCAGTGTGTCTCAGAGCCAAGTCCTTGTCGAAAGGAAGAATGATGGCTTGAGGTAGACGTGATGGAAGCGGGAGCACATTGCTGCTGTGTCGTGGTCTCGAACGTTAGAATAGGCTGAAGACCGAGTGAAAAGATTTTATGGAAAGTAGAACGCTCGAGTGGAACAAAATGGCAGAAAGATAATGCGTCTTTACCACTGTGGCTTCGTTCTGTGGTTACCCATGCGGGCAAGAACAGCTGACTGCAGCACTGCCTTCTACGTCTAACATCCGTTGCTGGACTCAAACTTTCCAGCCTCTGTGCGTCTGTTTCTTTTGAAAAGGAGGTGACTGTGAAGAAAGCGCTACGTTAGCGCTTCTCTTGTCTGACCCACATCGACCCTTTCTGCGACCATTTAAGCAGCGACATTTTGAAGCGATGAAGAGCGAGCGGTTTAATAAGCTCCACGTTCGACACATGCACTCCGCCTGACGCTCGCGCTAAGCAGGGTAAAGCAGGCCGTAATTACACTCTTGAAAGGCAAGGCGCAGGACGTGATTAATGAGAAAAAATTTTCCAAGTCAACGTTCAGTCTGTCATCATTATGGGCGCCATTATGGCATGTAATGACAGCAATTTTGCCACCTAAATGGAGTGATTTTGTTTAAATTCCCTTCAGTCGCACCTCATGTTTTTAAGCCTCTGTCTGCTCCGTGCTGAACGGCTGGATTTGGAATGGAAGAGCGGGCAGCTCTTCTTCGGTGTTTGCAGATAGCTGCAAAGTCGGGAGGTCTGTCGGTCAGCACGACTGGGAGAAGGCTTAACGCTGCTAATGTAAACCGATAGAAGAGAAGCCCTCAGAGAACACGCCGGGAGCCTGTGGGCTGTGGGGCCTGCATCTGTGGTCTCTCCGCCTCAGCGAAGGCTGCACCTTTAAATCCATTGCCCCAGATCCTTTTTTTTTTCCCGCTCAGAGCTCAATAAGCACTCTGGCCCTAGGTGCCGCCCCCTTGTTGCACCAGCTGTTTTCCAGGGATTAATCAACAGTGGGGCTTTGAGGCTTGTAGTTGTCGCCGTGAGCACTGAGGTAGGCAGACTGGCAGAGAGAGCCCCGAGGCCCCCACCCTGTGCGCAGAGAATTTACCGGGCCATTGTTTGACCTGGGCACCTGAACCACAGGAAAGCTACGAGGATTATTAAACATCAGTTGGCCTCGTGTTGCTCTGGGCACTCGCTTCGGATTCCTCTCATTCTTGCTCGATTCCTTAGTGTGGCCCGGAACGTGTAAATGCTTGCTTCGGCAGCGACTGGCGAATATAAATCAACATTCGCGAGCGTTCGACCCCCCCCACACGTGTCTTTATTTTTATTTTTTATTTTTTTGGGAAGATCGCGGTCAGAAAATTCAGCTTCTCCACAAAATGGACGCTGCCATTTGCCAGCTGCAACAGGAGACGAGGGACACATCTGTGAGAAATTTACACAGCCTAATGACCGCGAGTTAAGATAACGTGGGCAAATTGAAAACTCCCGCTCTGGTGAGATAGCTAGCGAAAGCCTGTGACTCTGCGCTAAGGTTCACTTCCCATTCATGTCCAGTGGATTAAGACCGATGCAGCAGTAATGAGGCAAATCGGAGCTGAGCGATGCGCACGGCCCGAAGCGTGCAACGGATTAGCCGCGCAGCTAAGACTCGGAAATCGGAAAACAAGCGCGACAGCTTCCGACCGGCCCCGCGTTGGGCGGAGAGCGTAACGGTCAGGGAGCTTTCCTGCGCCGGATTTCACCGGAACGCATTCCCAAAAGCCTCGGCTCAGGGGTCCAGAGGGCTGCGTAGTGGCTCAGGCTGGTCAACTGGCCTGGGAATGGTCGTCAGAGGGCGGCCTGAGCTGACGCAGCAACTGCAGCCTTGCAGGCAGGCAGCAAGGACAGACTGCTGTCCAGTGGTGTTTATTTGAGGTTCGCACCTGACAAAGACGCAAAATTAGGTTACGCTAATGAAGACTGCAGCGAATTGCCTCTTGTTCAACCAGTCATGCAGCACATCCACTGACAGTTACACATAGGCTGTGAATTGTGACATAACATGAAGACGAAACAAAGAGCTACTCTCAGGAGATGGAAATTCTCAGTTGGAAATTCTCACTGTCACTGAGTACAGCTGTTAACCCACGTGATTGCAGGAAAAAAAAGAACATTGTAAGCCCACACAACTAGAATATTAATGACGAATATTGCTATAGATTTTCTGTTCGTTCTTGTCGTGCCTCTAATGGGACAAATGGGAAGGGCGATACCTCACTCCAGTGTGAAAATTGCTTTAAATGAGTCGGAATGCACCCCATTCTGGTCTTCAGGCCCACCAGCCGAGGGACAGAAACTCAAATGTCACACCGATGGCCTGGATAAAATGTGAAGGGGTGAGGGAGGGTGTTTGATTCCCTTTGGTTCAGCTGCGCTGCCCTTTAATCAGAAAGGAAATGTTGCTTTGGCCAAGCCCGGCTCTGCGGTTCCTGAAGATGTTCCAGTGGGAGTCTGAATGGTTTGGGGACCTCTAGAGCCAGGATTCCCAAAGGGCCAAACGGAGCCGACCTCCCGTGCGCCCGCCAACAGCCTCCTAACATTTCTCCATTATTTACCATTTCTGCTTTGAGGCTGTACAAATTTTGTCTGTAAGCGTTTTTAAATAATAATTTTAAATAAGATGTATATCAATTCGCATTCACAGAGTTTACTTACAAATGCCTGACTGACGTTAATCCGACACGATTTTGGATACCGTGTACTGCTGCAAGCTGTTCAGTTACCAGATTTATTCTAAGAGGAGATTGGAAGGGCTCTACTTTCCGGCCGGCGCGTGGCGTGTTGCGAGCCATCGCACTGGTGAAGTGCTATTTCTGTCCTGGATCTGGACACGCCTGACTGCCGTTTGGCAGTTTCATGACTCGTGTGGTGTGTGCCGAAGTGGGAGGCGAGCCACTGCTGGGGTGTGTCAGGCAAGGTCAAGCAGAGCACTGCACTTTTTGTGCAGCTTATTGCAATTTTGGTATCCGTCTATAGTCAGCGATTTGCGTCCTCGCCTCCTGCCTGCTCAGACCATGTCTCTGGTGTTAAGTCACAACCCAGCGCACGTTTGATGTACAGTGTGTAAAATTTCTTGTGTTCTTCTTTTAAAAAAAAATAAAATTTCAGTGGAAAATTTATATTAAACGAGAGAAAGCAGTTCAAAAGTTAAAAGAATAAGAGTGCCAGAATTATATTGGCGCACAATCCCATTCCTGCTCACTTACACAAATATGCAACAGGGAGGTAGTTTCTAAGAAAAGACTAGAATAAAGAGGTATGTTTTGATAATGGGCCTGATAACTTCAAGCTTCATGTGGATTCGATACATGCTATGGCCAGAAGCGATGAAAATGTACCTCTTTGGCCATGCACACCAATGAAAATACAACTCATTACTGTTGTTGTTTAAAGTATGTTTTTGTGAATTCTCTTAATCTATGGGTGCGCGCACACACACAAACACACACACACCTCCTGCTGTGTGTGTCAGGGCACGCTGGAACGGCACGCTCGTTTCAGACAAAGGCAGCATCGCCTTGGCCTCTGAGTCCCTCGGAACAGCAGAAGATGCTGAATAATTAATCGGAGGTTGGTTTTGCCAACGTTGCCTTTCCCGCGAGAGGCTGTCAGCAATGGCAGCACCAGGGACACGAGGCCCCGCGTTTGCCCTCACTGCAAGAGAGCATCCGGGCCGGGTTAATGGCATTGTGCCCCTCGCCCCCCTCCCAACGACCCGCACTCCACCTCCTGGGCCAGGGGAGGGAGGAGGCGGGGGGTCGGGGCTTCATTGTTTATTCAGCTCTGTCTCTGCGGATAGTCTGCTCATCAGCGAAGGATCACTGCGGGGGAGTCCAGGGAGAGGCAGCCTCTCGCTGCTCCCCTCACACGCACAACCAAATGATAAAAATTCAGATGAATGCTTACTTGAGTTTGAACTGAAGTTGTTTAAATTACTCAGAGGCTCCTTCAGCGGTTCTCAGACCCACATTGCCAAATTCAGCAGGAACTTTTCCCAGACATTCTCCTGAGCTCATTTCTCCTGAGCCACAAGAGCCTTTTCTCATCTTTATGATAGCAGGCTCCAGGCTTTCTGCCTAATAGTCAGGGTTTCTCCAATGTTTTGATTTGCAAATTAGGCACCATGATAGCTGCAGTGGTTTTTAACCCTCCCCCCCTCCTCACCGCAGAAGTGATGAGTGCAATGTGACGTTATTTTCAGCCTCTCATTTCCATGGAAGAGGCTTGCTGAGAACATCCCATTCATTATTCCTCTGCTTCATTACTCCTTCGAGTGTCTTCATGTATATTCAGCAGGGAATGCCAAGGAGACTGGTAGCTGTAGCGACTTGGACAACTTCTGCATTTTTTTTACAACATATCCATTTATATATATATTGAAGCAATTTAAGTGCCTTGCTCAAGGGTACATTGGCAGTGTTCTACCTGGGAATTGAACTGCGACCTTCAGTTTACAAGCCCGGCTCTCCACTGCTGCTACAGTGGCTCCGTAGTGAAGGGAAAGGAGTCCAGAATGGACACCAAGCCCTGTGGGTCACTAGCCGAAGGTTCGGGATCAGGACCCATGAACGGATCATTATCCAGCGCACAGTTTAATGCTCCCAAGGGAAATTAATCAGCTTCGGGGCAAAGACGATATTTCAGTCGTACCGGTCTTCGTCATCACCCTCAGTGGCTGGTGTGGAGTCCAACAGCAGCTGTAGACACACAACATGCACTGCAGCACAACATAAAGAAGACATACGACCTGCTCCTCCTGTGCTGCATCAGCAATAGATTACGCACACAGTATTATAGCGTTTAATTTTGCGGCTCTACCCTAAGCGCAGATTTGTATGTCTCCATAAACGCGCTTGTGGGATCCTCCTGAACCAGGAGAAATCATTCAAAAGCCCCATCAGCGCAAAACTTGGAACCTTGGCCCATTTCCCAGAATCCTTCGTGCCTGGCTACGCTTGGCGTCCCAGACTGCGGGGAAGGTGAAGCTGCGCGCACAGCGCGGAATGTGCCGGACTGCGGGGGGTGAGCGGGACCAGGGAGACGCAGGAGAGAGGGGCAGCCAGCGGACTGTAGGAGAGACTGAATCCCTGAGTCAGACAGGGAGGCGTGCTCCCCTCCCCCTGTAGAACTGTTCTCAGCTGCATCGCTCAGCTCTTCTGGTACAAACTCACAGCAATTCCCAAGCCTCAGACGCAAATGGGGGAAATGATTTGTACATGATTTTTTTGGTCTGAAAAAATCTGATCTGGGGAAATTTAATTTTCTGGTTTTGACCTCATTTAACCCTCCTGTTATGTTGCGGGTCAAATTGACCCTTTTTAAAGTTTGAAAATCTAGGAAAAATACTTAAAATTATTTTTTCAGTATGAAACTTCTTCTACTGGCCTTAATTAGTGTAATCAACATTTTAAATGAAAATGGTTTATTTCATGTATATGCAAACCCCCCCTGTATGGGGATTGACCCGGGAACATTTTTGCTGTACCTAAAAAATGAACAGAACAGGAGGGTTAAGGATTTGTACAAGAATTTGATCTAGAAATAGAAAACCAGGATACACACAAGCATCATACATAGCGGTCTGTCATTCTAAAGTTTGTCTAGTTGTGTGGTTTTTGTATAGGATTGTGTGTATATTGCACTGCTTTTATTCTCGTTATACTAAAGCACATATAACAGGGAAACTTGCCATTCCCATTAACCAAAATGTGGAGTATGTGGAGCTTTAAATGTGAACTGGCCAATGTGAACTGTTGAAAGGAAACGTGTTATGTGTTTTAATAGTGAATTTAAATGTGCTTGAATGAACTCAAGTTCATTTTTCCACCTGCAGTCCAGAAGGTTTGTAGCACAGCTGTCTTTGAGAACTGCGATGCCTGGTTGCCATGGTAGTTCAGAGGTGACCAAGCCAAGTCCTGGAGAGTCACAGGCTCTGCTGGCTTTCGTTGTAACTTGCCATTTGGCCAATTGATCAATTAGAGCAGTCAGTTACACAGTCATCTCACCTCACCTGGTTTCTTGGGTCTAAAGTGATTGTTGTATGTATGGTGAAAACCAAAAACAGCAGACCCTTGTGGCTCACTGGGACCAGGGTTGTCCAGGCCTGTGGTAGTTGAATTAGGCTAATGGGTCTCTGAGCACCCAAAACTCACAGACCTGAGTCATCGTCCACCATCCCCCCCAGTGGCTCACATTATGCATTTCTCATGTCAGTGACAGCACCGTTTTGGAAAGTGTCCCATCTCACTCAGCCTCCCGCCTTTTCCTGCAGAATTCCCTGACCCGAAGCGCCCCCGTCACCAGCGACGCCCAAGGTCGCAGCGGGGCGCGCTTCCACACCTCCTACGACAAGAGGTACGTCATCAAGACCATCACCAGCGAGGACGTGGCCGAGATGCACAACATCCTCAAGAAGTACCACCAGGTACGGTACCTGCTCCCCAGTCAGCCACCGTTCTCAGTGCTCAGATATGGCTTTGCTTACTGCATGTACCTTCAGGCGTCTGGCGTATTTCCATTTTGTGACTTTACTGTTAATTTGTCCCTTTGAATTTGTCCCTTTGAATAATGCTGCAGGTTTATGGGTTGTGAAGCACAGTTGCTCAAAGCCTGACTTGGTTTATTTTGGTGGTTCTTGAAGTGTTTGGTACTACAATTGTACAATAACTGATACTGAATTCATAAAGGATGAAAGTATATTATTTGTATGAACTCCTATCCTTGTATCCATCACATGCCTTTAAATGACAGCTGGCGTAAGGTGCAGCTTCCTGATTATTCACAATCACAGTCTGCTCGTATTATAGGAAATAATATGTGGATTCTATCCTTTTGGATATTGCCACTATCCAGTTGGATTTTGCACCTATTTGACAATTTCGTAAGAACATAAAAAAGCCATATCTGTGAGCAGAAAACTTGGTGGTCTTAATCATTTCCCTGCTTGAGTCCATGTTTTGCAGTTATGAGTCTGGCACTTGGAAAGAATACTGTACCATTGCTCGGTTATTTTTTAACTGGGATGTAGCTACTCATTTCATTTGTGTCACAAGGTACTCTGTGTTAAGGCTGAGGCTTTATCGCACACGCACACACACACACCTTCGCACAGATACTCACATACAAGCGTATACCCCACCTTGCATTTTCCCTCGCAGTTCATCGTGGAGTGTCATGGCAACACGCTGCTTCCCCAGTTCCTGGGCATGTACCGCCTCACGGTGGACGGAGACGAGACCTACATGATCGTCACTCGCAACGTCTTCAGCCACCGGCTCTCGGTCTACAAGAAGTATGACCTCAAGGTGATTGAGAGAACCCGCCGATCACATTAATTATGCAGCACCTTTCTCCATTTGAAGAATCACAAAATGTGAATGGTGAGAACAACATCCTTGGCCAAAGTTAAGCACCAAAACCAGACCTCTCCTGTGTGTTGCCCTTGCTGACGAAAGACGTCATTTTAAATTGCATGTCTGTTTTTGGATTTCAGGGCTCCACAGTTGCCAGAGAGGCGAGCGACAAGGAGAAGGTAAACCGACCGGACATATCTCATTTTGTATTTTAGAAGTTGCCATTGAAAAGCTGTGATCTGGACAGGAAGTTCAGATGTACAGTCTTATTACCCTAAGGTTTTTAGTGGTCATCTGTCAAGCCATGTGGAGGAAGAAATTCTGTGTTCAGTCCTGAGGAAATTCCTCTGTGTTCAAAATGACTGGGTATGGCCAATCCACAAACCAACGGAAAAGGGCTACCAGCTCTGGCCTTTGTCACTTCCATAATGGCAAAATGACAATGTCAGAAACAAAAAAGAATCCATGCTCCATTCCTCTTTTAGTTTTCATGTTCAGTCTTTTGTTTCTGTCACACATCGGTTCTCTTTTGTTCGATCCCAACTTGTGGCTGTTATGTGGAAGCTTGAAATGCCGTCCTCTGCAGCCAGAGGGCTTCCTGGATGCCTCGTGTTTGTGTTCGTGTTTGTGTTTGTGTTCGTGTGGGTGTGTGTGCTGTGGGGGTGTGTTCGTGGGAGTGCGGTGTTGCATGCAGTACTGTGTCCACTAGCGAAGAAGCGAGAGGACAGAAAGCAACTATTTAAGAGTGTACTATTCATTTGATGAAATGTGTACCTGTCCATCGTCTTCTGGAACAATGGAGAAAAAATGACCAGGGAAAACAACGCGAGACTAGTCAGTGAGTAACGTACCTGAGTAAGGCTGGGTCATCTTACTCAAGAGGCGCTCTATCCGTCAATGCGTCTTTGCCGCATCCCAGTCAAGTGATGCTGTCTTACTGGTTTTTGCACACTTCCAAGTATTCTTCAAAGCAAGTAAACTATGGCCTTTATAAACCAAGCCAGAGACGGAGAACACTGCTATATCACAGTGTCATGCAGGGTATTTTTCTGACCGTATGTAGAGCTCTGTGGTCATTACATTAATGTGGACCAAAGTTCCCAGGTCACCTGACCTGAAAAGCCTGATTTTATTCTATTTTATTTTTTTTTCATTTTCCACCATGGCCTGCAGTAACATAATCCTTTTAGCTGCGTAGATGACAGCCAGCAGGTCATTTGATTTGAGGCTCCCGCAACAATAACTGAAATGATTACTGTAGCGGATCAGGGAGGGGAAACCGCGGGACGTAGATGGAAATGGCATTTAATGAGATGACATGGGTGAGCAGGTGCAGATTTTCCCCTACACGGTCCAGTGGTTTGTGTGTGAAGCCATTTTTCTCGAGGCTCAAATGATAAACTGTACCGAAAAAGGCTGACCTCAACCCAGTGAGCCCCTGTCCTAAAGACCCCTCCAACTATGATGCCCAAGTGCATCTATGGCTTTTCTCCTTCAAGACAGTTTTTCAGTCATCTTATTTATGGTTCTGGAGACCGTTTTAGCATGTACTCACTGTGAATTAGCCTTAGCCGGCTCCATACATGATAGACAATTCCCTGTAACTAGGTAGCTTAGTTTCTCAGACAGTTCAACAGTAACTTGCTTGAAATTATATTGGAGTTTGTGGTTCTTCTGGACCAAACTTGGCGTAAGTTGAAATCCACCGTACATTGCCGGCAAATATCAAGCTAAGATGGGCTAAATGGTTAGTTCTCAATGTGTTCTGACACTGTAGCTGCACGACCGCATGACCTCACCACACGCAGTGTTGAAGGAGTCTTGGGTTTGCCTGGTTTCACACTGAGCTGTGGTAAACAAGTTATCTGATCTCCTCCGATCGCTGGCCTCGTTGCTAAAAGGCACGCTAAATCGAAGTCATCTCGAGCACAAAGGCAGTTTTGACATGCAGCAGTGGCATTACATTACACTTTATTGTAAAGCTTTTATCCAAAGGGACATATTGTCATAAAATATCAGTTATCCATAGCGATAAACGTAGTCTGGTTCACACAGTAAAGCATTGGCTAAGTGAGTGAAGTTGCGGCTAAGTCATAAGCTCAAAATGAGGCATGATTAAAAGAGATGATTAAGACCTACAACATCAAGATGAAGATAGAAGTGCAACATGAAAGTGCTGAAATACCAAGGTACAAGTGTTACATGAAAGTGATGCTTGATTGAGAATCTCCCTGCAGAGGAGTGTAGTGTTAAAGTTTGTCAGGGTACAGTCTGAAGAGATCTTCAGACCAAAGAGGAAAATGGGCAGTAATGGGGAGTTTGCTCCACCACTGGGGGGCTAGGCACTGTAGTACTAAGTACCATTAGTAGTGACGGTGAGCTGTCATAGTAGCAAGGACCTGTGAGGGATGACGAGTAGCTCCGTCTTGTTGAGGTTGAGCTTCAGGTGATGTCTAGCAATCCATGTTGAAATGTCAGACAGGTGGGCACATATTCTCTCATTAACCCATGTGGCAGAGTGGGGGAAAGAGAAGAAGAGTGGTGTGTCATCAGCATAGCAGTGGTCAGAGAAGCCATGTTAAGTAATGACTGAGCCAAGAGATTTAGCGCACATGGAAATCAGCAGAGGGCCCAGTACAGATCCCTGCAGGACTCCTTTAACAATGGGGTGAGGTGCAGAAACGGAGCCCTTCCAGGTGAACTGGTAGGAGCCAGGGCTTCCCCATGGGGCCACACGTGGGCGAGAAAGAGATTATAAGTGAAGAAACACTCCACCTGCCACTGAAAGTCCATAAATTACCACAGCAGCAGAAAAAGGCTTGCAGATCGATGAGGAGGATTAGCCAAACAATGAAACGTGTCTTTGTGTGGCTGACAGACAAAGACCCTTGCTGTGGTTACACAGTTTTACCTCCTTTCATTACCAATGGCTCAGTCACTTCCAGCAGCTCTATTCTGGGTGTAGATTTAGATAATAATTACTTAATTATCAAGTACTGCACAGGATAATTATATAAAGACCTCTCTCTACATGCATTAGCTTGACTTTAATTGATTTAAGCGAGCAAAACATACAATTATTTTCAACCGTCAAATTTCGTCATCCAAGCTTATTTAATTTTGGCACTGGCATTTGTTAGAAGCCCCCTTGTTGCATTGGCTAAACACAGGGGGGGAAACTGCGATTTGAGAGTGTAAGCTTTCCCTGAAATTCAGAAGTGCACAGAGGCACATGGACAGTTGCTTTGTTTCTTGCAAATGTTGAGGGTAGTCCTCGTTTTTGTACAGTAGCTCTTCATAAAAGGCCCAGATCTCCACCGGTTGTCGTGAAGTGTGGATTCAGTGGGACGTGGTCGTAGATAACGTTTCAGGCAGACGATAAAAGAGTGTGTACCTCCCCGCTGTGGTCTTTTACAGTTCACTCCTTCCCCCAGAGAAGGAAGGGGTTATGCAGTCAATCGCCGTATGTTCTGCTTCCATTCGTGATTGTATGTATGAGCATGAGGTGGGCACACTCACCTTTGTTCACTTCAGGTTTTATTTCCCAGAGTCCTCCAGTACAGTCGTATTAGGACTGATAATTACCCAATTAGGACAACTTGTTCTTTTCAACCAAAAGACAATGATGTTTTTGGGTGAACAGAGGTGCAGTGTACACATTGGATTTGCATACATACACAGACATGCCTGCACATTTTAATTTTGACCGGTTTTCTGTGCAACACGTTTGCATGAAGTTTTACATCCATGCATTTTGAAATATATATCTTATATGCAGTCATATATACACAGAACGTACCGCATTGCTTTTGTACAAGCTGTATATATTTGTCGTAAGATATATATCCAGCGGTCAAAGCCTCTTCGAAAAGTAATTGATGTTATCTCAATTACTCAGGCTGTTTTTGAATTATTATTTGTTTTGCCTCCTTTTCGTTCATGTTTTCTCATCACAAATTTTGCCAGCTGGTTGTCCGTCGAGGTCGCTTCCACAGACAGCGACGCTGCAGCCGCGTCAGCCTCACCCTGTCTCGTGGTCACGCCAGAGCGTGCACGCGTGTGCGCATGATGTCACAGGCTGCTGCCTGGCCCACGACCTTTACCCTCCAGGACTAGGCCGTCTGTCCATTGACTTTCACAGTTTGTAACTCACCATATGTAAATACTACAAGAGTTCAAGTGTATGAATACTGTCTGAGTTTAGATATGCTCCTTTCTCATAAATCTCTATTATGGGTAGTAGGAAGGGCCGGTGTTCTCTGGAATTTGTTATTACTTAAGCAGAAGCTAAATCCATAGGCACTGTACAACAACATAAAGAATTTTGTGCCCATGATTGATGACCGTCATTAAGACCGGTTTTGCTGCGCATACAAAAATAAATAAATTAAAAGAAAAACTGCGGACAAACGCATAAAAGTCGATTCAGCAATGAATAGCTTCGGATCACTTAGATCGCTCCCAAGGACAGTTGTATTACACATATTCTGGCATTTCTACGCGTACTCTTGCACTAAATGTTTATCACCTGATCAACGCTTCAATTTTTCATGCGGTGTCTTTCCGTAAAATTGAATCCAGCAGTAAGCCGACTGGAAATGTGTTTTATGTCTGTTCTGGCGATTTGTCTTGGAGCACTCGACTGAAAACGCACCATGTGTGGTTCTATGAGGAAAAGAAGCAAAGCTTTTATAAAACAGTCATGTATAGGCCATTAGTTTGGCGAGCGTTGAGTACAAGCTACGAAAAGCAGCCCCAAAGGGTTAAGTTTTATTTACTTTTTCTAGAACTAAAATGCATTACAAGCTCTAAATAGATGCATACCAATCCTGGCACTTGCATTAGAAACCAATTCGTTTTTTTTATCCTCAGTCAACAGCACATGGTGTCCTTTTAATGCAAAATACAGTGATTTACAGAAGATCAAGAGCAAAAACGCTTGGAAAAAAACACAAGTGAACATCTATGGTGCTCTGTATGCGAAACGTCCGTGAAACTTCCAGAAAGCACTGGCCTGGTTGATAAAAGATGATGCCGTTGTGAATGAATGAGCCTGAAAACCCTGCCTCTCCTTCCCTGTTGTAGCAGCCCCGCCCACCCGAGGAGGCCGCGCCCCCCAAATCGCGCATGCACCAAAAGCTGCAAACGATCAGGATCGCCACGCGTTTTTACTGCGCCATCAAAAACGTAAGAGGCATGCAGCAGAGGGGGAGTGAACCCAGACGACCAGTGATCAGTGACTTCACACACGCCCGCTCCTTCATTCTCCGTAGCCTTCTCCGTTCAGTGACGGTTCACTTGTGGTTCTGTTGAGTTTCTGTTCGGATCTCCTTTTCAAAGGTGTAATTGGGACCCAATGGACCATTCCTTAGGACCGAGGTGTACTTAATGTGACAAATGTACTTTTACCTCTGTATAGCATAATGGATTTGTCTGTGATCAAAATGAAAACTTCATTCATTATCATTATTTTTGATGGAAATTCAGTCAGGAATGCAGAGCATATGCCATATATTCTAGAAGTTACCCCTTTTTCTGGTTACAGCAACATGTCACAATCATGCCTTAAATCAGAACTACATTTTTTAACTTAAGAAACTTCTCTCTTAGATTTAAACTTAATGCTTTAAGGTGTAAGATCACAAATATTTGATTAGAATGTTCTTAACTGAACATTCTAATCCTGGTGTAACAATCAATACTGGAGCTCTAGAACAGTTTTTTTTTTAAGTTCCATTAAACCTAGTCTTCGAAGGGTTAAATCAGTGGGAACAGTAGTTGGAGTTTGCTTATTCTCTGGCACATCATTTCTGTTGAATGAACTGATAATCAGTACAGGTCAGGCTGTGCGAAGGACCATAAGCCAACATATTCTCATGCTCTGTTTCAATTACTGACTAATAGGAGCTGCCAATTAAGGCTGCAATTACAAAGCGCTTTTATCTGGGAGGTACAAAGGAACAATTACATTGCCGCGGTGCACGGATGTAGGATTTTTGTTTGGGAGGAGATCACGTTTTAGGGTATTGTCTTGAACGTTGTTCAAAGAGGTAAAGTACTACCCAACGTGATGCTTTCATTTTCAAGGGTGATGATCCAGACCTAGTAACACCCCACCCTTTCGGAAGGACATTTTAACCTTCTGAGCAGACTACTACACGCTATAATATTGTGATGCAAGACACAGTAAAGCAAAATGCTTCAATCAGCTCATGTGCAATACAACATAATTGTAGATTAAGAATACTGAATTGAAAATGCACTTGTTCATGTGGGCTTCTGCCATGACTGCTCTGCCATTAGCGCTGTGCATTTTTGACGACTTGTGGGTGGGCATATAAATTTTGAACTGAGAAACCCGTATTCTTTTGCGCGTGGGAGAAACCTCACAGCTGCACGAGGTGCTGTACCGCCAGTTTCCCCAGCACAGCGCACTTCCGCTGAACGTCTCTCTCTCTCTCTCTCTCTGTCCTGAGGTGTGAAGGTAGGCTCCTTACCTCAGCACAATTCTCACTGAATGCGTAATGTCCTCTCGTGTAACCCCGGCAGAAACTGCCCCTTTTTTTTGGTCTGACTCTGCGATTTCACCCAGAAGGGTGTAGCCTTGCTTCCTTTGATCGGCCAGGCTCTGCATCGATCCGCTAGGCTTAGCCATCTCAAGTCACTTTCAAGTACACGGGGCCTTCATAGACGAGCACCAATTCCGTCGGGGTGTAGCTAAGAATATACATAAAAGCATCGCTGAGTCTAGCTCGTTTTAACATCCGTCAGATCTGACACCATCCACCTTTTTTGCTATGCATTGGTTACTTGTGGAACAGAAGGGAATTGTCCAGAATCCAGCATCCTTCTTACCATCTTACCACAATGAGGTATAGCATCATTTCTAACAAGCTGTCAAAAGGCGGTCTTTTGACTGGGTATCCCCCTTTCTAGAAATGGGAACAATCACTAAAGCCGCGTTTCCACCAAAATTACCCGGAACTTTCAGTCCCAGGAACTACTTTACCAGGAACTAAAAGGTTCCTTCAGCCAATGGTTGTCTGCGTTTCCACCGGGGTCTAAAGTACCGCGAAGATTAGGCAAATTAGCCCACTGACGTTGTCGTCGGTCCATCTGTCATATGATTTCTTCTGTAACCCCATACTACCACCGAAGTAGCCTACATTATTTTCTAATAACCGGGACAGCCCGGAGGGGTTTATTCCACTTATATACAACGGGTTACCAACAATGACTATATATGGTTACTTTTGTATTTATTGATTTTCATATATCCTCTCAAACACATTCATTAACAGCAGAAAACATGCACACGTTGTAAACAATTTGCTGTTTTATTACTTTCTCGTCGTCAATTCCATATAGGCTAATCGCAAAATGACAAGAATAGAACGAAAACTCGGACTTGCGTGAAAATGTAATTTTAGTAGTGGTACAGCCACCGTTTGCTTTCCTTCGAAGTTACTGCTAGCCGAGCAGCGAAGTGTGCCCTCCAGATGCGAACCATGCACCATAAATGAGTCCATAGTCTTCCTGGTCTTTTCGTGAAATTGAAAAATGGCAGTAAAAATGAGTAAAATTACGGCAGTCTGAAAAAGCTAAAGGGAAGATTACTAGAATTAACCTGTTATTTTACCCGGATAAAAAGTGCGGAAGGTGATTTCCAGTTTGCTTGTACTGTATCACCAATGTTAATTATGCAGAACTACCGCATACCTCACATAACTGTATCAAACGTTTTGAGTCAATTACAACGGGCTAACAAAGAAAATCCGGAAGAAAATATTCAGCAACCGAATTAATCCGTTTGAATGTTTTGGTAGCCTACGTAATATGCTGTCCCAGCACGAATGCTTAGCATTTTATAAAACGAATACTAAAGCAAGAAAAGAACAGAAGAGCACACGTTATAATTCCAAGACGTTGACAGGCTATAACCAAAAGTAGGCTACTGCGCCGCATAACATACAAGTTTGATTTGTTATTATGAAAATAAATTGGTTTGCCGCTGCATATTTTCAAACATGGCGGGTAATGGCGGAAAATAAATACAACACAAATGCTACGAGTACTCGACCAATCAGAAATGTTCAGCGCTGCAAGCTCCACCCAAAAGGTTCCTGTACTTTCGGAAAGTACTACCCCCCGAGCAGGAACGTTTTGGGGGGTAAAACAAAGCCCCCAGAACTAAATTTAGACCCTAGTTCCTGCGGTGGAAACGCACTGAGTTCCTCAAAAGGTTCCTAGTTCCGGGGTATAGTTCCTGCGGTGGAAACGCGGCTTAAACTAAACGTAGTGGTTTATACCGCAGTGTGGAGCTGTGTTTGGTATGTGTGGTTTGGTAGAAACACAGGTGATATGTTGACATTGTGGTTACAGCAGAGCCCTGCACATGCTTCTATCTAAGTTGTAAAAATGGATTCAGCAAGATTCATGCAGTGGGCATGTTTCATAAAGAATGCAAGTGCACAGGTGCATACTGTTACTTCAGTTTATTGTCCCTGGCCTCTGTCTTCAAGGCTTGCAGTCTCCTGGTGACAGTAAGGCTCAGTGCCAATTCAGAACACCTTTTATCATTAGCCTCTGTAGCCATTATAACTTGTCCTTCGGGTGGTGTAACCAAAACAGAGATAAAATGTAGCTCAGCCGGAATCATGAGTTGAGGCTATATTCTGGTCTTATGCTAGAAGGCCAGTTTTGCTGTCGTTATCGTCCGCACTTTGTGTGCACATTTATTATCGGACAGTCATTTGAGCTGATTTATTTTTCCCTCAGTGATTGAATCGGTATGAGCCGGTCTTCCTTTTCCCCTTGTATTTCCTAATGAGGATTCCAGATATGGGGTGGGCTGCCTGTCCTCAGACTTCAGTTGAGATTTGTGTAGTGCTTCTATATACAGAATGGTGGGATTGTCTAAGTTAACAGTGAGAAAGTGGCTGAGGAAAGGTAAGTTCCATTCATCTGGGATTGCAGAGAACATCAACAGTGACATTTAAATTATTTTAAATGTTCAGTAATTGGCAAATAAACAGCATTCAGTGACAGAAAAGGGGTTCTGTGCATCATCCCATGTGAAGGTTTTGACTTGTTTATTCATTTAATGTGCTGCAGTGTCCAGCTGAGAGGTAGTGTAAACCCACAGAACTGACCTCCAATTTGAGTGTCCTCTCTAAATCAGATTGTGTGTGTGTGTGCGTGTGCGTGTGCGCGCGTGCGCGTGCGTGTCTCTCCTCTGCGTGAGTGTGTGTGTCTCCTCTGTGTTTGTGTGTGTGTGTGTGTGTGTGCGCGCACTGTTGGGTAGAACTGCAGGTTGCGGTGGCTGCTGTGCTGTCACTGTGAGTCAGTGCATGCTCTTGCAGCATCAACAGCGAGGCCCTCACCTTCCAGAGGTCATAATGGCTGCCTCTCGTCTCGCATGTCACGTAGCCCCCGGTGGCAGTACCAGGCATGAGACAGGCTGAGAGTCTCTCTCGTAGCCCAGCAGCGCCCTCTGTGGTCACATCAGTTACTGTCAGGAGATTATGCTTTTTCAGCTTGGTGTCTGAGAACAGTGAATAACAGAGGAAATCTCATGCCTCAGTGTAATGTAGCAGAAAACAAAATATCCTGCATAATGCATAATGCTTCACACACAATAACATAATTTGCGTGCTCTGTGAAAAACTATTTGCCCTCATCGTAAGATTTGTCATGACGAGTTTCGCGACTCTTTGAAGGGCACCGCCGTGTTAGAGGCAGTGCACGACTAAAGCTAGCAGCTTCCTCCGCAGCGACTACGCGTTCACCTTTTCCCGGGCGTTTACCGTCCCAATGTCATTAGGCCAAGGAGCTGCCCACGTACAAGGACAACGACTTCATCAACGACGGCCAAAAGATCTACGTGGACGAGAACAACAAGAAGCTGTTCCTGGAGAAGCTGAGGAAGGACGTGGAGGTGAGCGGAGAGAGGCCGCAGCAGCAGGCTGGTTCTGTGTGACTGTATGACGCCTGCGAGCATGAACACACACATTAACCCACCACGCTGGCGTTAGCATGTAGCCCTCACCTGGGTTTTAGTAGCAGAACACATCTACAGGGGGGGAGCAAACGTCTGAGGACTTTTGGACCGGTTGTTTTCACAGTATTATCAAGGGTTAATACAATTATGATACTACATTTATACTTCTTATTCAAGAATACATTATTTTGAATGATTCAAGACAAAACAAAAGTGTAGGTATTTACTGAAGGTCAAAGCTCGTTAGCACTTGGCGTGTCTGCGTTTTGACTTGATTACTGCCGTCACTGTGCTGGCATGGATTATACCATCTTATGCAACACCTCATCTTCCATTTTATCCCAGCACTTTCTCAACACTTCCCATGGATGATCTGTTGACGTTAACTGATGTTTGGCCTTTTCCCTCTTCACCTGCTCCCACAGATGTTTGACTAGGTTCAAGTCCAGTGACTGGTGGGAATAGCGTAATAATAAGCTCCCGTTGTTCTCAATAATTGAAGACAAGAAGTGTAATTGGTGTATCATAATTGCATTATTCCTTGATAAATAATGAAAACAACCAGGACTTGATAGTGTCCTCAGACCTTTGGTCCCCACTATACATATATGGAGTGTTAAGCATCAGGGGATGTTACCATGGAGAAACTGTGGAGTGGTTTTCTCTGAGTTTGTAAAAACAATACATGTGCCCTGCTTGGTGAATACACTCACCATAATGTTATCTCACAACCAACTAGAACATAACCAGATTGGTCTCCGAAGTTCCACATGATATTCCATGTTTGCCGGGCTGCTTCATGGCAGATCCAGGCTTTGCTTTGAAAACCCGTCTTATGCGGAAATGTCCGGGTTCATCACTCAGTCTGAATCCTGGCTCCCCTCTCCCTCTCCCTCTCCCTCCCTGGCCTCTCCTCCCTCCAGTTCCTGGCCCAGCTGAAGCTGATGGACTACAGCCTGCTGGTGGGCATCCACGACGTGGAGCGGGCGGAGCAGGAGGAGGTGGAGAGCGAGGACAACGAGGGCGAGGAGGAGGGCGAGAGCGACGGGGGCGCCGTGGGAACCCCGCCCGACAGCCCCAGCAACACGCTGGACAGCACCAAGCCCTTCGGCCCCGGGGAGTTCGACCCCACCATCGACGTCTACGCCATCAAGAGCCACGACAGTGAGTGGGAGTCTCAGGCCCGGCGATATGCCGCTACGATAAGTATCAAATGCAATAACGGTCATCGCCACCGTGTGGTGCATTGCTGTTCTTTTCATTTTTTTTTTTTTATTATACCTGATGCAGAGTCTGAGAGGGCCAAAGAGAGCCAATCAGCAGCAAGGCCTTGTAGCTTCCGTGTGATTAACAAAAACACATCTTGTGATCGCATGGAAATTGTATGACCTTGCTGCTGATTGGCTGTCTTATCAACGCACAACAGATATCAGTGGTAACGTTTTTCCCGGAAGAATTTCATGCAGCCTCTTAAGATTGGATCTTTATTATCGCATCAGGTATAATTGAAGAAAACGGACAAAAAGAAAGGCAATACACCATACGGTGGCGATGATCGCTACTGCATCTGACACCACACTTTCTTTACACTGATTCGTCAATGCATGGAACAGCTGCCGTTAAGTTCTAGTTTGCAGGATAATGTGGGCTGAACGGCCTGTTCTCATCAGTATGTGTTCTTGTATGCATGCGTACACTAACAGACATGCATACACGCAGATGCAAACCAATTGCTTGAACGGACACGCCCACAGACACAAGTGGGTTAGAGATTCTGTGCTGGATAAACCTGTCGAGAGCGGAAGACGAAAATTAGATTTTGCATTCAGCGATTATTCTGCCACTGTGATACAGCTCATTAATCTTCTGTTATTACATAATGATAATTATGGCTCACTGCAGCCTCTCAAATTACTGTATAACAGACATGGGAAACGTTCTCGCCAGCAATTAAAATCAACTGTGTGCCGCTGCTCAGCATCGCTGCTGCTTGCCTGCTCTGCGGCCAAAGCGCTGGTGCGAATGGTCACATGTCCGTAATGCGTCTCGCCAATTCTCTCGTCAAAAGGCGCTCCGAGGAAAGAGGTGTACTTCATGGCGATCATCGACATCCTGACGCATTACGACGCAAAGAAGAAGGCGGCCCACGCAGCCAAGACGGTGAAGCACGGGGTGAGTCTCCGGACCCGAGGGTACTGGCCACAGCAAAGGCTTCACCTGCCGCGATGCACACCATGCGACAGTAGGAAAAGCCTGCACCGCAAAAGATAAACCCTCTCCCGCTCTCTCTCCTGTTCCCTCTCCCGCTCCCTCTCCCTCTCTCTCTCCCGCTCCCTCTCCCTCTACTTCTCCCTCTCTGTCTCCTACTCCCTCTTCCTCTCCCTCCCTCTCTCTCTCCCTCTCTCTCCCTCTCCCTCGTTCCAGGCCGGGGCGGAGATCTCCACGGTGAACCCGGAGCAGTACTCCAAGAGGTTCTACGATTTCATCACCACCATTCTGTCGTAGCCTGGGTGGCGGCCAGGTGGAGCGGTGGGCGTGGCGGCAGGGCCTCTGCAAGGGGTTGAGCGCAGGAGCCCGGGGGTGGGGCGGGAGGGGGGTGGAGGGTAAGAGAGGGGCCCTGGTTTAAAGGGGGTGAGACGCGCACGATGCACCAGCGGGGACCATCTCAGCAGCTACAGCCTCCATTTTGTTTACATTTGATTTCCTTTTGTCCGTTTGCTTTTTTTTTGTTTTGTGGGACCAGACGAGCGAAAAACGGAGCAAAACGCGGAAATAACGATCAATTTGGATTTTTTGTTGTTGTTGTCGTTGTTGTTGTTGCTGTTGCCTAGTATATATCGTCCTTCCAGCATTCTTTCACTTCATCTTTGTTATTTTACTCTCCATTTTAATTGGAAATAACGTGCAGAGAGGGGGTTGGGGGAGCATGTCCAGTCTGTCGGGTTTGTTTAAAGGACTGGAGACAACAGCGATGTCTCCCCAGAACGGTCCTGTCATTTTTTTTTCCAGTTAACCAGCTCTAGCGGACGTTTGTGGAAGCTGGCCTTTCGAACAGGGAGGCGGAGCCAGTTGGAGGGGGAGGGACGGGAACTGAGCGCCAATAGCACGTCTGCGGAGCAGCCGGGGCGCCCCGCTTCCTTTATGTGGCCCCTCCCCTAAACACCAGGTCCGCCCTCTTCGTCATGGCGACCAGCAGCAGCAGCAGTGCTGTGCTGCACAGTACCTTCTCACTCATTCTTCTTCTGCACTCCAGACATGGGGAATCCCTCTCTCCTGTGTGCTTCCCATCCTGTGCACGGACAAGCACAATGTAATATATCGTCTCTTGCCTGTAAACTTTCATTTCCTGGGCCAAAATATTCTTTGCTCCAGAGAAAAAACTGGGGTGTGTTCAACAGGGGTAGTGCTCGAAGTACATTCCGCTTAGTAGTGTCACGTTATTAAATAAACCATTAACCTTAGAGTTAGGGCTAGGCGGAATGAACCTTTGGTAATTATCAAATGTATTTTGAGCACAGTAATGATCATTGCCCGCATGTAGTGTCTTGCCTTTCTTTGAGTCTTGTTTTTTTCTTTATACCTGCAGTGAACATCTGAACTTCAGAGGCAACATGAAATGTTTCCGGAAAACAAAATCACCACTGATGTCTATTGGATGTCGATAAGACAGCCAATCAGCAGCAAGGCCTTGCAGCTTCCATGTGATTGACAAAAACACATCACGTGATCACATGGAAGCTGTGTGACCTTGCTGCTGATTGGCTGCCTTATCAACATCCAGTAAGTATCAGTGGTGATTTTTTTTCACCGGAAGTGGTTCACGTTGCCTCTGAATTCTGGATGCTGGATTACTTCCACATCATTACTAAGGGAAAAAGACAGAAAGAAAGGCAATACACCACATGGTAGCTATGATTGTTATTACGCTCAAAAAATATTTAATAATTATCGAACGTGTATATATTGCCAAACCCTACCTAGAGTGCTCTGTAAAAGGTCAGAGGTGACTCTACTTGAGGTTGTCTCATTTTGGCAAAAAAATCACAACATTCGTGTTCGTGTGTGGCTCGTAAGTGAAACTGAGTGAGCCACTGCTCAGCTAGAATCCATTCTGAATCACTGAGCAGAAGAAAGAGAGAACTGCATCTCTTTGGGCGTTCTCTAGAAACATTGATGAGATTTGATTGACACCTTCATATCCCATCAGCACCCACATATGGTGTAGCACTTTTCAACAGGACGTCCATTGCATTAAACAGCACAGCGGGTCCATGTCATTCTACTGAGCACAGCCCTCAGATTTTTTTTTGTTTTTCTGTTACAAGAACCACTCCTAGCACACAAACCCTACTTGGCCTCTCATTCTTATTGCGTATGTTCTTGTGTCATCTTTTTAATGTACCTGGGAAAGGGGTGGAGTGTTAAGAAGAACATTCATCGCAGGGTCATCGTTCTTACATCCCTTATTTCACTTTCGGGTTGTGAATAGGTCTCTCGGAATTTTTAAGTTCCACAGCCATGTGCTAGAAAACGTGGAATCGACTCAAAAAATGTTAAAATACAAAAAAATTGTATATTTTGCACATGATAAAATGCACCAAAATGTTTATGCATATGATCCTGATGGTCATCATGGTCTTTACAAGGGAAAAGCAATACCTGTACCAAGTGAAATAATATGATGTAAGGTATCGTTTTTAGGCAATGGGTAACAAGAGAATCCTGTATCCTTTTTGCCTATCCTTTTTATTTACCCATGCAAAAAACTTCCATATGGTATTTTTGTTTGTTTAGAGTATATTTACAAATATTTTTTACATTACATTTTAATCAAATAATTTTGCAGGCATTTTAAAGTACCACCCATTGAGTGAAAGTGTTCTGATATATGAAGGATGTTGGTGTTTGAATTTGTACCAAGCTTAAGTACTGTAAAACAAAAAGGAGCATGTTGCCTAAAATATGGAGTTTGTGATTATTTGCTTGTTTGTTTGTTTGGTTCCAGAAGCCATTAGTATTATATATTGATACATGTTTCTCCAGAGTATAGTTTCCAAAATAATCCTAACATGCTTTATACTGTTTTCAATGTATACACTGTGCAAGAGGCGTGCCTTTTTACTCAAAATTATTTAATTTTGTACTTTAAATCTTTTTTTGTTGTTTTTTAAAACAAACGTTAAAAGGTTATTTTCTAAAAGTGTAGAGGTCAAATCGGATCCAGTGGCTCAACTGAACCACTTCTGTGTAAGCGTATAAAATATGTATTAGTGACTCAGCTCAATAAGATTATTATGGACATTTAAGAATAAAAAGAAAAAAAGCCATCTTATCTTTGAGAGGTGACTTTTGAAAACGTGTTCACCCTCTGCTCCAGTTGGGCAGGAGGAGTGTGTGTTGTGAACTTGTCAGTATAGTATGGTGTAAGGTGTGACTGTGTTTACCGTAAATGTGTCCCTGCCTACTCATTGATGTTGTCTGCGATATCAAAGTGTTACTTCCCCTCCGTGTTACTGTTACCAGTCCACTTATTGTCAAATGTAGGTCATGGTTGAGTCTCTCGTCACATTGGCAGACAGAAGGACAGAGCTCTGTATCCGACGGATGTGTTCTCTGAAAGGGCGGCTTGACTTAGATTTTGCTGGGCTTGCCATTCTCTCTCAATGATGGATGGGTGGTGTGAATGGGCCCCTAGGACAACACAGCAGGCCAGATGAATCTGACAAACCTGAGGGCGAGTCGACTTCAGTATGGTTGGGCTTTGGTCGTGTCACAGCTGTGTTTGCTTCAAACGCCATATGTAGCGGCAATGGCATGATGTTATGCAACTTTTTTTTTTTTTGACAAGACCCAATGCCATATTCAGATTCTAGCATCTATGCAGCCTTCATCTTGAGTGCATATGTGACTGATTCTGACGTTTTGTTTATTCTGTTTCACAAACGATTTAATCCAGCACATTACCAGTTGCATAAACAATTAAATCATTGCTGACGTATGAAATTTGTGTGAATTTTCACTTATGATATGATCCAACCAAAACGGGACCATATTATGGTCTGTGCCCTTTCAGATTTGTCAAATGGGCTGTATGTATTCATAACAGCTTTTGACAGAAGCATGCTGCAAATGTTGTTAAAGGTCAAGAAAACTGGATTCAAATTGTGTTTATATTCCCCAAAGGCAACAATTGATTGTCTTAATGTTTCTTTCAAGTTTTTAATCCAATTATAACCATTAAATTGTAATACTAGTAGATTATTGGGACTGTTCAGAAGATTAGGACAGGGTAGGCGTGTATCCTGCACTCATTAATATTAATCTGTGAGACCCCTCGTATGTAAACCATTCCTCGTCACTCAGTTATGGCAGACAACACGACAATACGAAATAAAGCAACATAAGCTAAGCTTTACCATCATTGGGATGGCAGGCATGCCATCCTGCCATGTTAGGCGGTATGCCCCATATCTAGTTATACCTGCAGTTCATTCAATGTGTAATAATGTGACACTGAGCCACTGTACACTAACATTAGACTCCACAGCAGTCTGAAATTCTGTACATTACACCCGAATAAAGGAAGGCTTTAACTCAACATATCTAACCTTGAAATCTATTCACTTATCACTAGCTAACGGTAGGCCTACTTACCCATCCATCACGTTTCTGTTCTGCAACCAACAGGAGTGTCACTAGCAGCGGCAGTTGAGAGGGAGGTTAAGGGTGGGAAGGCACTGCACCATGCACCAGCGCTAGCTTTTTAGCGAAGCCACATTGTTTTTGTAGGTAGCTTGTGAAGTCCTCCTTGTGAAAATGGGCACTACTAAAAATATTAACTCCAGAAATGAAACCCACTTCTTGTCTGTCGCTTTGTTTTTTGGAACAGAATAAAGCATTTTGGTTTTCTGCATCCAGAGAAGGCATTTCCAGCTTAGCTTGCCTTCACAAAAGTGGCTAGCGCATCATTTACATATTACATCAGAAAGAACTTCCCCTGGCGTAGCGTTTTAGTGATGTACATTGTACTCGGATAACCCTGGCCGCTGAAAGCCTGCCGTTTAGCCAATGGGGAAGCAGGCCAATCTCGGCACAGTCTTTTAAAGAATCATTTTTAAATATTTCTTGGTCATTTGTAAATGCAAAAAGCATTAAAACAGCAAATCAGCAGAGAATTCACAGATTTCAGTTTCCTGGACCTTTAATTCCATTTGCCCCAGATACTGCTGAGCAGGCTCGTGGGAATTTTCTAATTCTTTACAAAATTACTTGCAGCTTCTGTGATGTTCTTTAAGTCTTCTTTGTAGGCCTTCATTTTCATTTATTTTGCCAAAAGCAGTTGTTCCCGTTCAGTTTACATTGTGTTGTACATCCACATAAATTGTGAAATTATTACAGAGTATTGCAAATGTGAATATTTAGAGTATCATGATCAAAAACTAAATATTTGAGTTTTTTATTATAATTTCCTAATCATTTAAAACGGTTACCTTCATGTCCATTTATATGACTAAAAAAAATACATTTTCATTAAAAATGACAGTGTGGCTCGTATGTTTAAGTGCTTTTGAAAACTAGTCATAATTATAACAATAACAATATTAATGCTCATGGGTCTTTGTCTGCAAGTCATTGTGAGTACACTCTTACGGGTGGGGCTGCCTCATGTTGTGTGCTGTAATACCAATATTATACACTCCATCCCATAAACATCGCTCAATGAAATAAAGCACTTTGTCTGCTTGGTCTGGTCTCTACCACACTTTTTTGTTGGCTCATGCCCTGTTCCACACACCAGTATTGCACACACTTTGAGACGTGTGCTTACTGTATCTTATATTGCTCCTGTCATTAGAGATTGAATGCTGCTGCCAGCCAGCTAGTTCCCTCAGCTCTTAAGATTTCTCATGGAAAATACAGCACTGGGTCCAATTATTTTTGCCCTAAATGTTAGAACGGTAGCGAGTCCCAATGCACTTGTTATTTGTCAGAAGATTCGATCTTTCCTGCTCTCCCTGACAGGATGCCAATGGGTTGTTGTTTTTTTTTTTGTTGGTTTTTTTTGACACATTATCCGTCCATAGTGAATGTGATGTGTTTACTCTCCTTTGTATAGTGTGCCAATTTCCTTAGCAGCTTAGATGCAGGAGGTAATCCTTGACTGGAAATCAGGTGGTCGGTGATTATTAACCTTGTTTGGCATTGAGAACCTTCATGTCACCCCTGGAAAAAAAAAGCAATTTATTGATAAATTAGTAAATGACTCAGCTAACATTAAACAAAAAATCAGTTAACATGGGTTTCCTTGAGACAGCATCTTTTTGTCCACTCCACAATAAATTTTAAAATGTTTAAATTAAAATCTTAAATATAATTTTAGAAACTGACAGTTATGTTTGTTCCCATTTTTTGATTTTTCAAATTATTGAATATTTCAAAGAATGATTCATTCTTAATGGCAACGCTATCGTCTACTAATGGTTTGTCACAACTTATAGTTGCGTCACAGATGGGCTCAATGTCAAGAAATGTATCAAACACATTGTCCTCAACTATGCATCTCAGACAATGAGCCATTGTTGGCTCATTCAGAATCATCTCATGTGCCTTTGGGTGGAAAAACACGGAGATGGTGTTGCATTTATTGGTCATTAAAGGCCATTTCCTCAGCTTTGTTATTGGTTCCCTGAGGGAATAGAGACTTGCAGCAAAGCCTCGCTCTATCCAACCTTGAATTGGCACGGCCAGATTTTACACACAGTGCTCCAATCTAAACAAAAGGGAAAATATAATGCATTTCTTCCCAAATTGTAGCTACACTCCCACAATATCTAATACTGTTTTTTTCTAATACGTAGGCTATAATCTCCGGTCACAGGCTGTTAAACTTGTCTATGTATACACTGTAATCATGCTTCAGTATATATTTGTGTCTTGCTTATCTCCGTGTTATTACAACGACGGTCGTTTCTCGTGGTCTACCTACCGCAGCATTTGAGAATGGGGTAACTAGTCCAACGTGATGACGTGTTACTGAAAACCCGCTGGGCTTCGGGTTCCGTCGTTACCATGGCGATATAAATGCTACCCTGCTAGAGACGTGCAGGTGAGAACATTTCTGTAATGACCCAGTGTTCTCGAGGGACAGCAAAAGGCATTACCTCATTATACGTAGGCACTTAGGATAATGTTTTTCAATAGCTACGACTTGTTCATGGATTTCACAATTGCTGTTTCAAAATGTGAGCTGTTGCGCCAAAGTGAAAGCATTGTAGCATAATTGTTTAAATACATAGCCTATAAATTTGCGACAATGGGATCCTTATTATTTCTTTGTCTAATTCATTAGCCTATTGTTAAAAATTCAAATACAATTAGGCCATCGGCAATCGATGGTTCTAACCTATTCGTTCAATCAGTAGCCGCTAGCCAGATCAGATCAAAGTATTGGCCTTTATGGCCAAAATACCGTGCTCAGATTAGTAATTTTATAAAATCCTGTACTAAATCTAGACTAGGCTACGTAGAAAGACTGTTCTAAAGCCATCAATATTGTTATAATCTAAATCGAATAGATTTCCTAGAGCCTATAGGCTATGAAAATATGAGGCTTAATTAGGCTAGATAAGCAATCAATGAAAGTTGAAATTTGAATAATTGACTGGTTTTCTTGGTTAGGCTTGATTTCTTGGTTTATTAGTCGAGTCGAGAGATTTTATTCAACAAAAATAAAATAAAAAATAAAAAACTGGTTGAAATTAATGCTAAAACTAATTAGGCTAAATGTAGGCCAGTGTGTTTCATATGCTAATTATGACAACAGCCCGATATTTTGTGGGTCTCGGCTCTAATAAGATAGCCGAAGCTTGCATTTAGGCTACCGAGGGAAATTATCTCTACTAGGCTACTAGGGTCCGCTTAATTTGGCAGTCTAAGACTAAAAGATATTATGCTACATTTGGAATACAGAGGTGTTTCGGTGCGTAACATAGTCAAAATTCCGACTCTAGGATACATTTTAATCGCAGCAATCTAATTTAGACAACTCATGTCTCCGTTAAATCATTGTATAACGATGCCACGGTTAGCACACTAGGCTATTACGATTTATTATTTTTCCTCAAAATTTAGCGGTTTTTTTTTAATCAGCACACCCCTAAAATGCCAGAAGGCAGACCTAATAAAATAATGCATGAGAGACATGATCCAAATCTACCATATTCGGCGCATCGAAACGCGAGGCAAGTTCCCCTTCCCTGAGGGCATGTTTAGACTAGATTATTAGGCGTCTCCGCTGACGCTACAATTTTGGACTATGAATAGTTTAGGCTACATGGTTGAAACTGCCCTTTTGGTCGATCGTGTGTTTTGCAGCGAATTTAGGCTGCCAACGACGTCTAAATCTATCCTGTCTGTAACATTGAGGGCATGTAGCCGGCAGGGGGCAACAAAGAACAATTTGTAAATCGCTCAACAAAGACAATGGGGGACTTCGTATGAGGAAATAAAGCATAGCACGAGGTAGGCTTATCAGTTGAATGCATTGAAAAATAGACACATAGGGCCTATCCTAAATTATTCAGTTAATCTTTTTTTTGGTGGGAGGGCAGATTCAGATTCACCGAAATAGCCTAGGCCTACCTATGCAATAAAAAATAAAAAATAGACCACGTTAAAAAAAAATCCGTGGATATTTTAGGGTCCTCATTGGACTACTTCTGACTCTAATCAAAAGACATAGGCGGAGGCATAAACCCTTTTAGCATTTCGAAGAGCAAAGCCATTTTCTTTTCAACGCACGTGCAGTAGGATATGAAACGAATGAGCGAATGGCAAGATTATTTATCATTTGAACAACCATGCCTTGTGTCGTTGTGGGAAACTGTTTGCGCGCCCACGCCTAAGCACTTCACATCCAAAGCACATGCGAAGGTAGACGATAGAGACTCAAGTCTTTCGCGTCATCTGTATTATGCTACCGCTCATTGATGATGCCGATCGACAGATCAAATTTGGCTACTAAAATACTGCGCCACTCTCACAGACAAAAGTGTAGTCACCTTCTAGTTATTTGCCTGCTTCTGCGGTTTGAAGGTTGCCTCTTCCATACTACACTGCAGAGGACATTGCAATTGGTGTTAAAATCGTCGTTCATCTTCTTCCCGAGCTTTTAAATATGAACAATAGTTCTTTGTTTGTATATGGAAATACGAAATTGAATAACGCTATTGAGTATCGGTTTTCTTCAGTGGGTTAGGTTAGACGTTGATGCAAGTGGTCCTGACAAGCACCAAAGCGCCTGGCTCCATTCTGTGCTTCTCCGATGATGCATAATTCGTGGCGGTTCTTTTATTCAGTTCTCCACAGGCATTAAATATAATTGTATGTAAAATCGAATATGCATAAATGTAAAAATAAAATATGGAGGCGATTAAATCGTTGCGAGCAAAACCAGACAAATGGTAAATCCATGTTATTTATATCAACTAACGCAATGCAAGAGTTACTAAGAAATTAAAAAGTTGTGCTGATTGGTGTTTAAATCAAGGGGCTAATACACTTCGTGCATTTTCATGATATTAAAAAAATCAAGAGCACATTTCGTGAGAATTTTTTTACCTCGGTTTTTTAATTGGACTAATATTTTTCAGACAACAATTTGAATAGGCTATGTATTTATTTTTCGAAGAATGCCGTTCCAGTCTCAGACTCAGTGCTAAGTAACCAACAAAGTTCACCCAAATTGTTCGTGATGTCAGAAAGACTGGAACATGTCAATATGTCGTTAATGTAAAATGTCATATGAGAAATATCAACACATGGAAAGCAAAAAATGAAAACCACTATAGAATATAGGCTATACACGTTTAATCATAAAATTAAGACATCCTAATCCGTTGAATTTACTGTTAGCATATGAAGAATTTTAATTTTTAATTTATTTATTTTATTTTATTTTTTTAAATAAAATTTAAAAACTACAAAAGATACTATGGTATAATTATATCAGCCTCACTGATGAATTATAAAGTTTATCATGATAGATACTTTTGGGGAAACAGACATTTAAATATCAAGCAGGTAACTTGAACACAAGTCTACAATAAAATATCATCTACACATCAATAAGAACAAGACAATGCATTATTTCAGTTGACGAATGTGTTGCTTATTGTGCAACAACTTACAAATGCAGTGACAAGACGTGTAAGTAAGTTATAAGAGATCTAGTATTGAACAAAAAAACTAAAATATTTAAACTGGCTGGTATTTGTCCACTCTCTCCAGCAGCGTCTCTGAGTAGCCTGGGGAATAGTACCTGAAAGGAGAAAGGTAACTCTTGATTCAATCGTAATGTGACCACACACAATAGGAACAGCTTCAGATACACTGAGGGGTAAAAGCAGCAATTGGTAGAATGTAATGAAATGAAGGCCACCGGCGACAGACAGAACACAAAAATTCACCATGAGAAAAACACTTAAATGCCTTAAAAAAACGCCAAACCACTGCATTCTCAGTACGAGCTACTGCAAATGGCCACTGTGTATCTCCAACAAAGGGTAGGATGGGGGTGGGTATGATGCTGGAGGCCTAACACTCCAGCATGCCGGTAACGTGTAGTGTACATGTGCAAAATGTAAAATGGAGGCCGGTGAGACGCCCTTTATAAGGATGTCGATGAACCGGCTAAATAATGCCGCGTAGCGTGGTAAGAAATGAAAGGCTGTCCACCTGACGATCTCCTCGGGGTAGCAGTTGTTGATGGCGCTGATGTACTCTCTGAGCGCCGTGCCGGGTTCCGCTTTGATCTCCTGCACCTTCTTCAGCCCCCCGCTGGTGACGAACAGACGGCGGGCCTTGCTGTCGTGGGGAAGCACCTACGGAGACCGGGGGGGGGCGGGGGGGAGAGGAGAGGAGAGGCGGATCAGCAGGGAGAGAGGGGCCCTTCGCCGCCACCGAGACCGCGGGGGGAACGGCGCTCGTAGGCCCCGGGGCTGCCGTCGCACTCACCTTGCTGAACTGGCAGACCACGTGCTTGAGGACGTTGCTGGGGGCTTCATGCAGCAATGGCTCCAGCGCCGGCAGGTAAGTGCACTTCTGCAGTATGCTCTTTAGCGCCTTCTTAGCCTGAGACAGAGGTAACGAGACATTCACTTCCTTAATGGGGTCACCGTCTGGATGCCTCTGTTTTATTAACTGTAAATCCTGTAGAATGCAGATGCTGAACATCATCCAGGTAAGGTAAAATCCCGGGAAAAAAGAGCTCCTTGTGAATAAATGAAATGAATAAATAAGATGAAATGCCACAGGAAATTGCTTGAAAGACGGTACACCTAACGCGTTGCAGCTGAGCGGTGTTTGTTGAAGCGGTCCACGGCTCGTCGGCGCTGACCCGTGGCCCCTGTTCCGGGCCCCCGGGGGCCTCACCTTGACCTGCAGGTCCTCGGAGCTCTCCGTGTCCATGTAGAGCGCCAGCAGCTTGGGCAGGACGTTCGCCACGGCGACCATGCGGGCGTGCTCCGGCGTGTGCCGCCCGATCTGCCCGAACGCCCAGGCCGTGGCAGACTTGATGTGCTCCTCCTGCTCCTCCGCCAGGCAGATCGCCAACTGGGGCACGCCCTAGGGGAGAGAGAGAGAGAGAGAGAGAGAGAGAAAGGGGGGAGAGAGAGAGAGAGAGAGAAGGAGAGAGAGTGGAGCAATGACGGGGGGGGGGGGGAGTAGAAACGGACAAGGTGAAGCAGTGGGGAGAAAATGAATGAGACAGGGAGGGAAGGAGGGAAGGAAATGGGAGGGGGCAGAGGAGGCGTAGTAGTGGGGGGGGGGGGGTGTAAAAAATGAGGACGTAACAGAAAAGGACAGCAGGAGAGAGAGGGAAAATCAGGGTTTGGTAGAGACAGCAACAAAACGCCAGTGACAGAAGTCAGAGGTAATGTACAAAGGCGAGGAGCACACAAGGGAAACAGCAGAGGAAAACAAAACAGAGAAGACAGAGAAAATAGATTTTTAATTTAATCTGAACAGTCTGTAACCCTTAAGCCTTATAAATTTATTAGTGTGACTAATGCCGATTGGAAACCGTTCAAAGGAACCACATATTGCAACTTTGATAGCAGTACTAAATCTTTTTTCACGGGGCCAAACACTGGCTACGAAACCTCAAAATTAAAGCAGGGGTGCAAAAAAAGGTTGTGTGCCATAATCACCACTGTTGACACGTGAAAGAGTGGTAACAGATGTCCACTGAAAAAGGCTTCAAAATTCTTTTCCTCTGAAATGCCAGTGGAAATTTGCAAAATGGAGCCACAACACACTTCTTATACAGTTCGCCGACGTTTTTTTTTTGTGACTGAATTTTCGTTCCGGTTAGAGGGTGCGTTGGAGCAGTGATGTGACACTTTCAGAATTGATGGATTACGCTCTGAGAGCGACTGACACAAACTCATAAATTATACTTTCCATTCACTCTGCGGTGAAAGACAAAACCTACAAAAATGCCTCCCGTCAAATTAGAAATGTCTTGTTTTTTAAGAGCATTCTTGCCATATGTTTTTACATGACATTACTGCCAATTAACAGATGCTTTTAGCCACAACAACTTTCACAGCCAATTGTTTTACATACAATCCATTTATACAACTGGATATTTACTGAATGAATTCAAGCTCTTGGGTATAATAGCAGTGCACCCTCTTGGATCTGTATCTACAACTTACAACCTCACAGTTGCAAGCCCGGTTTCCTTACCATTATGCTAAAATGCCACTTTTTCATGGTTCTTACATATATACTTGTTTGATTACAGACTGGATAGACTAGACTCCACATATTCTGAATATCTATACTTGTGAAGACTCATTGGGCCAACTGCAATGTGCTTAGCTCAGGTTTAAACCCATAGACCACAGAACTGCATTACAACTGGAACAGCTAATCGTTATTTCACAGATTTGCATAGCTGTTCCAGGTGTAATGCAATCTGTGGATAGCTGTTCCAGTTGTAATGCAGTTCTGTGGTTTAGGGGTTTAAACCTGATGTTTCAACTCCAGCTAAACACACTGCAATTGACCTGAATCTGACCTGAATCTCTTACAAACCCACAGTCCCAGCTCAGAGGATTTCAAACAAAACATTAAAGGGGTAGTTCACTTTCCGGTGTTTTCTGATATTATTTCACCTTTAGTGCATGCTTTCAGTTGACCCAGAAAGTGTTTTGACAATGAAGGATATTTTAGATATTTAGAGAGGTATCTGTTGACCTGCCAGTTTTACAATGGAAGGTATAAGGCCATTCGGGGGTACGTGCTCTGGAGTGAGAAAAAATTCATTCACGTAACTCCAAAGCTGCTTGTACTGCCAGAAAGTGAGCTATCCCTTTAAGCTTGAACTGTGCCGGGCAGAGCAGACACCTCAGACGTAGTCCAGATGTCCAGCCCAATATTATCCAACAAAGTAAACTTCAGACTTGGAAAAACAGCCCCAAACTAAACTACCCCTCAAGTACTTATAATTCCAACTGCTGCACTGAAACAAGGTTACTGGCTCGAGAGCACGTTTATCACTGTTTAGTTCCTACAGAACAGTCCACACTGGTTTGACAGAATTACTGTTCTCGAACAAGTGCCAGTACACAGACCACAGAGGTGTGAGTGTGCGTGCGTGTCTGTGTGAGTGTGTTTTTGTGTGTGTGTGAGTGTGCATGCGTGTGTGTGAGTGTGCGTGCGTGTCTGTGTGAGTGTGTTTTTGTGTGTGTGTGAGTGTGCGTGCGTGTCTGTGTGAGTGTGTTTTTGTGTGTGTGTGAGTGTGTTTTTGTGTGTGTGTGAGTGTGCGTACGTGCGTGCGTGTCTGTGTGAGTGTGTTTTTGTGTGTGTGTGAGTGTGTTTTTGTGTGTGTGTGAGTGTGCGTGCGTGCATGTACAGTCACGTGCAGGAAACGGGGAAGGGAGCCGTTAGGCAGACCTTGGACACGATGACGGCCATGGCCAGGTTCTCGGAGTGCGCCGCCACGTAGCCCAGCATCATGATCCCCGGCAGCCGCACGTGGCCCCGGCAGTCCCCGACGTAGTCTATCACCGCGGCGACGCCGCCCGCGTTCACAATCAGCTGGGACAGCTGCACGGGACACGCAGACGCAACACACACAGACACACGAGCCCAGAGAAAAAAAGCAGAAACAAGGACGCCAAATGGACAAGGTTAAAATCTAATAAAATGGTACAAGTGTACTGTATAACAACACAGTTAAAGTGCCATTCGATATTGAGCATATAGTTGATATTATTCAACAACAGCAATAATAATAATTATTATAATTATAATAATAAAGACAACATTTGAGACTAAAAAATAATGTCAGTTATCCATCCATCCATTATCTACACCCACGTATCCTGGTCAGGGTGCTGGAGCCTATCCCAGCATGCACTGGGCAAGAGGCAGGAATACACCCTGGACAGGTTGCCAATCTATCACACACCATTCACTCACATACACATACCTATGGGAAATTTAGAGTCTCCAATTAGCCTACCTGCATGTCTTTTGACTGTCACTTGAGGAACAGTTGCTCCTCTGTTTTTCCTTCTCACACTAATGCATGAGCATTATGGCCATTGAATGTGTGCTTTCGACCACAGTTTCCAACCCAATTTACTGATGTCTTTCCCATAGATCTAAATGCAGATGTCACTTTAGTCATGGTTCCCGTTGAAACACTAGCCAGTTGAGCAGTCTTTGTGACTGAAGCTCCCGCCATCCATGCCCCAATAATGAACCCTCTATCAAAGTCACTTAGATTGTTTCCTCTTGCCATCTTGATCCAAAATCGAGGTAAACTAGGCCTGCTCAGAACTTTTATACATGCCACAGAGCATGATAGGATGTTAATTGCTTAATTGTATCATGCAGTAGGCTACACCTGTATGGAAGCATCTCCATTCGTTTTGCTTCTCCACTCCTACTCGATATATTCATATATATATCGCCTATATATATGTGTGTGTGTGTGTGTGTATGATGAAAATATGTCATTCTAATACTAAATCTAATTCCAATTAAAATGCAGCATTGGATTTTACCTTGGTGAATGAAGATAATTAGTGCAATTAGATGCAGACATAGATAATATTGTGCAAGTCTGTAGCTTTTTCAGGTTATTAAAACAGGAGGTAGGAGAGTGCAGATAAATAGCTGAAAAGGGTCTTTTAAGAGTGAAACAATGTGCCTACAGAACACATCAATAGTGAGAATTAACTCTCTCAAAGGGAGAGGACAATAGACCACAGTCATTGTGTAGCTTATCTCTCATATACTTTTAGTCAGCTGTGCCAGGTCTAGTCCAGTACTACTGCTGTAACACTCTTTCCCTTGACCATGAATAAATTTAGTTCAGAAAGGAAAACCACAACTGAAATAATTATGAAATGTACAAAATTACTTTCACAAATTAAAAAGACGTCCTCCTTGAGAAACCAGTCCACTGCTCATCAGGACTGTCCTGTTATATTTTCACAACCTGGACCTGATGTCTGTCCAGAACATTAATTCAAAAAAGCAATAACTAACATTTTCCTCAACAGGGAAAGGAGGCAACAATGTCAAAACTGGCTCAAATGAACAAATGCTGTAGGGCGCACTTCGTTAGAAGGGCTTTCATTTTTCAACATGGGGGCGTAGAGCGGCTGGATGCCCAGAGACAGCCCTCTCTGTAGTATGGGCACTGTAGAGTGGCTCAGCGCTCTGATGACTGAGATACAGTTTAAGGACAGGTCATGTGTACTCTTTAAACACACACCATGAACAATGGAAGTCAATCCTCCTCCTCCCTGCCCTATAAGCACACAAGCGCTTTTGAACCGTGTCTTCTGTTACCTGGCCATGACAATGCGACAAACAAACAGAAGCTTACAGCGTGAAAGGAAATGGGCCGGACCAGTGTTAAAAGCAGGAAGTGATGTGCGATGTTCAGATGAAAAGAAAGTACATTCATAAAAGATGAAATCTTAAATTGCTTAGGAAAAATGAAGCAAAAGCACTGAACCAGATGCCTCCTCTAGAGGATGGTGTTATTCTTTCACCGGTTTCCACTGACCTAAATCTAGAGCACCACCATGGGTGGTCTAGCTAATTAGCGGGGAATTGCCAATCAGCTCTTCTCTTCTCCAGTGAGAAGTTACTAAAAAAAAGTAGAAGGCGTGACATTGGACCTGTCAATCACCAGACAAGGCGACAGGCCTTTTTGTTTGTTTCTTTCTTTCTTTTTTTTTTTGCCCACACGCGACCATTCTTTAGGCCGAGCCGCAGGCGGCAGCCGGCCGATGACGGGCGACGTACCTCGGGCGTGTGCTTGGTGATCTCGCGCATCAGCGTGGCCACGTTCTTCCGCACGTACTCGTCCGGGTCCTTCAGGCAGCCCAGCACCGCCGGGAAGATCTCCGCCTCCACCACCATCTCCGCCAGGTCCACCGAGTGCTTGGCGATCTGGCCCAGGGCCGAGAACACCTGTCGCTGCGGGTTCGAGAGGGGACAGGAAACTTGCTACTTACCCGACAGGCAGAGCAATCACTTGTTCTACACGACGACGGCTTATTTCAGTAATCCTGAGGGATTCAGGTTAGCTGCATTGCTGCTCTCTATGTTGGGCCTTCTCTATTGATAATAATATTATATTTACAGCAGTGGAAACCAACCCAGTTCCTGGAGATCTACCATCCTGTAGGTTTTCACTACAATCTTAACTCTCATTCAACAGCTAGAGATCTTGTTGAGCTGCTAATTAGTAGAGTCAGGTGTGCCAAATTAAAGTCAAAATGAAAACCTACAGGACACTCGATCTCCAGGAACAGGGTTGGTCACCACTGATTTAGAGGTTGGGATAGACTGCTTGTTTATGCAGATGCTTTTTATAAATGTTCCACTGTAAATGCATATGCGGTTGTGAATCTGTGCACACCATCTCACTAACAAAGAGAAATATCCGTGCTTGAACATATCAGTTTGTCATGTGATGTCATGATTGCTTGTGGTTGGTTAATAGTGATATTAATGATGCGCTGTTAAGACAGCGGGCTGCAGAACAGGGCATGCTCAGGGGCAGACGCTCTGGGCGCCACCTCCGGCCTCCTTACTTTCAGCTTGGCGTCCGGGTTGAGGATCATCTGCGCCAGGTGGGCGATGGCGCCGGCGTCCACCACGGTCTGCGCCAGCTCCGGGGAGTGCTTGGCGATGTCACTGAGGCTGGAGGCGGCGATCCTCTTCAGGGCCACCTCCGGCTCCTGGACGCACAGCACCAGGAGGGGCACGGCCCCTGCGTCCACCACCGCCTGGGACAGCTCTGCAGAGCGTGGGGGCGGGGGGGGGCTGGGGGGGTTAGGACCCTAGGCTTACCCTGGGAAGTGTGCTCCTCCACCCCCACCCCCCAGGGGGAGGACCCATCCCTCAGCCTGACACACGGAGGAGCAGGCCAGGAGGATGAAAAAAGGAGTCAGAGAGATTGAATGGATGAGGGTGAAAAAAAGCAGAGTGTGCGAGGGTAGAGGGTCTGGGGAGGGGGAGTTAGCTTCCCGTAGCCTGCATCTGCATTTCAAATCAGCCTCAGCGAGGCTGCGCGGCCGCGCTGGGGATCAGTCGGGGACACAGGTCAGTGGCTGGGGCCCATTAGCATGCGCACACACAGGCGCGGACCAGTCGTGCGCTGTGTGTCCGCGTGTGAGAGCTGTGTGCGTACGGGTGTTCGTGCGATGTGTGTCCGCGTGTGAGAGTTTCCTCCGCGTACGTGTGTACGTGTGCTGCGCGTGTGTACGCTTCTGCTCCTGCGCGTCTGTATTCGCGGTACGAGCGCGTTCGGTCCGGGGGCCGCCTCAGGGCCCACGGAGGGTATGGCGTTCGCACTAATAACCACAGTCCCCGGCCCATCTGACGGATTCCCTCTCATTAAGATGCATAATGAGATTTTGACAATGAGGGAGACCGGGGGGAGAGGTTTCAGCAAGGCCCAATTTTTGGTGCCACTGCTGTCGCATGTCACCAGCTGGGAGAGAGCAACACGGAAAGAATTCTAATCAAAACTGAAAAAGCAGAAGGAAAAGGAAAGGCAAGAATAGAACGTCCCTGACACGAGTCTGCGTGCAGTCATACAGAATTAAGCCAAATATTTTCACTGGAAACGTGAGACCAAGCCTTTCCAATGTGCTGGACTTTGATAGCTGCATTCAAAAGGGAAATAACCCACAAAAGCTTTAATGTTTTTCATCTTATTTCTCAGTGATTCTGTGACTGACATTTTATTCAATCACTGCAACCACATCAACTGTAAACAAAGGCTATCCATGTCAAATCCACTTAAATATGCTATGCAACTAATTGACTAGTTTCTGTTAAACTGCTCTAGTTTACCATTGCTACTATAAGGTTTCAGTTCAAAAGGTGGCTGGGGTTTGCACTTTTGGTTTCCTGCATCTGCTCACAAAAACAGCATATCAGACATAATAGTATAACAATTATAATGCAATAATAATTCATAATTATTCATAATATCAATAATATTCATGACATTTAACCTTGACTATTTTGAAAATTATGAAAAGCATGCCTTTTAAATAAAGGACAGCCAGGCATTTTTCTCTGCATTCAGACAAGGGGAAAGCAGACAGTTACAGACACAGATTGAGATGGGCTCACAGCACAGACACCGCCATGGTGGGGAATCAAACCCCAGGCCTCAGAGGGAGAAGAATTGATACATGGGTTGACAAACAGCTGCCCTGCAGACTGTGCCACTCTCTCTCCCCACACTTTAATTAATTCTGATGTTGCTTTTATAGATTTTACAGGTTAGGCTATATTATTATATTGTTTATTTAACAGCGTTTATAGTCATTCTGGCTGTTCTGTAACTGTGTTGTGCTTATTGCATAGTGTGTGATATGTACAGTAGTTAATAGATAATGCAATACTAGCTGTGTTAGTATACTTGAATACTTAATTTACTTCATTAATGGAAGTCATTTATGCATGGGGCTGCACACATTGCAGTGTGATAGCGCAGGCTAAACTTAATTTGTGTGCCAAGGAAATGTATCAGAATAAAAGGCCTGAATTAATATTTTCCTCATGACTATAGTGTGCTAAACGAAAGGTTCTCCCCAGGTTTATCATCTCATTCTCTAGTGGAACTAAAATCCGATGCCCACAGGCATTTCAGTGAGCGCATTTCAGTCTGACCTCCATTGTGGCGGGCGATGTAGCCTAGCGCCCAGGCCGCAGCCTCCTTGACCCCAGGGTCAAACTCCTCCAGAGAGATGACCAAAGCGTCCAACGCGCCACAGTCCACCACAGCCTGCGCCAGCTCTGGAGAGTGCTTGGCCACCGCCCTCAGCACAAACGCCGCTGCCTTCTTGTAGAACCGCTGTACAGCAGAGAAGAACGTGGACAGAGACGCGCACACACGCACACACACACACACACACGCACATACACACACACAGCTTCATCATCACTTTTGTCTTCAGCATTACCAATTGCTTTGAAAGCTGAAATAGAAGATTTCCCATCAGACGAAAACAACATGATATTATTACACAAAGATTAACGGCAAGAGAATTACAAAATCATCATCAAATAACTCACTCCAGAGGATGACATCTTGGTTCAAAGAATTGCCACAAGGGGAAAAAAATTACACCACAAGTCAAATTAACTGAACTATTTAAAATCACTTTCCCATCGTTTTCTTGAAAGCAAACCGTTTTCAACATCGGTCCACGAGGGAGGCTTCCCACGTCAAATAAACTAAATCACAGGAGGGCGGCGAGCGAACGTCAGGCCGGTCACTGTCTCTATGCCGGCCGTCTCGAGTGGGCTGAGGCCGTTTCTCAGCCCTCCCTCGCGATGCAGAGGAACGCCTGGGCCAGCTCGCACTGGCACACGGTCAAGGGCTCAGCCGGCCAGATGGGCCGCAACGTGTGACTTCATAACCTGACTCTCTCCAGCCGTTCCAGCTCTGAGCCTCCCCGACCTGGGCGTCTAACGCGGGGAGGCGTGGGAGAGCGCCCTCAAGGTTAAGGGCACAGTCCAGCTGCTCTTCGGGTAAAACGAGAACACGGTCTGCAAGCACCGTTTGTGCACTACAGCCACCTTACAGTGTTACAGGGAACCACAGACTAAACTTTCAAGGTAATCAAACTTGAATTCTAAATCTGAAGTTTGCGGATTGTATATGTATGTTGCTTAATATGTTCATATATTTTTGTTTCAGGCATTAATCAATGGGAATGGTAATATGGAAAGCTCATAATTACATTTAATATATTTCAATACATGTGAATATGAAATATCATAGCTATCATACAGCCACACCATTATAATGGTTATGTTATATATGTAGTATACTGTATATATAATACTGATAAATACTTTCTGTGATAGTTCAAATTCTTCAAATTCTTTCATTTTCCATTTGCTTGTTGCATGGAAACTACATAACAAACAACAAACCATATAAGAAGCTGTATGTACTTCAAATTCCCAGGCATAACAGAGAGCAACTCAAGTCCATAGATAAGGTTAAATACAGACTAATTCAATAAACAGCAGGTGGTATCATCTGAATTGTTCCCCTATATACACCAGCTTCCCCATGCTAGCTCACCATATATAATTACTGCGGCATTTATGGACTCAAGTCCCTTCACAAAAATTGAAATGAGCATGAAATGATACAGGAGACATCTTTCAAACATGTGAGGGTCCTTTAAGATTGATGGAGTGAATGCCTAAAGAAGGCAGTTAGCTGATTCTCCTTAGATAACAACAAAAATATAACTGCTAGCAAAAGGCTAGTGAAATTCTAAACTGAATTTGATCTTTAAATGTATTAATCCACTGTGCCCTATATTTCAGAGCAGTGAACTGCTCCCATTCAGCACCCATGGAGAAAATTAAACATGCTACGCTCTCTTGGACAGCAACAGTTAGACTGACAGAAACTCGTAAGAAAATTCTCCATGGAATGACATATGAACTCTCTGAGGCATAAATTTCACTGAGCTCAGATGCAGTACGAACACAGTGTCCACAGACAAGAACCTAAACTCAGACAGATCAAACTAGCTGCGTACCTGACCAAAACTTCCCCAGACCGGGCAAATGCCAACGACCGAAAAAAGTTCCCACTTGTGTGAAGTGTGTTCTTAAGAATGTCGAGTGTTTCAGTCGTAGACGACTATAAAACATTCCTATTCAGGGGGCCAGACCCAGAATCCCAGCAGCAGCGATGAATGAGGGTGAACACAGCATTTCCCTGCATGCTTCACTGAGTCCAGGTGTAGGCCTCGAGAGGTTTCCAGGGCACAGGGAACTAAGCAGCCCTCTCTTTCACATGGATTTGGTGTCAGGCTTGCTCATGTCCAATGGCTCGAAAACCATTTGATCTGCAGGCTGCTAGTCCCCAGATGGTCTATGACCGTGCCTACAAGTCTACTGGATTCGCAGCAGTTGTTAAACACATGTATGAAGCCCAAGAGCAAGTTAAAGACTGAGCCAAAAAACTATTTAAAGAGAGACAAACTCATAACACTTTGCAGAAGGCAAGCCCTTCCACAAGAAATATAATGCAAGGCAGACTAAATATTGACAGTTGATGAATATTATGAATGTTGCTAACATGAGCCCTAGATCCACAGAGCAAATTCTTTCACAGCAAACAAAAAGGCAACAGCTTGCACGTTTGGCTGTTTTCACAGGAAGTTAAGGTAAAAGCCAGAGAGGATTCTGGGTGAACTAAATTCACCGAGTGTGTTAGTGCAGCCTCTGCTAGTGCCAGGAAATTCTGCTTATGAATTACAAGCTGGTGTCCAGGGACATTGAGGAAGATTAATGACTTTTTTGTAGGTAAGAGAAGTGTAATCAAAGCTGTAAAATCTTTCCTGCCACAATGTCTGTGTTCTGCGGTTGCTTTCTTGATCAGAAAGTAAAGCAGGCTTCTGACCAACTGCATTGGGTAAGGGAACAGGGCTCCCTCAGCTGCATAACAGCCATTAATGAGCTCAATTGTAAAAAAATAAATAAATAAATTTGAGAAGTCATTATTATATCCTAGTATAATTGCTCAAAGAAAGCTTTTTAAAGAAGGCTTAAGCTTTTAAACAAACCCCCAAGATTCCCCCAATTATGTTTGTGGTATGGGAATGGCTGGTTTAAGCAGCCACACCTGCCCTGGGTCAAGCTAATTAGACCTGGCCAATTATCTAATTAGCCAGGTCTAATTAGCTTGACCCAGGGCAGGTGTGGCTGCTTAAACCAGCCATCCCCATACCACAATGTTCACTAAGCTTATAAAACACTATAGATGATGAGTCAGTCGTGTTCTCCTTGCACAGGGATGGTGCACAAAGCACTGAAAACAGGGGTGCCTGCATTTTTTATACCCGTCATTTCGGGAAATAAATGAATTTCTTGTAAAAAGAAATAAACTCTTTTTAAACTTACAATTACTCTAGTTTAAAAACGTTTAATTTACTGTCAATTAAACTGAAGGTCCTGTCCCAGTCCAAGGTGGCTCAAAAGTCCTCCCCGGCACTTTGCCTAGGCTTTGCCAATTAGCACGATTCTTCAGCCAGGAGGAAGAACTAATCAGTGAAATCAGCTGGCTGAGTTCATGGATGGAAGCAAGAAACACATGGCAGGACTTTTACATTCTGACCCCTGCACTTTCCACCACTGCAGCAGAGGGACAGCGGTGTGTGGGTGTCAGTCTTTCACATTACACCTCCAGGAGGGGGTACAGGGGGCAATGATTGGATATACATGTCCAGCAACATTTCAGCCGGTCTACAAGCTAGCTGCATTCAAGCTAGCAGCATTTATCCAGTAAATACATTACTGAGCAGAACTGCTCAGCTGGCCAGGCTCAGAGAGATAAATGGTTGCCTCACCCACAGTTCTTAGTGTTTGCATTCATTTGAATTATTATTTTGTCTGAATTAAGTCATTCAATCAGTTAAAACATTTATCATATTTAGTGGATGTATGTTTAAGTTAAGACATTAATTTTAAAGTGTTTCCATGACAACTTCTGTCCTTAAATAAAGAAGTTTAGTACATCATTTGCAGCCACTCTGAAAGTAATTAATTGTGAGGAGTTAAGGAAGAGGTATAAAAATGTTGTGCATTCTCCTGGGTGTGCTTTCATGAGGCGTGGTTGACTTTTTGGCTGTGATATGTGAAGGCCCAAAGTAAAAGAATGTCTGTTATGACTTGCAGGCAAAAACATCCTTGGGGTTTCACTTCCTTAACATAAATAATCAGTGTTAAATACAATAAACAGGCACACAAGTGTGAATGTGACATGTGACAAGTGCAGTGAGTCATAGTGATTGCGTAGAGCATGTGACGGTTGTTAAAGTCTGGGAACAATTCAAGTGGCAAAACAGAAGGTGAGAGGGGGTTAAAACAGACAAAATAGGCCTACTTCAGACTTTTTCCAAACACAAAAGAGTCTTACGTTCTGTTCCGCCAAAGAGTACACAAGCTGTGGAAGAATGTCTCCCTTTACAACTGCTTCAGCTAGGTCATCATTGTAGTTGGCAAGCCTCCCTAGCGCCAAGGCTGCCGTCTGCTGAACGGTTGGGACCACGTCCAGCAGGAGGGGCCTCAAAAGGGACATCACACCTAAGTCAAAGGAAAAAAGAGCTTTCCATTCAGAAATAAATATGAACAACATATGGAAATTCAACATGAAAATAGTCATGTGATAAGTACATTTTGATCCAAACAAGTCATTTTTAATTATTTTAATTCCTGAGGTTAATATAAATACAGAGGACTGTTTACTTTGCATAAGGCCTCATAAAACAACCACTAAATAACTTTTATTAGAGTTTTTATTCACGATATTACAGAATTATTGAAACAGGACCTAAAGAGATAAAATGTTGAAAAGCAAAGTCAGTATGCACATGCAAGTTATAAAAAGGTCCATGCATAAATTATTGTCATCCTTTTGTTATCCATTTAGCCATTATCAATATTATGCCAAACAAACAAGCGCATTTCGAACAAAAGCATTGATTAAAATGACAATTTATTCGGTTCACGCTTTAATTCCTGCCAGGGTGAAATGGGGCATAAAGCGGGAAACCAGCATTAATTAAACACTGATGACAATGAAGAAATGTTCCCTGTTGTCACTGAGGCAGCAAATAGAAATGTGGCACCTTGCCAGAGCCGTTGGTGCATCGTGCTAATCACAACCACGTGCAATACCACAGAGAATGAATGCTACATTTTAAAGGAAGCACACAACCATATATTTCACATACTAATCCTATGCACATTTAATATATATCTTTCTTGTTTGGAGACAGCAATGTAGTATATTGGTCAGAGAATTTGTCTGATTATTTCAAGGATGTAGGTTTAATTCCACATGGGTCACTACCATTGTACCCTTGAACAAGGCCCTTAACCTGAAATGCATAAACAAATCTAGCTGTATAAATAGATTGTAGGCCTATACATAAAGAATGTAAGCTATTTAAGTCGCTCTGGGTAAGAATGTCTGCTCCATGCCTAAAATGTGATTTGTTCAAATCTTTATTTGCACAATGTGCAATAGTCTTTTTGAAAGTAATCAGCGTATAGCTGATTCAGAGGGTAAAGGTGGAGAAAACTATTTTCTGCCCCTGCCCCTTGGTCTTCTCAGTTATTTACACTGTGTGAAGGTATGCAGGTAACAGCAAGAATACATGTGTCTTCTCAAAATGAAACAGCCGCAAAGAAAACTGTCATGTGTTCAGGGTTACAGCTGCATAGTTTCCCAGCTGAAAGAATCATTAGATGGGTGACGAAGCTGTTCTTTCCACTCACCTGCATTTTGCAAAGTCTCGATGTTTTGTGGTCTTGTTGCAAGCTCAGCAATTGACTGCACAAATTGTGTTCTGGATTTTTGATACTGTTCAAAAACTACAAAAAAAAAAAAGTTTAATAAGTTTAATATGAATCAAATTTAAAATAGAACATAAAATAGCATACATGAAAGTCTTAAACAGTGAACACACACTGGCAAGGATATAGGCTATTTTATTTTGGGATTCTGGAATGTGTTGCGTCATTGTGAACTAGCCTGTTTTCTCTCAGCCCCCTTTTGTTCTATGGACTCTATGGATTGTAGATACATCCATAGGCGTAGATTTCTGGGGGGGGGCAGGGGATATGTCCCGCTCAATATTTAGAACACGTACATTTGTGTTTTCCTTTACATAACACATTTCCACCATAAATTGATGTAGAAAAGGCACAAATTGCTGCATAAAAATTCACCAGTAAGCAGGAAATGAAGTGTTTGACGCTCAAAATTTCCAGGGGGAGGACCCCCAGACCGCCCCCCCCGGCCCCCCCTTAATGTGTCCCCCCAATGTTCATACAAAACCTACGCCATTGGATACATCCATAGAGTCCGCTGATGATAATAATAATAATAATAATAATAATAACATGCTACCTATGTAGCTGTCTTGCAATAACTGTAATCGGACAAAAAATAAACTGATAGCAAGATGTCTAGAATAGATCTCCTACAACTTGACGTTATCTTCGAACGTAGAAATCTCATGTAGGCTACAATGGGGACAATAACACATAACATTAGCCACGGCTTGGTCTAACGTTACATTTGCATTAACATAACACGCGAATATTTACGAACCACTTAGATAAATGTTTCTGTCAAGGGGACCTTCTTTACATTTGTAAAATGTACTTTTTAGTGTTTCATCCTTACCTTGTAAAACCTGCCGCTGACTCATAATTCAGAATTTTCCCAGAGATAGCAAACCACTAACCAATATATTCTACAAGACGAACAGAAAAGGCAAATAAGGAGTCACCAAACTAATCCTAAAACAGTGTAGCGTCTTTTTCAATTGCAAGCTAGCAACCATATAGTTTGGACTACGGTGTAGCAGTTGTCCTGGCAACAAACCGGAAGTGAATGAAAGATTCATTCTCTGCATGGGTTCTTATGTAGTTCATTTGGGTGTACTCTTAGAACTTGTGATACGGCCAGGGAGCCCTAGAAGAAAGTTCTATCAACCCTGTTCGCTCGAATTGGCCAATTTCTTGGATCGTGGATGGTCCCAATCGTTCGAATCGCTGCAGCAGCGTGGAGTGAACGTGTTTTTAACTGTATGTCATGCTCTTTTCAGAGTTAAAGAAGGTAAAATCAACCGCATTTTAATGTTATGAGCACATTTGAATCGAATTAACAATGTGAGCATGTTAGCTCATTATTTTCCACCACATTGGCCGATTTAGGTAATGTTAACAGATCAGATAACGTTAGCTATGATAAAGGATAAAGTTAGAAACAAATAATGACAATCTGTGTACATTGTAACTTGTTAGCTACGTTTTCTTAATGTGATTTAATGCATATCGTTTTTAAATTAGAGACAAAGGCTTCTAAACATGTTTTCCGGGGGGTAAGGTATCATAGTCAAATGTAACATTAGATTTTGTGCTTTGTAGTCTGGTGGGTGGCGAGTTATCCATTCTCCCACATGGGTGAGCCCATACATATTCCCACATACCCACATACCTCTACGTGAATATATTATAACAAATTATCTGACACAAATATCGCATTTGTCTCTGGTTCATCGATTGGCGTTTTAGTTGCTTTTCTGAAGGACGCATCAAAAGCGAAACACACGACCTGCTTAACTTGTCATTTTAGTGGAATAAAGACAGAATTGTGGGTCTGAGTATTACCAGTTGTGCTGCCAGTCAAAAAATGATATAACAGACAGGTGAGAAATTGGGAAGTAAAAACTTGAATAAATGAGTGGAGAAGCAAAACGAATGCAGATGGTTCCATACAGGTGTACTGCATTATACAATTAAGCAATTAACATCCTATCATGCTCTGTGGTATGTATACAAATTCTGAGTAGGCCCTAGGCCCAGTTGACCTTGATTTTGGATCAAGATGGCAAGAGAAAAAGATCTAAGTGACTTTGAAAGAGGGTTCATTATAGGGGCACGGTTGGCAGGAACTTCAGTCACGAAGACTGCTCAACTGGCTAGTGTTTCAACGGGAACCATGACTAAAGTGACATCTGCATTTAGATGAATAGGAAAGACATGAGTAGGGTTGAAATTGTGGTCGAAAGCACACATTCAATGACCGTGATTTTCATGCATTAGTGCGATATGTAAGGAAAAACAGAAGAGCAAGTCTTCCTCAGGTGACTGAGAATGGCAATGCAGGTGTGATAAGACTGTGTCAGCAAGACCAGTCCATCGATAACTACATAGAGAGGGATATTATAGTAGGGTTGCAGTGCATGAATCCCTCATTACAAACAAGAATGCACATTTGAGAGTTCAGTGGTGCAAAAACTATAGGTACTGGTCTACAGGGATGTGGAAAAAAGTGATATGGTCAGATTAGTCATCCTTCACATATTCTAGACACGTGGGTGAGTGCATGTTTGGCGTACACCTAGACAACACTGCAGGCCTGAATGCTTGACCCCTACAGTGAGAGGGTCGGGTGGCCCTGTTGGGGGGCATTTTCCTGGCATGGCTGGGTCCACTTGTACCATTTGAGGGAAAGGTCACTGAAAATCTATACAAAGCTATTCTGAGTGATCACCTTCACCCTATGATGAAACATTTCTATCCTGATGGGAGTGGTCTCTTCCAGGATGACAATGCCCTATCCATAGGGCAGGAGGGGTCACTGAATGTTTTGATGAGTATGATAATTATGTGAATCATATGCTGTGGCCTTTGCGGTCACCAGATCATGAACACCTATGGGAGATTTTGGACTGACGCATTAGTGCTCTCCACCACCATCATCAAAACACCAAATGAGGGTATATCACTTGGAAGAATGGTGTTCCATTCCTCATATTCTTTTCATTCCAGGGACATGCAGAATGAATGCCAAGGCATTGAAGCTGTTATGGCTGCTTGTGGTGGCCCAACATGTTACTAAGACTCTTTATGTTGGTTTTTTTCATTTGACACCCAACTGTATATAGCCTACATATGATCATAAACTCTCTGAAGCAGTGGTCTCCAACCCTGGTCCTGGAGAGCTACAGGGTCTGCTGGTTTTTGTTTTCACCTTAATTGAGACCCAAGACACCAGATGAGTTGAGTTACCTGTGTAATTAACTTTTCTATTTGATTCATGAAGTGCAGAGTCACTATGAAAACCAGCAGAATCTGTAGCTCTCCAGGACCAGGGTTGGAGACCACTGCACTGAAGCCTACGTGAGCCACGTGACCGCCTAGCGTTTTGGACCTGCATTGACGTAACTATCTATCGAGGGCTCTGAGTACAGTGAAACCGTGCTTTTAGTAACTCGTTACAAGTTAATAGCCATAAGGAATACTAATGATAATTGGAAACAAAGGTGAAGCTCTTGCTTTTCTCTATCCCTATTACAGGCACATTTAAGCATTAAATTATGTATTAAGTGCGCCCTGACGAGAGAATTTTAACATTTGGGCTCAGCGCATGAATGAAACACATGTGGTTCAGTGGGATGAAACGTTGTCACTAATAGAATTTTGCTCTCATAATGAGATGGAAGAGAATTAGCACCTGTCTGCGCGATGAAACTTACAACGCAATAAATGTGATTTGGCTAGTATTAATGCGTCTTAGGTTTATACATTTCTTTACCCAGGTATCACAAAATATCTCGTTTTATGAAATAAACTCTGCATGTTACATACACACCCTAATTAAGTAGCATACGCGGTAAACGTTGTAAAAGTAGCTAAATAAAACTCCAGATGTTAGCACGGTATCAGAATAAATGTGAACTATAGCGACACACACCATATAGACAAAATGTCATTTTTTATGAACCCTGTAGGCTATGCATACTTTTATCTAACATGACAAATCATGTGTGAAATAAATACAACTGACTGAGAAACATGATTTATTTTGTAATGTGTTTTTTTCAATAAGATCTATTATTTGAATGTTAAATGGTTTGGCTTTCTCGAAACAGCTGTAGTGATGTAGCTATACTACAATGAGATAAACGTGTTTTCCCTCTGTAAATAAAATAAATAGCCAACAAACAGGCCACAGAAATAAAAACAGGTTCGAGTCTGAAAGGATTCTCGTCGAAATAAGAGAATATTTTGTTGGTCCATTCACAGGAATAAGGTTAAGGGTTTTTCTACGGTTAATTGCCGAGTTAAAGGCTATTAGCTGAGGGATTAATTCCGTCCTTTTCTGTATGTTTAGCACAAATACGTTAAGAAGCTTTACTGTAGGCAACTAATATTACTTATTTCCATTAGCCTACTCAAGGTCCTTTCCCATAGTAGACTACTAGGCTATTGTGCGTTTAAATTGAGGGCCAGCAGTTTGAACGAAACAAGATAAACCACATTTTACACCAATCTTCATACCCCGGGAACTGAAAGTAAAAGTATTTAGGGTTAGGCCCTGACTTCATCTATCAAAATCTATTAAGAATAGTTATATACAACGGTTTAAATGAAAATATAAAGTCAACTGATATTTCTAATTTATCTATTTGAGTTATTTCTGACGTTATGTGTTCTGGTAGGCCTTTAAAGCCAACTTATTGATAAGAGCCGCTAATGTAACTGAAAAAATAAAAGCAATCTAATAATATATTTACTGTTCTTGCCCATAAATTACAAGCCTGTCTCAAATGCATGCTGACAAACATAATTCTCTCACACACACAGACACACACACACACATATATATATATATATATATATATATATATATATATATATATATACACACACCAGAGTACAAGTAAAGATATGCTGAATGCACTCACCTATTTATGTGTGCAGTTTTTACAACTTCTTTGGGGTCATTTTTTCAAATCACGGTTCCATTGTAAAAAAATGAACATGCTAAACGGTTTCACTGTGCAAAAATGAACGTGCTAAACGAAATTACCCCCTTGAGTCCTTAAATGTTAGTTTTTATTATGCTGAATTACAAATGATTGTGCTAACCTGACAGGGTACTTATGTAATCATTTGGTAACTGTCAGAGTTCACTGTTGAATTTACTGTTACTTAGTTATATGTGGATACCTTGATACCATCCTTTCTTACATGGATCATGTGACCATGTGACCATGGGAAGCTTAGTAGTTTAACTCCAAGTTGAGAAATTGTAAGAAGGTGCTGGTCATGGTTACAAACGTGGCCATGGTCAACAAGATGCAGGACCATGCCAAACCTGGTCACAAACTGACACCAAGGTCAGAATTTTAATAGCCAGCATGCCACAATGCCAAGGCTGCAAGAAGGGTTTGTAACCATGTGCAATGCAGTTTCAGAAAATTGACTTGGAATATGATCATTTTACCAAGCAACCACTAATGCTGTGGAATGAATGTTGTGCCTAAGCATGTCCTGACATGACATGAACTATTTTTGTTTTATTTAATGTGCCCATGCACAGACAACACAAGTGTTGCAGGTCTTCAGTCTAATGCAATGGAAAATGGAAAAAACAAAACTGTTATCAAATTATCCACCCATATGATTTTCATTTTCCTGTATTTTGATGTTTTCTGTCTGTTATTTTGTGTAAATGACTTGCTGTTTTTCTTGGCCAGATCCATTGTGTGTATTGTATTTGATTAATCAATATTCTCACGTGTCTGCATGTCCTATTACTGTAATTCAATAGACTGCACAGAGTGGAATTTTATTAGGCTATTGTACTCAAACAAGCATACGATTTTACATAAAAGCTTAATGGAATCTCTGCAATATTGTTGTTTTCCCCTTGAAGTCTATTTTAAAGTTTCCCAATAATCCTCTATCTCTGGAACAGGCTTGAATCCACTTGGAAGTACTGAAAGAGGCTTGGCAGTATGCAAAATCATTATACCATACAATAATTGTGCTTTTGTTAAATTACTAATGAAATGCACCAAGGTTTATGTATTTTGATGTTTCTTAAAAATATTTTTTTAGCTTCTTTTGGGAACAGCTGAAATATCATTCGCTTACTAGTTTTTCTCAATCAATCAATTAATAAAACAATCCTGTCTGTCTTTGTTTTTTTTCGTGAGTTGTTTATTTGTTTTCATTGTACTACGCAGGGGATTCTCTCTTACACAAAAATAACACAAAAAGACAGTTCTCAAATGATTACAATAGCTCTACAATAAATTCACCAAACTGAGTTTGTGAAGAAAAAAGTGTCCTGCTCTCGTTTACGTTTTAAATGTTTTGATTATTTAGGCTACTTTAGAAAATATTCCACCGCAAACCCATTTTTCAGTCTACAGTGATTAGGCTATTGATTCTGAAATAACTAATTTTTGTCATTTTTACATTCAACTGTTGCTAGTCGGATAGAACTGCTGCCCGTGACAGAACTGGAGTTAAATATCAGTAGCCTACATTTTTTAGTGTAGGAATGGTGTCTATAGTTACAGCTATAAAATGTTGAAATTGATTTTGTCATTATTTCAGACACGAGTACCATTATCAGTGAGTACCATTATTTCCCTCCATTATAAGCGCAGACACAAGTAAGCTGAACGATAATTTAGAAGCGTTCTTTCCGTCCGAAAAACTAGCGAACTTATCAGTAGAGCTTTATTTCAAAGATGGCAAGCATTGCATAAGAACCACGATCTCAAAGGTAGGCTACTGGAAACCCGGGGAATTCACTTTATACTTGATATTTAATTCAAACAAATTCCTTTCGGACAGAAATAGGACAATTATAATGATTTTTAATGCCACACGCAGAACATAAATGTGGTTAAAGAACCTATTCTGTGTATTACAATGTAGACCGTAAACTACTTTGTGCTTCTGCTAATTCAATTGATTGGAATAATTGCATGGCCCCAAGCACTGTGAGCCTTATAGCATTTTATGCATTTCTGACAGGTGATTGATCTGGTCTAATAAAACATGGGAAGCATTTGTTGTAACATGCACGGCTACAGAACGTGAGAATTCGTTCCTCATATCCAGTCTACAAGAAATCACAATAATTTAGCATTAAGTTACTATAATTATTAAAAAAGTAAAAAATAATTAAACAAATTAATTGTATTTTTCAACTTTTTAAAAGTTAGTTCTGTGTTTAAATGTGTTCAGCTAATTTGCTTGCTGGCTTGACAAAGCATTATCTTTTGCATGCTCCAAGTGATGAATGGAAAAGAAACAGTCACCTGGTCACAGGCATTTGTAATAAGCACATACCAGATTGGTCTGTATAGTAAGTTATTTGGTTTGAAGAAGTTTACTTGGGTTTTCAGAAACAAACAGAAGCAGATTTCCTCATCGATTTGGATGTTACCACTACTTATTTGATGGTAAGTTACCAAGATTCTTGCGCATCAATGTTCTTACAGTCACACATAAAACCCCATGGCTTCATAATCAGAGTGTGTGGCTGGTCTCCCGTTACAACTGGAAATGTGTTTCCTCGGTGACTACTGACATGTCAGAGCAGTTTGAAGTAGGCTATAGGTGTGGTATATGTGATGATTTTGATATTTCCATTCACTCTCTTTATGACTGCCCCGATAGGTGTTATAGCCTGTCTTTTCGTGCGGCGCAGTAACCGAAATTCTCTCGAATGCTTCTATGCTTGGTGTGTTTCTTGGTTAAAATAAGAATAAAAAATTATAATCTGTTTCATCCTTTTCTTTCTCCGAGTAGTCTGGGACTTTTGACAATCTGTACTTATATTGCCACGAGGGGCGTTAACTGACCCATGATCATGATGTTTGTGATAGCGGTAGCCTATAAAAGCCATAGAGGTTACATTCATTGATAATTAAGTGTGCTTAATTCTGGTGATTATATATATATATATATATATATATATATATATATATATATATATATATAATTTTATATTACACGTTCAATGACTCTAGCTATAATAAAATTGACATTTTGGTACAGGTAAAGTCGAGGCTAAGATTATTTTTATTTTATTTTATTATTTTGAAGTTAAACTCGACTTTGTGTATAATTTTATTTTTATTTTTTTTTTACCACAGGTGATCTAATAGGTGTGAGTGTGTATACAAAATAGCGGAGATGTCAATTCAAGACGACATAGGCCTATAAATTAAAATACGTCACAAAATCTAGAAAATATAATTAGTACTTACTAATATAATTAATAAATTATATTTCCACAAATTTGGAGAAAACTGTACTAATAAAAGTCAACATTTCGGTATAATAATAAGAATTATATATATATATATAATAATAATATCGTTATTATTATTATTATTATTATTATGGATAATAATAATAATAACAACAATTACTATTTTAACCAGGCGAAATCATTTCTTATATTTAGCACATTATCGTATATATAGAGCTTATATATAAAATAATAAATATTGCAACATTTCAAAGGTTAACAAGAGAAAATAAACATTTGATGTTAATAATTGCAATTGCTTAAAGATATTTTAATAAGTTTTTAAAGGCGTTTTTCATTAATAATAGTATGTTTTGAAAAATAACAGACAATGTATTGTGTCCTTTACATTTGATTAAACAGATTTACAAACATGCCTATATGTGAATATCACCATTGACATAATCAGTCAGTAAAATAAAAGAAAGAATGAAGAAAAATGTGTCCAAAGTAATTACACATTTCACAGGTTGTCTTCAACAAATTTTCCATTATTTTGCAGGCAAAATAATTTCTGTATAATTATTGAATTTAACAACGATCTTATTCAGTGGAAAAAAAATATCTTGAACACATGTTTTATCTGGGGCAGGCTTTAAACACAATTAAGTTATTTTCTGAACTGTTAACTGCTATAGGCAGCAAACACAAATAAATTCATACGTGTGCATAGGTCTAAAATGTACTGTACTCTGCAGAATTAAATAAACTTTGCACATAAAACTGAAGGCCTAGTGACTTCAGCAGACTTCTATCAGCCTGAGTTGCCAGTTTGCAATTCAAAATGATCTGATGGAGTCTGATAGCGCCACTGTAATTATACGCAAGCTCACTGGCGTCACATCAAAATGGAACTAAACTCGGTAAACTTCTGAGCTCTCTAAACATTAGTGGTGATTCACTACAACAGTGGTGATTTTATAATAGCCACAACTCTTCCGGTTGGTATTTCTTTCTTCCAGCTGTAACAAACGCAGAGTTGAGGGACACGTGAAACAAATTAATTAAGTTATTGTTAAGGAACAGCTGAATTTCGATGCGTTCACTTTTTTAAATGTTGCGCATGAAAATAAAATTCTAAAACGAAGACAAAGTAATCAAAATGTAAAATGTTTATTTAGATGTTTTTATACTGTGCAACAGTAACAATACAATAGTTTTACAAACAAACGGCCAGTACAAATATTGAGAACACTGTGGAGACATCAAAACATTTGTCTTCTAGCATGAAATGGACTTTCATATATAGTTTAACAGAGGTCTATGTCTTTTTCAGACAATGAGCTTTGTTCATTTATTCCACCTCTACATTAGCTAATTAAGTAAATATGCACATACAGGCCTATATACATTTGCTTATTATGAATCTGACTTCTGCAGCGTTCAGACCGAACTTCAAACATTTAGCCAAGCAGACAGAACGAAGCACTCTGTCCCTCGGCTCGGCGGCAGCAAAGAATTAAAAAAACTGAACAGGCTTACTGCAACCTGAATGGTTGCAGACTCTTTACAAAAACTCTGCAAAAAAGTCCACAAGCCGTAATACTGCTGCTAATTAGGATAGAGGCAACTATGTGTGCAATAAAAATATATTCATGATCTTCTAAACCGCCCCATTTTAACGGGTTCTGGTTTGCATTTTAAATTCGTTCAGATAGCAACTAACTGAACACACCTTTTACATTTTATTTACTTAGACGTATACGTTTAGTTTAATTTCTTAAATTGGGCGCGTTTTACAATTATAAAGTAAATCATTTCGATCAAAAAACTTTGAAGTCTGAGAAGACAAGTGTCTACATTGAAATGCACATTCAAATTTAGGCCAAGCATAACATATTCATTGAATTTGGTGGATCAAAAGCAAAAGATTTCTTAAAATCTACAAAGCGCACCTTCTTTCTCTAGAAATAAGAGAATTTCTCAGCTTTGCCCTTAATGTTCCCATATACACCACCTTCAACAGGACCTCCTGTGCTTTTTCACACCAAAAATAAAAATAAAAATCATAATAGTAATCATAAGGAAGAAACACAGGGACTAATCTGTCCATGACCTCCATTACTCCATTTCAACTGAAATGTGATTTCATTTAAGTCAAAACACACGTGACATAATTAGAGCAATAACAATGATAAAAAGTAAGCATCTACAGTGGAGCTATGTTGGCATCAGAAGAACTGGATCATCTGGCTCGGTGGCCATCATCCTGAAGATGTGGAGGAGCCATTGAAGGAGGCCTTGCGCACTTTGTTGCAGAAGGTGGTCTGTCGGATTGGAGGGCAGGGCGCCGTGCTGTTCCCGTTGACCGTGCTGGAGATGTGGGGGAAGTGTGGGTGCGGCGACTGAACCGGGGTGCCGGGGCTGGGCAGCGATGAGGAAGTGGAAGGCACGCCAGCGGGGCTGCTGGCTTTATCGCTGGCGGAGTCGCTCTCCACCCCAGAGCGGCCGGCGCTGTTCAGTCCCTCTGGCGAGTGGCTGATCTTCATCTTTTTGCAGTTGGGACGAACTCTGTACTTCAAAGGTAGTGGTCCATTCTGCAAGCAGAATAGCAATGGTTTATTAAATATTTGGTTACTATATTTGAAGTCACAGCTTTTAGCAAAAACAAAACAAAGTCAACACGTGAAACTAAAATAAACTAATATGAAGCTGAGAAACTTGAAATATCTTTTTTACAGGCCCAAATTTACAAAATGTACATAATTTGCACATAATGCACTTCATCCTCTACTCTGATCCATGAATGGAAGCAAGAACAATCTTTCTTTACTTAGGTATACTATTTTTTATTTGGACACTACCAAATACAAACTCCCAGTTAAGTAACAAAATAACTAACATTTTTTATTCAGGTACAGTGCAGTTGGATTGAATCAAAGCAATGGTTTCCCATTTTCTATTAGCTTCAAAACTAATTTTCAAACTCCTCTAAAGACTCTTTCTTTTCTTTTATTCATTTTAATTTCTGAAGACAACATACAACATCATTATTAAGAAAAGATATTAAAAGAAAATTACCCTTCTCCAGGTATAGATGTAGGCAATGTCCATTAATGTATAGTAATCTTTCAACGGTTCATCTTCGTACATTACTTCAATCTAAATTGGATGGAAAGTAAGAGGAATTTATCATTTTTATTGCAAGTACATTCAATTGTTAATACCAATGTACAAAATGTGCACATGTGTACAAAATAATTCCACATAATCATAAAAAATGAGACCGTATTGTATTATTGCAAAAAAAAACAAAAAAACATCAACCACCACAACAGCTAACCATTACAAGAAAGTACTGCTACAGAAAACCACAATTTTATAGTGATTCTATTTTTTTTAATTTTTTTTATTCCAATTCAGTCAGTTGTCTTTGAAGAAGTACTATGTGAAACAGACTGCTCAATCATCCTGTTGAGTTGTACAGTAGCTTTTAATAATATAATTGAGGAAGTACTAAACCGCTTAGCCATTTTTAAAATTATCGCTTTACACAGCCCTGGTTTCAGTTACCGTTTTTATGTACAGTGGAAATACCAGTACGCTCCAAACTGACATACATTTTTATTTAGTCTACTGCTTCATCAGCTGATGGTTAAAGACTGTGAAATAATGAATGAATTAGCACATAATTCACTTACCTGGAAGGTGGAAGGAACATCCATCTTACTTCTTAGGAATTTCCTCAAATGCATCACAGTCATGGCAGCAGGGCACTGCAGATACCGTTTGTTATTTACCTGCAAAATAAAAATAATGTACAAATATTCTAAATTACTCAAGACAAAGGTAAATTTATCTACTATGCACTTTGTCTCCAGCTTTGAGAATGGAAAATTAATATTCAATGCACAAGGTCATGAGGTTAGCAGTCACAAATAATGTTCAATTTGACATCATGAAAACATGTTCACATTTATTCAATGGTGTCAATTCGAATTTAGGTTGCAGAACATTTTTGCTAAGATAAAACAGCCAAAATCAACATTTTACTCTATAGTACTCTATAGTATCTGCAAGAGACTTAACTCTTGCATGTCTTTACATGCTCTTAGTATTGACATGTTGAATATATGTGACCAAGATGAAAGAAATGCAGAGCTGCATTACCTCTTCTTTTGCTTTCTTTTCATCCATGCTGCCTTGTTTTTCCATCCTGAACGGATAAAGGATGCAACAACGGTTAAACAACACTCCGATCATTTCGTCACAGACTGTAACAGCAATGGTGTAAACTGAAAGACTCTTCTGTGTTTCTTTTTTTACTGATAAAGTTAAACCTTAAAAAGTTGCTGGGTAAAAGAAGACTAACAAAAAAAAAAACATTTAAAAAATATTAAATTAGTGTTCAAATGACAGGACAAAAGAGCGGTATTTAGTTGAAGACCATACTTGTTCTGGTCGAAGAATTCAATGGAAAGACTGATTATCTCATCATCTGTGATTATTCTCTTGTCCTCATCGGCCACCTCTCCACGGTCCTCATTTGATCCATTCGCAGCTTAAAACAAAATATCAAAATTATCATAACGGCGTGTTCATCCATAAATTGTACACATGTTCACGCAGACTATTTGGCAGATCGAAAGACCCAGTTTTATTGCATGTAAAACCTATAGGGTAGGTCAAACTGAGCATGTGGTCAAAATTACAGTTCTGTACAAAAAAGGAGTGTGCACCATCCAAATATTTGTGCTATGTGCACACGTCCTAATTTGTGTAATACATGGCAACTGACTCCCACATCAGACGTCTTCGAATTCTGTATTGTATAATGCAGCAACAATACTGCATTTTTTGTCATTGTGAGATTTTTTTTTTTTTTTGATTGTAGTAGTACCTAATTAGTAGGTAACTGAATATGTAATTTAGTCAATGAACAGATAGCAGCCATTGGCCAAAGTGTCACCCACAAGTGTATTTCACATTGTAAGCAAACACCAAGAGAGCTAAGTTACAATCACATAGGCCTAAGTGCCACTTCTAAGGTGCATGCCTCAGGAACTAATGCGAGGGACATCAAAAATATTAACAAATATGCCATTTCAAAATTTCTGTAACTGAAATTATAAGACCATTCTGCTTTTCCACACTGAAAGTTGGTTACCATCTACTGATGGATGCTCTGCGTAAAAATCCCTCCTTCGCTTCATTTCATCTATAGGAAAACAAAAGGGTTTTTAATCACACATATCTAAATAAGAAATTGAGTTTATGGTTGAGAAATATCAATAGAAATCTTACTTTTGAAGAGACCAGGAACCAACTTGTACACAATGTCCTGAAGAGTCTTGTCAGAACTAAAATAAGAAATTGATTTTATGGTTGAGAAATATCAACAGAAATCTTACTTTTGAAGAGACCAGGAACCAACTTGTACACAATGTCTTGAAGAGTGTTGTCAGAACTAAAACAGTCACAATTTTTACCATTATTATGCTTTGAAAGTTAATAGATTTGTACAAACGTGTGTGTGCATGTGTGCATATGTGTGTGAGTGTATGATCAAAAAGAGTACTTTCATTTAGAGCTGTAGCGGTTAAGACCTGTACATGTGTACCTTGCAGTAAAAGATAATGGACATTTAGAGCATTTATTCTAATGACAACAACACACAAATATCCATATCATTAAAAGACCAAATCGGCAATTAAATCAATCATTAAAAAATTATTAGCATGGTCCATGTCCTGCATGAAATAAAAAAATCATAAATTTACCGAATGTTTAGAAGAGGCTTTGTTTTGTGAACCTGGACATCACAAATTGGACAGTACTTGCTGGTCTCCAGATAGCGAACAATGCACATTTTACAGACTGAGAATATAATTCAGAGAGAAAAAATGGTTTTCACAATGGTTATAAAGCATGAATTAAGTCTTGATTCATTACTGAATTTATGGCACCTAATTATCATGCACTCCTTTTACTATGTAAAAAAATGAGAACAGTTAACATAGCAAAGGCAACACTAATCACTTTAACATCCAAGAAATAGGATTTCTATTTTTTTTTTTTTTTGTACTGCATACAGCCATTATTTAGTTTAAGCCTTCTACCCAAGCTGTGATACTTACATGAGTGCAAACATTCTATGATGGTAGTTGCGTCTATGAAATATCCACCACACAAAACACACATCAAATGTGGATTTAATTCAGTAATCTTAATTCTTGTTGTTCGATGCATCGTCATGGAAGGCAAGACCTAAAGAAATTGAAATAAAAACATTAACTGAGAAGCCTAGTGTTGGCTTATTGCATTCTTACAGACTTGTGCATAGCCTAAGTGCTCTTAATTAAAACAAAGCCTTTTCGAAAGCAACTTCAGAAGCCAGCTATCTGGCTAGCAACTTATCTGGTAACCCTTAGTTTAAAAGACCAATTTTGAAATTTTGAAGTATGCTGTTCCTCAACAGTTAAACTACTTGCTATCACAATATGTTGAGAGAGAAAAAATCCATGTTACTTAGTTTGTGAAGGTTACAGAAAAGACCTAGAATGGCATCTTACTGAAACAGCAGCCATTCGCAAATCATGCCGTGACTTTAAACAATATAGGCTACATGAAATAAAATCATGAAACGATGAAAAGATATTTTCCCATTGGTTATGAACCTTGACTCCAGCAGACAAAATGAATAAGATTTAAACAGCCTAGACAAGCTTACACAAATGGCTCAAATAAATAAAGTTCTCAACAGAAAAGTTCCCTACATAAGTTAGCCTACCTGTTTGACTTAGGCCAATGTAATTTTACTTCAGCTAAGATCAGTGTGTCAAAACGATTCGTCGTGACCGGAGGAGACTTAGGATGTAGCCTACTTAGGCAGCGTTTCAGTCGTTCGTTTTGAATACAACAATAATCATAAGCCAAGGTAAAACATTGCACTTTCAATATATCCTGACTGTAATTACCGCAGCCTTTTCAATATTTAAAGATCTAAAACAGTAAACTGTTTATTTGTGTCCAAACACGGTAATTCTTATTGTTGCTATAGCAACTTAGGTTATACTTGGCATCTTGCCAGTGACTGAAAATAGAGCCGCGCCACGGGAGCAACTATATTTCATGCAGATGTGACAAAAATAAATCTAAACTCAATAGATAAGCAATGTTTTTATGTAAACAACAAAAATGAGGCTGCCATCTCGCAATGCGATCCTCTCCACAACACAAAAACCCCGTGTCGTCTGAAGTAGCCTACGGTAAAGACCAGACAACCATAGCCAAGGCTACCACGTCGACAATCGGCTCATTATATTTTCCTTAACATTTCTCTCCGCAAAACATAAGATTTCAATAAATCGCGTGTCTGGACTGATTTGTTAAGACACGGGTTTTCATTTACGCCGAGCACCGTTTAGTAGGCTAATTTATAGGCTAGACTCACCCTTAAACATCACCTACAGATTGCCTATGTTCTTCATAGGTTTAATTCAGTCCCTAAGCAAAGCTAAAGACAGAAACAAGTCTAAAGAAGGTTATTGACTGCAGGAATTCACTGTAGCTTATAAAACGACAAGAAAGACAACTTATAAATGTCGACAACATCGGGGATTTCAAAACATTAGACTTGGAGAGTTCTGAACAGCCTATCCGAAAACATAGCCAACCACAAAGTAGCGAAACCGAGAAAGATTTCTCTTCAGAGAAGAGGAAGATATTCCCAGATGCAAGTTTTAAACCCATAACAAGGCTACATCTGGGTTCATTTTTAACACAAGCCGTTACACAAGTGAAACCGAAATTTGCCCTCGCAAATAGGTTATCCACAAACTCACTGACAGCCAATTTTAAAGACGGAAAACTGTGTTAGACTACAGCTGCCAGCATTCGTCTTGCATAACCAATTAGGCTACAAGAGTAACAGAACTGCGACTTAAACGAAAGTGATATCCATTCATTAGCCTACGCCATCCGAGGTAGTGCACGTTTTACCGGCGTAGTAGGCTAGTCTCCACGAAACGTGTAGCCTACTCAATGCTTTAAAAAGACATATGCTGGACAAATATTGATTGCACGCAACCCAATGGATTTTAAGTCTAGGCTACATATTAATCCCGTTAATCGAAATTTGGGAATAGCCAGTCTTTGTTAGACCACTATGAACAGGGCAGTTTTATGGATTGCTATGTTAACAGCTCAGTGACATGTTCTCAACCACCAGCCTTTCAGAGATAGCGTAGCCCATGCTATCATCGGGACCAAGGCAACGTTAGATATTTGTCTCACCGTCGTAGCCTACGTTTAAATGCACACAAGACGTCTCTGCCTGAAACCCAGCAGGTAGGTTGCAGCCACACGTTGCCTACGTCTCGTTGCATGTAGAACAACTGTTAAAACAAGCCACTGTAGGCTACATACAAGTGTTTCAATTGGGTAACCATAAACTAGCAGGCAAAACTGTTTAAACAAATTAGTGTTGTCATCAATTGAAAGGGAAAACAATGAAGCATCCCTTTCTAATCATAATATGTGCCTTGTGTCTCTGGTCAATGAATTCTAGAACTATGTTGAGACCATGTTGCAACTGGACTCAGCAACTGCAATTTATTAAAACCCTTTTCACATGTTAGCAAATGCAATCCAGGAGATAGTTAAGCTAAAATAGGCCTATCTTCACAATTTGCAGTCAATTTCATAAACAATACAGCAACAAAACCAGCAATCCAACCAGACCGGGGTAACTACATTCATTTTGAACTCTTCACAGTAACTAGGCTGTAGTAACAAGCTACACTGCACTTGAGGCCTGTAGATCAAGTGCCAGAATACCAACGAATGCCCAGTAAATAGCCTATGCGATAAGCTATATACCATGTAATTGTTTTGAAAACGAAAATAAGCTTTCAGGCAATGTAAGCGCACAGACCAGGAAACCCAAAACTGGTCCTCCTTGTCGAAACAAATAAAATGCACATAGCAGGGTAGGACTGAAAAATATTAAGCAGTACAACTGCAATCCACTGAACTGCAGAATAATTTATCCACTCCTGGTATGACCCTTGTATGATCTATTAAAACAAGGGTATATTGAGAACTTGCGCAAAAAAACAAATTATACTGAGAAATGTCCAATCAATGCACCGAAATGGCACAATCTCAATAATACATGAACATAAGACTCAGTCCATATGAAACGTTCTCATCGAAAGGCAAATATGGCTATTGATCCCAAGCTGTAGTTCACTTTCAAAACCAATAGTGCACTTGCAAATACATCGCAATTACCCAAACCCCAGCGGTTAAACAGAAATGCTCTTCATCCGCTGATTTTCAGCCCGTGTGGTAAGACAAACCTCGAATACTGCACGTTGCGTCAAGATTGTCCACATACATGCAGTGTTCATTATCAGTGGTCGAAGTAAACAGTGAGAGCAATCAAGTCTTGATATGAATTCAGGCTTTGTTAACTGTAAATCAACCGATAGCTCGTTAACAGCGTGTCAAGGCCCACACGCACAGCCCATTGAAATCCACATGCCAAAGCAACAGAGAAACGATACCGAAATACTCCAGAAATGCATGTAGCTACATCAATATTTGTAAGAGGTTTCAGCTTACGTATGCGCTCATAAAAATCAATGAAACCTATAGCCCAGACAAAGTTAACCCCACCCCCGCCACACGGCAAAAATGACAGAAGAGCTTTGAATTAAGACACAGTACATATCAATGTTGTAGAAAGCGTCTCTGGTTTTGGTTTGTTTACAGTGATAACCACTGAAATGACAAGAAAGGGACATTTAGATTAACATTGATAAATTAGGCGAGTGTGAGACCCGTCTATTCTGCCAAGACGTAAGTTGCCAATGGAAAACTTAAGTTAATAAAATCATTGGGGTTTACATCTGAATACTGCAGGCATTTCATTGGGTTCTCAACTTCCCGTTGATGAAGTCTCTATAAAATAATGGCACTTGACTGAAATAAACTGACGGGGAGAACCGATTGAATGCGAGTTATCATGAACACTTGACCCATCTCACTCCTAATTTATCTAGAATGTCGGCTTTCATCAAAGACTACACATACACACTAAACAATAAAGTAGTAACGATGCAGTCAACCAATAGTATAAATATTTCTCTGCATGATATGGTTGTCTACGCGGCACATAAACAAAGTGTGTTCGAGAATTGAACTAATTTTAAAGCATTGTGCGTAGCGTCACTGAGTCAAACCAGTGTGCGTAAAACCACCGTCAGAACCTCGCATCAAGTGCAGACCTCATCTCCCTTTTCATATGGAAAACAACGTAAGCATAACGCGCATCCTTTCAGAATTCACCAATTGGTAAGAAGGGGGACTGAACAGCACTTACCCCAAGATTGCGTCGTAGGCCGGTAAGACTTGGTACGGATAAACAATCAAAGTTATAAGTCGATCAGCAGAAAATGAACGCGAGCCAAGCGGCCATCTTGAAAAGAGCTGCAGACGCTGTCAATTGCAATAAGCGCACGGCAGCACAGAGCTCATTTTAGTTACGAAAAACCTTATTTCTCTCCCTGTCTGCACCCTCTTTGTGTCTAAGGCATGGGATAGACGAGGAGCCAGAACTACAACTGTCCGATTTTAGTGATAAAAATTCTCCCTCTACGAGATCCGTTCTTAATTCAGTTGTTCGAAAAATGCAATGCTGATGGTTCAGTGGAAACTGACACCGTCCCCAAAATGGCTTGTAGTTCGACCGCCCAGCTCAGTCACGTGGTCTCATTCCTTAAGGGTGGCCAGGGAATTAGTGTCGGTGTAAGCAGTGTATGAATCTTTGCTTTATACCTCCCTTTCCCTTATAACACCTTATTCATCCTCCGAGCGAAAGCATTCAGAGCGCGTTTACAGAAATCGAGTTTTTAAGACAATGGATCGTGTTCTTTTAATGCCATTTCCAGTTTGAAAAAATGTTTTCTTTAATAAAAGTCAATTATGTTACAAAGTGCTTCTTTAAAATAGGAACGTTTTATGGCAACAACGATATTACTCTTTTTAACCTCGACACAGACTGCAGCGCGGTTTATGGCGTAAGGCTCATGAGAATAGTCAGTGTGAGGGAAACGCTGAATTCGATCTTTATGGTTATAACGTGGCCTTTAAATCCCCAAACAAGGCTTAAAATACACGAATGACTTACCATCGTATATTTAACTAGTGCAGGCTACCCCGAGTGAATCACCAATAACATATCTCGATAGAGATGGTAGCTCGCGCTCTTTCGTTAGGGACAAATCCCGGGGTTTTGAAGCCAGTGCCGCTTCAAAGCAAAGCACAACCTCAGACTTCGTCGACCGGAGTCCAATAGTCTGTACGCACATTGGAGGAAATCGCGCTTTCCCTTCAGGTATCATGAAATTGGCTGGGGTGCCTGATGAAATGGTCTATTAACTTGCCGTTTTATCGTCTAAGATAGCTTACGCTAATTAACGGCTGGTAAACTAACGTCAATACTTAATGATCACATCGTTATCAACCGATTATTTTTCGACGAATTATCATAAGTTTGATCAAAGAATTAAAGGAAAAATAATATTTTAGATTGTCTCAATTTTTTTAGCAAGATTGTTCGACTTGGGCTGTAGCAATGCGGTGTGCGGGAGGCTGTCACTTTTTATTGCGGTGACACAATGGGTGGATTTAAGTTACAGAACTGATATCCCTGTTATGTATTAAACTAATACATGACAATGAAACAAAGTGATCATGCCTAAAACGCCAAAAACACGTTTTATATGAAAGTAAAAAAGCAGAGTGGTTTAAAATATTGTAATCCTTCAAATAAGTTTAATCGTTTAACAGACTTGATCAACACACTTTAACTTTGCATGATGCATCATTATTGTATTATAATTATTTTCACTTTGCTTTTCAACCCAATTAAAAATCCAAGCGAAGCTTTTTGTCGGCTGGACGTCAGCACAAGATAGAGAGGGGTCACGCACCAAGTCAGATTCCACTGGCGCTTCCCCGGGCGTTCCAAGTACGGGCTTTACGACAGCGTAGCTTTCAGGAGCCGTTGCCGCGTCTTTCATCTTTCCCCCCAAAATTTCAAAAAAAGGCAACGACATGTTCTAAAAACAAGGTATGAAATGAAAAAAGGACACAACGTCATCTACAAGGCAGATAGTATGTATTTTAATTGTCCCAGTATCTGACTTTTTTCAGAACCCACCGAGATCAATTTACAGAGCACAATTCATATCAAGTTTGCTTTCAGTCTGCAATGTCAAATAACGAACGGTTGTTTTGTCTAGTTACTTCCTTTCATGTTCACTTAAGTCTTAGAAGTCAGAGTAAAGCCAGTTCTGTTTCAATTGATCACACATCGTTGTAAAACACGTTATCATACAATCGCGTAACAAGAGGCCAGCACAAAATACCACAAACCAACTTTTTAAAAAAAAGAAACTGAGACAAATCGGGGAATTAACGAACTTAGCAAAAAACGAAAAGGGTTACACACGGATGCACGAGGTGATCACGGAATATTGATGTTTTAATGAGTATTTTGTTAACAGAGGGTTTGAATACTTTTCTCCAGTCAAACTGATTAAATAGTATCGAGCCCTCCTGCATTGTACTCTCCATATTTGAACTGTAGGCCAGTAGAACGACAATACGAAAACACCCAAAGCAGGGTTTTGCAAAATTCTGAATGTTGGGTATATAGTGTCGCCAAATCAATCATCAGACAGTAATAGCGTAGATCAATCACAGCCCACCGCCCCCCTCCCCCAAAACACACGCGCGCATAATTTCACACGAAAAAATCGCAGAAGAATTTCATGCTTAATTTGCTTCATTCTCGATAGAGTTCACCCTCATAAACTGTTCACATAGTCTAAATATGTTTTGTTTTTTAAACTTACTGAGCAGACTGGGTAGTTGTTAATATCTGTTGAGAATACTTACTGTCTTAGAACCTATACATGCACACGGGCCACGGCAAACGAGTAAGAAAACATAATGTCCCACATTTATGGTGTAGATTCCAAGGGTGCGAGGAATTCTTCCTTTTTTCTTCTTTGAGAAGATCTACACATTTCCACAGATATGCCACAATAAATCTTCAATATAAGCATCTTGGTAAAACGTTAGATATTACCGACTTCCTGGACAACCGTAAGCAATGAAAAGCAAAGGACAACACTAGGACATATAGCCACACAGCTGCCTGCGCCCTTTTTTATTTATTAATTTGTTGTTGTTGTTTTTTTTTTTTTTTTTGAAAGAAGAGTTAACATCTAAAGCATAAAAGCTTGTTGTGCCACGGAATAAAAAGTTCCCCCCAAATAGGCTACAGAAGTTGACTACATTTTAAAAACGTCACAAAAATAAGTTTAAATGTAACATTATAACGCAAAAAATTGAATCGAGTTTTTGTTGTTACCTTTGGTATACCTTTGGTATAAAATTTTTAAAAACGCATGCAATACAGTATAAGTGCGTGTCAAATGGACGTGCAAGACCAATTAAAGCATAAATAGAAAATCAGACATATATTTTGTCATTCATTTTCTTCCAAGGTTTTCTGTCATTGTTTAATCGTGGTGAAAATGACTGAGGCAGGTCTACGTAGTTCAAAACGAAAGTCTTAAATGGAACATTATTTGGCTTCTTACTGTAGCACACATGGTTTAGAATGAACTGAAATATCACACACAAAATATGACATTCTTGTTTCAAAAGAATATAGCCATGCTATTCATAATTTAAAACTAAAATCAAGCCAGTAGTTACCCGGGAGAACACAATGGCTTCAATTTAGTCTTGCATTTTGAATGGCACTGTAATATTATTCACCGTAAGCATAGGTAGGCCCTACATCTCACCTTCGTTACCAACAGTAACTAAACGTGCTACGCATATCAAGGACAAACCAACAGCATGCAAATTGTTTACTTTTTGTGTTTCTTTTTAACATTTTGATTTTTAAACTGCGATTAAATTTCACGAGTCATATACAGCCACACTGTTTTAAATTACAGATTACTGTAATGTGTTGAAAGATCTACTGCTACTTTTAGTATCATTATTTATCAACGTTTCTAGAGCACTATCCTCTTGGACGGAGCTTAAAGGTGACTGTCTACCATGACAAAATGTATAAGAAACAATTTCAATACAAAAGAAAAACGCAAGTAGGCTAATAACTTGCACTGATGTAGTCATTAACTCAAAGAAGTCCAGGTTCAGTCCAATTCTGTACTTATAGGCCTACATATAACATAGTCATATACCTCTGGAGTTATTGCTTGAAATAATACACAACAAATTGATATTTCATGAACATTTTCAAAGTAAAAAAAATCAAACCAAAATCTCTACTCTTCAGTAAATAATTTATATAATGAGAATATGAAATAAAACAAAAATAAATAAAATCCTAAACAATGAATAAATTGGTTACATAATATATATTTTAACATTTTTGTTGTTAATTTTAATTTAATGATTGAATGTCAGGAAATATGTAAAAACATGCTGCCATAACTAATGACTGAATTTATGTAAGCCAGAAACCTCTAACTTCAGAAATTGCATCTACATGGAATGGAATGAACAGTCAGTTTATTTTTTCAAAAGAGGTACAGGCCTACATTATGTAATAAAATTAAGGAATACCTGGAGTAGTACTATAGTGCAATCAAAATGAATTTCCTCAGAAGTTATGTCACCAGTCTGTAAAAGTAATATTATTAATTCACTTATAAGCACAGAACATTTAAAATATACGTATAACACTTTCATATCTCAGCGTTGTAAATAATTAAGTAGGATGGCTCATTATCCTCATGTACATTATATAATGTTTCTGATACAAGAAACCAGTGGTATTTAAGAGTAACACTTATGAATTAAAAAAAAAAATTGTTTGCAAATCAGAACAAATTTAGCCAACACTCCAGCCTCCCTGAGCTGTCATATGTACAGTACAAGGATACACAAGGATATGGTACTTAAGATGCAGTTAACACAAGCTATCAATTGCAGAATCATTCAAAAAAAAAAAGGAAAAATAAAGACTGAGAAAACAAATTTAATATATACTTTTAAATCTCCATATAGATAGGGGAAATTTAATTATTGTAATATTAAAAGATGTAATAAGCCATTTAATGTTTTTAACTGTTGTATTAAAACTGCATATTGTATGCGAAGGGACAGTGGTGATGCAGCAGTATGTACACAATTTAAGTTCATCACACACAATTTTGACACAATTTGACAAAAGGCTGTACATCTTTGGAGAAAACTTATATATATATATACTTTTTGAATATTTAGTTTAAAAATAGCTTTTGAACAAATGGTCCACTTAGTCTAAAATTTACTTACCTCTACCTTGAATTTTTAAAATCACTTCAGGCATTCTGGAAGACAAAGTTGCATGTCAGTAGTGTGATATGTATATTACAATAAAGGCAACTTTTGCAGTATTCATGAGAATTATAGGCCAGTGTCTTATTTAAAAATGCTAGTCACACCTGGTATTCATTGTAAAATGCACGTAGACTACATCCATACTCTCTGTGTCAAGTTTAATCTATTCAAGGAATGTATTCATATACAGGCCATATTTTGCTTACCACAGAAAAAAAGATACATTTACCAACTTGAAGATGTTCAGCATCCTTTTCCCAGTCTGAAGGCTGTTTATTATAGGGCTCTGCTTCAGCAAACCTTTGTTGATAAGTTTTGGTTCTGGTTCAACAATGAAAAATAACAAGCAAAACACATGCCACAGGCATTTTTCAATGACACAAACACAAAAAAAAAAGAAACCAGTTGTCTGGTGACTAAGTTTGGTTGTAATAATTAAGATTAAGGCCTATAACTAACTGATTTGCCTGAAAATGTCTGATTGTACGAATGAGTGTCTTGGTTAACAACTTGCTTTGAAATTATCGTGGAATTCACTGCAATGCTGTGCTAAAATCCATTTTTAAACTGAAGGGCAAGAGCACAGAAATACATTCTACTGATGGACACCTGCATGTTACAGTAAAATTGTCTAACAAAGCAACAAATGTCAAATCAAAGATAACCTCCTTGCTTAAGGTATCTTGATTCCTGTGCTTCAGCAGCTTGAATGACAAGACATATTTTCATTTTAAATCAGTTAAGTTGAATATTTAAAGCATGATCTAAAGCAGAGGTTTCCAACCCTGGTTCTTAAGAACCCCTGCTGATACCTTAATTGTAATTAACTGTTTTTATTTAGAAAAAGTTTGGTGACAAATACGGGGATTCAATCAACATCTTTCATTAAGTATGACTTACAATGAAATGCAAAAAATAGCATTTTTCCTCACAAACACAGTTTGGCCAGCAATCACAAAATCTAAACACCAAACTGAGTTTGGGAAGATATGTGTAAAACGTATTTGCAAAGTAAAGGAGAAATAGTGATGAATACATGCCAAAGCCAGCAAAAACTGCACTGTTTAAATCTTGCAGCACAAAATGAAAGAACTGCATGCATGAGGGTTCTCCAGGACCAAGGTTGGGAACCCCTGAGTTAATGACGTATGTTACAGTAGGTACAGTAACCTTTCTTCCTTAGACAGACCAAAGACCCTAATGTGGTCATTCATAGATGGGGGACTGAATGGAACTCGGGAGTCACGTGTTTGCTTTTGTGATGACTAGGGCATGCAATTTTGTACAACCTGATTACTGCTAAAATAAGTTTTTTTAAAATAATTATTGCAGAACAATTATTTTGTATATAGTTAACTAGTCAGTTTCCACTGGTTGCATCTTTCAAAGTCGTAGCCGAAAGGTTTATTGTAATTAGACGACCTACAATGTCTAATTCTCTCCAGTATGAACTATGGACCACAAGGGTCTGGACTATTTAAAACATAAATTAAATTAACAAGGTTCCATGCAAACACTAGCCGATAGGCTACTGTTTTTTAAATTTATTTTGCTGTAGTATATGTTACAGAGCAAATGTAGGCTACGTCACTATCGCAAGTAAGATGTCGTGAAATATATCAGGGAGAAAAAAATTACAACTGCTTATGTTTTCTGCCTGTACTGAGGATCCTCCTCTTTATTAAAACACGGGTGTAAACGGCTAAGCCCAAGAAGTCTGGTAGTTCATGGCAAATATTTCGAAAGACCCGTCCACGATAATGAAAGCTTAATTCTCTTCTGCGCTAGAACAAAACGCTGTTCGACAGACGTGTGTGACGTCGCCCACTAGCCTACAACCCCCAGCGTACAAGAGATTTTCACGAAAACAAAGGACTAGCGCCAGTTGACAGAGGCACTAAGCTTGTAGTAAAGTAAATGCATTGACACTTTGTCAATAGCATTGTCGCCGTGTTGAAATAACGTGTTTCCTCCTTTTTCTCGCAGTTAGGTTAGCCTATGTAGCTAATCTAACTGCATAAAGGTAAATTGTAGGCTGTTTGTTTAGTTAAGACAACATGTTCATTCAAATAGTCAATTTCGGAATTAAATAACTTACCGTTAGCAAGCTCTGGTAAAATTTACCTGGTTTATGAACCGTAATTACTGTGTTATCATAAAATATGAACCTGTCATAGGAAACTGAAATCATCATCCGTAGCCCAGTTCCGCCTCAATGTTTCGGTGAAGAGAAAACATAGGCTACGCGGCGAATAGATTTGATATATGTCCTCTGAGGACGTATTATTTATGAGTGGGCAGGGACAGGAAATCTCCCCATACACAAAGGCGATACGCGAAAGGGCACTTACCTAAGGTGTCGTCGGAATGGTATAGGCGAATAAAAACTGCAGATGGCATGCTACCTCGTAATTGTGACCACTGTCACGTCATGTTTACCAGGTTTGTCTAATTTTGGAGACCTTTCAGCAAAAAATCCAATTCCTCCATTATGGTCGTGCAGTGACCTCCGACACTACAACACGTGACAAGGGACTCTGGGGTGACGTGACGGATTGAATTGAAAATTCAGCTTGTATTGCTAGGAGGAGCAGGCACTGAACTGGAACACCGGGTGACGGTGTCTGCTGTGCCTGGAGTGTTATGTTTTCAAACGCACTCTTCTCGCCTAATTCACATTTGAAGCAATACGTACTATGCGAGAGGTAACGAATATGCTATGCAACGAGTCTTAAGGATACACATTATCGTTTATTAACAAAGAGTAGTCCTAGTTCTTGACTCTCTTGATGTGTTTTGTGTCACTACTTATATATGTACACATATGTGAAAATAAAACAAATTCAAATTAAAGTAGGCTGTAACTTGCATTTATTTAAGCTATTGACCATATTTGTATGCCCAGCTCTGTCACACTGAAGGGGGCACCTCAGGTTAAGAGCCTATAGTTTTTTGAAGTTACATGCAAAAAAACATATGAATGAGTTCAGAAATGTAAACATATTACAAAGACATGGTTTATATATTGATCAATGGGTCATCATAAAGATAGTTGGTGCAATGGGGCATAATCATGGGGCCCACAAGATAAATATATAATATGTGCATAGACTGCACTATTATCCACTGGGACTCTAATTTTGAGTCACAACCATTTTGCTGTCAGTTCCTTTGATATATCTGTATGTTTATTAATTTATCAGTCATTATACAGCAGACTTAGCCCCAATAAGGGGGGCTTGTAAGGCTGGGTTTGTGTCTTTGAAAAAAGGACAAGGTTTCAGTTCTCGGCTTACATGGTGTAAATCACAAAGCTCAATTTTGTAAGTGAATGCATGAATCACCATCATAAGCATATTTATTCAATATAGTCACATAATAGTTTATTTTTGACCAGAGTTCTACTTTAAATTAATTGAAGTTCATAATTGATTATAGATTTATTTATTTTTTGTTTACCAGCAAAAATGTGTGGTCCAGTTCTTGTTCATACCCATATATTTAAATTGATTTAGTTCATATCCATATAAAACAGGGACTGTTATGACACTTTTACTACCATATGGAATAGAAGTTGGCAAAAATAAATTGATAAAATAGACTAAAACGTTTTTGGACTAAACTGGTTGGGTTCCAACTCAATATCGTTTCAATGGGTGTAAGAACTCAACAACAGTACCCAGTAAAAAGATAACATCCAATCTGCTTGTTCCCTCCTAGCTACCAGCTGAATATATTATTTCAGTGTTTCAGACTTTCTCACATATTTTGGTCACATATTCGGCATAATCTGAAATCTATAATTCATGTTTATCGTCTAGGTCATACATTGTAATCTCTGGCTAAACATATTGTACATGTCCAGGAACAAGACCTTACAGATAAAAGAGAGGGAAATGCAACTATGCCTCTTAATGAATACCCCTGAGTCACTGAAAATGGTTGCCAAATGTGCTAGTACTAAAAAAATCATTGCAATTGTGCAATGTGCAAGTGATCTTGATTTGAGTTTTGTGTAGTATTTTTATACTGGCACTTTCATTGCTTAAAATATTGGAGGTGATGTGGGCAAATAGGTTCCAAGACTGTATGTTGGCCTGTTGGGTGTGTGTGTTGTCTGTAGAGTTATATGCCCCTTTTCTGGTTTATTCTGTTTTAACAGTATTATGGATGATCATGCTGGGATCTATTTGCACCATTCCCTTGTTTTTTTCCGTTTCACTGTAGAGGAGACTGCTCGGGATGTGCCACATATGTTGTTGCCTTTTGAGCTGAACGCCTGTACATGTCTGCAGAGGGGATTTGAAGGCCACTGAAAGATTAAGTAATATTTAAGAGGAGGAGCGTTTTTATTGTGCAAACTTGGATGTAGGGTTCAGTCCCACTTTGATGGAAAGATGTTAAGATGTTAGTTGTCGTCTCGGTTTGAACAGTGAGAACAAGAATGTTGCCAAGTGATAACGGTTTTATGCAGAAGAAAAAAACCGCTCTGCTGCTACCATCCTCCGCCCCACGCCTACGGTTGTTGAGGTAAATTGAGAAATTGAAGAACGCCAACATTTAAGTGAAATTAATTTTATTTCCTTTGTACCGTACGTAGCGGTACAAAGGATATACGCTTACAACAAAACTTCAGGAGGCCTATATATAATTATCTGATGTATTATGTGATATATTATCTGTCAATTGTGTTTATGTGGCTTAGCAAAAGTATATCTTAATGATTGCCTAGTTTTGTCATTCTGAGCACGTCCGGACCGAGCACTGCATGCAGGAGGGTTTTAGTAGTTAACGTTAGTTGCATTAGACATGTACATTGAATATGTTGTTCATAAGTTTTGCTTAAGACTTGTTTTGGTTCATATCTGGGTGCTCTGGCGCCACTCATAATATAACTTTGTACTCTTACGTAAATACCTCATTCTTAAAATGTAATAATTTTAAAGTTATATATTATTTCAACTGTGAAAGTGTGAGTGTTTCATGTTTCTATTTTTCGCATAGCCCACCAAAACGCAGGCAGGATCGTAGGCAAAATGGGCGACATAGGCCGGTGCACTATGCAACCTCAGTAGTGCTGGAGCAATGACAAAAAAACAGCCTGAGTTGCAGGCTGCATTTATATGGACACTGAAACATTTAGTAGACGCTCTTATCCAGAGCAATTTGCTTAAGTCCACTAGGCCTAGTTGTCAAAAACGTATAGTGGAGCAGTTCGGCTAGCTACAACCTGCACGAGCAGTTCGGTAAGACTGCAAATTATCAGTTTTAGTTAGTGGTTTTTTATTTATTTTTAAGTTTAGTGTCTTGCTTTTTCGTCTTGGATACATGTGAATTGATAGCCATTTTATTATGTAGGCCTAAAGTTAGGGAGTGACACCAAACTCTATTAAACAAGTCGCAATTGAAATATGTTTTCTTAAATGAATTTTGATAGCTATATAGATTGCTGAAACATTGGTTGTACAGTATAGGCTTACTATCTAAAACAGATTAGTTTTCAAAATAACGGTTTAGGACGGTGTCAGCATGTTTGCACATTTCAAATGAATCCGACCTTAATTGTTGCTATTGTTTCTTATTATATCTTATAGCCTACAAACTCGCTTACTTAAACGTTTATTTTCACTGACCAGGCGGAATTGGGCTGTTCATCATATTTCATAAAGATGTGGAAGGCCTTGAAGTAGCTACTGTGTGCATTTGTGTGATATAATGACTTATGACATATAATCCTCAGCGCAGCAACGGAATTATTAAAGCAAGCAGGAGTGTTAGGCCTATTTATTTATTTGTATGTTTATTTGTTTGCATGTGAGTAAGAAGCATCGTCGATATACAGACATGACATTTAGCCTAGGCCTACAAGGCAAACATGTACATTTAGCCGAGAATGCATTAATCTCTGGTCCGTATGTGGTCCAATGTCTTAAATTAAATGAAAAATCTGAATTGATAGATATGTTATCGGAATATGCAACCTACGTTTTATCAACTAGGCTTTGAACCGGAGAATCCGAAACACTACAGTTTAGTTTGTGATTTTGATATCCCCATTTACGAACGGGAAACCACAGATATTGACCATCAGTATATTCTATATATATAGAGTATAGCAACGTCATTAGTGTAATGAGTGAAACGGGACGTGGATTCTGTGGAACATGTATGTAGCATATGCCTCTACTTATATCTTGTTAGGCTATATGCCTACCATGTCCGTTAAAGGGATAACTCTAAATCTAACGTGTCATTTTAAGAAAATATGTTTGTAGGAATTTTGTCCCCGCAAAATGCTTGCGAATGTGGCAAAGATTCCATTTACTAGTTTTGTTACTTCTCAATGTCTCAGTAAATTGATGTAATTCGGCTGCACAAATGACTGCACTAAAATAAATTCACTGTTGGCGGTGCAGTTATAAGTCTCACCACCCTCCACATGAGTGTGCCCTCACGCTCGCATGCCACTCATGTTGCCACACTTGTGGGGCACTGCCCTGTCCATCAAGGCCACGCCTCCACTTCAGACACCAGCGTAACAGCTGGGATCTGGGGAGGCTTGAATCTTGGTCTCTAGGGGAGAGGCAGCTGCTCTAACCGCTGAACAAATTCACTTTCAGTGGAGCAGTTAGGCTGCCACTCCGGTGGAGTGAAACTACAATATTTTGTTCAAAAACGAAAACTCCTACAAAAATTGATTATTAATTTCACCTCAAGTTAATGTAAAAGGAAATTATCATAAAATCGAGTTATCGTTAGTGCAAGCTGATTGGTCCATTTTCAAACTAGAGGGACATTACAATACATAATTATGCACAATACACAATTCAGTATTGTTACAATGAGGCCTATATATAGATGGGTAGGTGTTTTTGGTTTTGTATGTTTTTTGTTTTCATACAGATCATAACATTTTCTGTTATGATATGCAAATGCTTATTTGTAGTGTTTAACATTGTTATATATTCCAGTAATGCAGAAGGATGAGTGAAAATCAAGAAAAGAAGGCTAAGGAAATGGCTGTTGACTGCATAATTCAAATTTAGAAGGAGAATGCATGGATGCACACAGGTATGTGTATAAATAAGGGTTTAGGGTAGTAGTGGTCAGAGACAATAGTGTCTACCACTATAGAGCTCCAGTAGGTGACGTCACACAATCCCAACATGCATCTGCCTTGATCAAAATGGAGCTATATTAGTAGGAATCTGTGATCGCCACTGATTCATTAATCCATGAAGGATATTCCCAGCAAGACCTAATTACATCATGCAAATACTAAGAACAGTGTAATGCTGTTGCAGTTCTTTACCCCATACAATGTATAGCCTTATAAACTAATAGTTTAGGCTTTGTCTCTGATAAGCTCACTTACCCACTAACCTTTCTTTAATGATTTTGTTTTTTACTTGCATTTTGTAGCACATTTTTTAAAAAGATGATCCTTGGACAGAATCTGGTTTGACGGTTATTCAACAAAGATGTTCATGTATTGACCTTCTATGGTATTTATGTGTGGGGTAGTTTTGTACTCACCAGCCCCCTTTAAGATATACTGTATATCAAAGCCTATTTGGATACAAAGGCTATAATATGTCTTTGAAAAAAAAAATATATATATGTGAAAAATAGATTCATCGTGTGGAGAATCTTTACGGACAATCTTTGTAGGTATATTGCAACTACTGCTGCGCAGCTGTCTCTGTGGCGCAATCGGTTAGCGCGTTCGGCTGTTAACCGAAAGGTTGGTGGTTCGAGCCCACCCAGGGACGGAATGTGTTTTTTAACCCTATCAACCCTGTAAACCTATAATAATTGATTGGTGTTAGTGTGACATTTTGTTAAAAGAAATCCTTTCAGAACATGTTCATATGTGAATGAATGAATGAATGAATCATTGCATTTATATAGCACTTCTCCGAACGCTCAAAGTGCTTTACAGTGATGAAGGGGAACTCACCTCACTTACCACCAATGTGTTGTACCCACCTGGGTGATGCACAGCAGCCATTTTGCGCCAGAACGCTCACCACACATTAGCGAAGGTGGAGAGGGAAAGAACATTTTTTTAGCCAATTAAATCAGGGGATGATTAGGTGGCAAGTTTGCGAGAGCCAGGTTTGGAATTTAGCCAGGACACTGGGGAACCCCCTACTCTTTGCGGTAAGTGTCATGAGATATTTAATGACCACAGTGAGTCAGGACCTCGGTTTAATGTCTCATCCGAAAGACGGAATATGTCATTTTAGCACAAGGCTACACTCGTAGTGCCACCTGCTATAGTGTCTTACCTGATGTAATCTTCACATTTAGCCCATGGAATGAAGGACGAGTTCAGAATGGTTATATGCAGTGTCTGTTAGGTTTGGGGCGAAATAAGGAGGCATGTATTGGTGCATTATGTCGTATTTTCCTGAATAATTTAATTGTTTTCTGAAAATGATTTGATGCTTCCAGAATTTTTTTAAAACTAATGTAGTTTAGTGTAAATGATGCGATTATGTATGATTGTACAACAAAGCTATGCAGGTTATATCAATTTAGTAACATCATTATATCAAAATGATAAATTGCCTTTTTTTGGCAAAATGTGCAATGGTCTTTGAGACAAAGCATGAGGCAAGTGTGGAAACCAAATGTGGTACACACACCTGCATGTACACACAAACACAAGCGCGCGCGCACACACATACACACACACAAAGACACACGCACACATGCACACACACACAATAAGAAGAAACGCAGCTTTGCATGCTGTTTCTCTGTGTTTTGTGTGTTTGCGGGCTCTACAGAAAATGGGCAGATGAACTGAATGTAAATAGCCCATAAGCTTAAATGCTCTTTCCATTTTGAGATGCTTAGCTTACATAAATGACCCTGATCAGCAATATATAGCATAATAAATTCTTAACCAGAAATGAATGTAGTGGCATACATGTATATTCCTGTTCAGTTGCTGTTTTTAAATCAGGTTATATAGTCTCCATTTACTTATTTTTATTTGTTCTCCTTGGGTTAAATTAGCCTCAAATACAAATAAGCAGTCAAGTGTGATCTAATGTGTCTTTTTCCACAATTCACAATGATGTAGTATTTATTTCATATGAGTTATTTGCATTATATTAAATTGGCTAAATCTATTATCTGCTTTAATATAATATATTTAGGCTATTGAAAAACAAATTATGAATTTATATGTTTTATGCATGCATTTCTGTGAAATATGTATTTTAGTGTTTTAATAAAATTTCAATAGTATGCCTTGACTATTTAGAATAGTCAAGGCCTGCTACACACTAATTCCCATATGCTTGGGATAAGAGTGGAATTAGAGTCATACAATACCAGCACAATTTAGAGATTATGGAAATGATGAGACAAGTTATAACCACTGTTTGGTGCTAACAGTTGTACAAACCACGGTTACTCCTTCCTTGAAAAAAAAAAATAATCAAGGGTAAAAAATTAGATTCTGTATTATCATACTAAACTACTTAAAACATACCTGGACTGCAACACCAAAATAATTATTTAAATTCTCAGATGGAGGAAAATATTTCCTTAATCGCATGGTATTAGGTGAGTAAATGAGTTAACCTTTTTTGACTAGAAGGCTAATTTAACTGCATTTTCCACATTAGTGAGAAACACAAAAAATATAAACAGATCATCATTTTGTTTTTTGCTTTGACAAAGGGGGAGACGTTTCGTGTAATAATTAAGCTACATCCAGGTGGCTGGCTTTCATGCCAGTTTTATTAAATGAAAATTATGGTAAAATATCCACATACAAGCACACTCACGCACTTGCGCGCACAAACACACGCACACACACACACACACTGTCTTTGAATTGGCAGTATTACAATTGGTGTATACATAGATTGTTTTGTAACTGGATGTATGTAAAAATTTAGTGCGAACTTCTGAAATGACGGGGAAAAAATGAAAATAGCGGAAAAGCCGATTCGTTAAATCGCGAAAGAGATCATGACATTTTCTCCAGTGAATAATTCAGACGCACAATTAACGTCGCACGAAATAGGAACTGGCTGAACATTTTCACAAATATTAGCTGAAGGTTACGGTGAATGTATTTTACAACAGGCTGGAGGCAAAATTAACGATGGTCGAAATTTTACCGCGGAGATAATAAATATTATAAAGTTCATTTTTTGCGGAAGCCAAATTATAGTTACAGATAACTCACTCATATAACGTTCTGCGGCCCTGTGTACTTTAGTATTCGCTGCTGTTAAATAAACGTCGCATTGAAAATCCAATGTTATGTCATTAGGTGAGATAATATTAGGCCTGCAGAATTCATTTGTAAATCTGGCCATGCCTTGGAACATTTATATTAAAGTCTTTAACAGTATAGGTATGTTTAACGTAATTTAAATATATAACTGAATATGTTTATGCAGACATTTTGCAATATCTGCAACATATAATAATGCTAATCTAACAATAAAAAAATCTATATACTAAAAAATGTTTTCTTGCGCGCAGTTGGCACCCTAAACAGCAAACTGATCAATGTATTAATCAAGTAAAAATTAAATATTGACTTATTATACATTATACGTGGCATATTATGCATATATTTTGTATTCACAATATATTTACAGGTTTTGCCTAATGTGCATGGCTACATACATATGTGGAAATTAAAGGAAAGACTGTTTCCGGTCATTTTTGAGAATGCATGATTCATAGAAAACAATATGATGCATTAATTTATTTCTGTATAATTAGTATAATTATAATTACTCTCGTTGGTATTGTTGCTTTTGTCTGTAACTGCTAATGCTACTACTCAATAATATAATAATAATTAATAATGAAGATTCAAATGCTTTATATATCGATAATCACAATTATTTAATTGGCAGGAGACATCACAAACAGTTAATCTAATCTGTATGCATACATCCATACACAGATGAGAGTTGCTATAAATGTAACAGATATTGGATTTTGCTCATTTATTCTGAATATATTTAGCCTAGCACTATGACATTTTAGCCTACTTCAAACAGCTTTTCCGTGTCAGTAGTCATTAACAATTACAATTACATTCATAATTTAATTGAGTCGGATGCAATTAAAACCAAAGTGCACACAGTCCGATGTTACCTTCATACCACCTAGTCAATATGACTGTAACATGTTGGAGGTGTGAAATAATTGTAACAGTAAATTAAACACCACATAATGTGTAGACACGTGTTTTTTTCTGTGCATACTAATGTTAATCAAGGAAACACATTTCCAGTGGTGAGACCAGCCACATCCTCAGATTGTGTTGCATGGGGCATTATTCATGAAAAAAGACTGCATAAACATTGAAGCACAAGCAATTTTTGAATTTTTGCAGTTGATTGAGTTGTGGTAAAGTTCAAATCAAAGAGGAAAGCTGCTTTTGTTTGTTTTTTAACACCCAGGTAAGCTTTTACAAAGCAAATAGTCTACTCTGGTGCGTGCTTTTTACAAATGCCTGTGACCAGGTGGCTGTTTCTTTTCCATTAATCACTTGAGGTTGAAGACGAGGCTGTGTCAACACAGCAAGCAAATTAGCTGAACACATTTGCCATTAAACACTGTATGAATGCAAAAAGTCAAACACATTGATGAGTAAAATTAATTTCTTTAATAAATATTGAATGCCAAAATGTCTCAGGTCTCCCCAAAATGACCCTACATGTAAATTGTTTTATATAGACACTACATATAGTTTTCAACCCTGATCTCACAATCAGAAGCTCTCTCCATGGCATCCATGGGTAGCAACCCTCTCATTTTCTCTTTAGATGGCATTCTGTAGACATATAGTTGTAAAAAAAGTACGTTTTTTTTTTTACAGCAACGCAGAGGGGCATAACTGTAACAGCTGCAACATTTATACAGATGGGGTCACGGGGACATCGTTTTTTGGCCACCTAGCATTCAATTCCCGCTACAAACACACTCCAAAATCATTTTTAATAACATATCTTTTATGATGTATGATGTATGATTAATTGTAAATAAATATAAAGCCTTATACCCGAAAATTATTCCCGGAATAGATTTTTACTGATTTTTTCAAAATATTTTCCGCAAAGGTTATCGCATTGCTACGTTTCTTTTGGAGGTGGTACAGGACTGAATTGCACATGGCGCCGCATTGTACATTAACTTATTGACCATGTTACATTTATCAAGCGTTAGATACATACATAGGCGCAAAAGACATTCTTGCATTATAAGTTGTAGCCAAATTTTGAGGTGCCCATTCTAGTCCCAAATTAAGGAATCGTATGTCAGTGAGTTTGCCCTGTCCGGCATTAAGCCACTAGCACATAGTCTTATTTAATATCACTACGAACTGTGTAGGGTAAATAAATGCATCAGTTATGAATATATTTATGCCTTTTCCTTTTACGAATTTATTGTATCATTACGCAATGAAATTTAAAGTGTTTACCGTTAATTTGTGAGCATGTTCGAAGGGAAAGGTTAAGGTACATTAGACTCGATTGCGAGCAATATAACATCAGGGTGGACATCAAAGTTACGATTCATGACAAAAAAATCTGTCATGAAATAAATGCACCTTAGAGGCGGGCTACTTCTGAAAATCATTGTGACCTGTTTCCTCATCGGCCGCATTTAAGTTTCAGTTGTCGGTGACAGGATACACGACAATAAATCGACTGAACTTGAGTGTCCTATATATAGGTCGACCACCATGCGAACCCGTCTCACCAGCAACGCAGAGAAGAACTGATGATTCACAAATGGGGTGGCGGCCATCTTGGGTAGCTATAAATGGTCGATGAAATAGCGCATTCCACAAAATGGATGGGACAGGCTTTTGCTATTCTTGCTCGACTCCACCTTTTCACGGGGAGTTCACAATCCACAGTCTTACTTAGGCTACATTGAAAAGAAACTGAAACCAATGGTTCAAGTCTGTTGTTGAGCCTGGATAGGAAATTGTAACCTTTAACTTGAAATGCCATTTTTAAAATGGCTTGGCTATTTTGTCGCATAGCCTACTTTATTCACAATCTAGTACTAAAATACCATAAACAGAACACACATTCTTTAGGCTCAGGGTGAAGGCTCGTTTCTATATGTATTATTAGTATTCATTTTTATCTTCTCATTGGTATAGTGTTGCTTTTTTCCCCAAAGAGCTACTCCTTTGTATACTCATTATTGGGCAAGTGAAAATTTCTGTTTCTTGTCTTACGTTAAAAATCGGCACGGTTGAACATAAATGTGGGCATATGCAAAAAAAAAAAAAAAGGCCAATTATTATGACATCTGGGACCATGCGATTAGAATGAATAAATGTGGTGCCACCGAATTGTTGTCAGTTGTTCGGGTAATAGTAATAGATATATTTTAGTCACATAGCAAACAATGGGATTTACCGAAGATGAGTGCGGACATGTTTTCTATTAGTAGCCTATAATAATGTCTCCTTAAACTTTAGCAAGGAAATTGAGTATTTTTGTTTTGTTTTATTGTTTTTTTTTTTTGTTTGTTTTGTTTTATTGTTTTTTTCTCAATGCTGTCAGTTTGCCATAAGGGATAATTTAACAAAGTCATTCCATGGCCATCGTAAAATTTTTGAAAAAAAGTAAGCTGTTGAGGGCTGCAAAATTGGTCAATGTTTAAGACACACTTTTTTATAAGCAGCTTTAAAACTATTAAAGTCAAAATGACGAGTTCATTTTTGAATAGGACTAAAATATTGCAAACTTTAAAACAATGTGAAATAAAATAAATTTAAACTTAAAACTAAAACGGCCAAAACTTAGAGCTGATCTAACTGCTGTGCAGGTATATTCCATTGATTAATGTTTAGCATTTCATTATCCACTAATCTAGTTATTTACATATAGGCTATTGTTTTTATAATACGGCATGGGCATCGATTTCGTGCGGTGATATGCGTTTAAATATAACATATTTAATAACATAACAAATATAATCCATACTTTATGCTATATTTACCTATTTTAACATTTCCAAATGTAAGTTTAATATCAATAACGATAAATGCACAATAGTTTGGAAGTTGGTTTTTATATAATAAAATGCACAGAGCCTCACAGGGTCTAATAAAAATAATTGTGGATGTATATTGTTCTCTAAATAAGGTAGGCTATGTGATCTGTTCATTACAGAGGGATAGGCTGAATACACGGAGCTCACTGGAGTTCGCCGAAAATTAATCTCCCGTTCTTTTAACTGTGGTAACGCGTTAGGTCCTCTCGACTGTTACATATGCGTCCCTACCCATTCGATTTATCAGGATGTTATGATTAGAAAATATTTGGTTTCAGGCAACACTGTCATATGCTTTTGTAGGTCTGATATTTACTCTACAGAATTTTAAATTAAAATTAAAATAGCATTAAACAGCTCACCTCTGGTTCTCTTTAATTCTACATATTTAAAAAAAAAACTTGTTACATTTGACTGCTAGATGATGTTAATAGCAGGCATTAATGATGACTTTATTAAGTCATCATTAATGCTAATAATATTATTAATGATCAATTAATTAAAACATTAAAACATTAACATTAAAAACAATAATTTAGAACGAAAATGCCCAACTGCCTGTCATATAAATAACATAGGTCGTAAAGAGTTATTGTTTCTGCTTCCTGAAGCTTGTCCAGCAGTTGTGTGGCTGTGACTGAGAAAATAAAATCTTTCTATTCACCAGATGGATTGGAAAGCTCGGTTTGTTCCAGGAAATGAAAGAGCAAGATGGTAGAATTTAAATGAAAAATAACAAATTTAGCTGCAAGAAGCTAGTACTAGGGGCAAATGACGTGCAGGTATATGAATGAGTAGAAATTAAAGTGTTTGCCAAGTTTGTTGTGTGTATGTTCTGTGATTAAGGGGGTAATGTACTATATTCTAATGTTAATTTGTGGACAGCTAAAGACCTCTGTGATATAGTAGTGACTTTAATTTATTTTAAGAAGAAAAATAAACCACACTAAAATAATAGGGTGCCTAATGGCTTCTGGCCCCCAGAATAACTATTTAATTGAGCGTACTTAATAAAACACCAAAATATAAGCTTGCTTTCAATATTTGATACCAATATAAATTGAATGTATTCTACACTGTAAAACCTAATGCACTCCAATGTGCTTACTCTTGGCACTAAATTTTCATGTTAGTTCAATATACATTTTTTATTTTTTAAACTAAATAGATTACTGTAGTACAACTTTTATTATTCAGAGTACAATTGACTAGATATTACAACTTCGGACACCACTACTGTTGGTGTGTGCAATAAACAGGAAAGGATAAGTGTGCACAATGAAATCTACCCTGTCAACTGTACAAATTGCTATTATGCTAAAGCAACTAATTGTGTTGTGCTTAATTGTGTTTTATTTGGTTCTTTTCATAAAAATAAAAATAAATATGTTCAGAGAACATATGTAAAGAAATTGATTTTTAAAAATTCTGGAAACACCTTGCACTAAAAATATTTTGTACACTTAACCTGTAGTGTTAAGTATAAACAATCTTTTCCTTCATATTAATGTGGAAATGTACTTACTACAGATTCAATGCTATTATAACACAATATGATATGTAAACACATCTATAAATTAGCTATTCAGAACAATTTTTCTAGAATGGTTAATTAAACTTAACTTTCTATTGTTAATCTAATGCATTTTTTATAAAGTATATTCAAATAACTTAAGCCAAAACTAATTTCTGTTAGTTAGTTCAGCACAAACCATTTAAGCATAAAAACATTGATTTCTGCATGTTCTGGGTTTTACTGCAGTGCAGTTATCCAGCTAACCTCAGCTGGCACACTGCAAATGACGCTTTAATTTCTACATGCTTTGTTTATACTTTTGCATAAATAGTGGTAAATACTAAATATGTATAGAAGAATATAACTTACAAATGCTTAATGAACTTAGTACAACTGTCTTACTCCCTCATAACACAAAATATGAGCATTTCACTCCATTGTTAGTTTTTTTGTTTGAGATCAAATCATTAGCTTAAAATGATGGTTTTCATGTCTTGAGTGGTTGCACCATCCACAATGCAAGTAACTAAATGTAGCAGAGACTTAAGAAGCAAATAACAGCACATGTACGTTTAAGTAGGCAGTATGCTCCAAACGAAAAGCAAACTTTTAAAACATGACACGTCACCAAGCACCATGGTCAGTATGGTCAGTATACTCAAAACAAACTATGTTATTCATTTTATGTCATTCCACGCCCCTGAGAGGCAGACAAACTTGTGCAGATTTTTCCAAGTTGCTTTGCACAACTGAGGATCACTGACACCAGAGATACTTTGCTAAACAGTCTCTGTTGACTGTTATCTGACTCCATGGAAATTTTGTGCCAGGAATTTTAACGCATTTTGTTGTCTTTCAAATCTCTGCGTAATCGATCATAAAGATGACAATATCTTTCCACGATTTCAGCAACTTTTTGTTCAAAAGCATTCATCTCAAAGTATTCCAGTCATGACAATGATATTTAGCTTTGTGTCAAGATGGGTACAGGAGATTTCAGGACTGATGTCCAATCAGCAGCACCCCCGTGACTCTGCCCACAATAAGCGGGCTTAGATGATGGATGGATGGATGGATGGATGTCCTATCCAATAGGTCTGTTATAACAGAAGAATTAAATCTAGGAAATTTTGATCTCATTTGTCAAACTAAGAATAAATCATTTTGGATAGCAAGTTAGCCACATAAAAGATGAGGAAACTACCTATGAAAGATGGGGAAACTAACAAGGTAACATTGGCTAGCTAGCTACCTAGCATTGCTACTAGTTCTCCATCTTTTATTTGACTACCTTCCTGTCCAAATGATTTATCCTTAGTTTGGCTTACAAATAAAGTCAAACTTTCCTCCAGGAAGGACGAATAAGGCACAATTTAATTCTTCTATTGTGGTGAACCTAGTGAATATGAGACCACTTCATGAAATCTGTATCCCATCTAGACACAACCTATGTGACAGTGCAGTGATCAGATGAACCGGAAAATAAAGTTGAACTCTGCCCTCGGCCTGTCAACCATGACACAACCAACCATGTGACATTTGGATGGACTAACTGCAGAAGGGGAGGTCTGCGAAATTGCAAACTGCTTGAGAACAGTTCGCGTTGGGGGCTTGCACACGCTGCAGTGTAGGAACTCAAAACATCACAACTTTTTGTTTGTCTCTTGTTCAAAAATTGTTGTTTGAGTTTTTGAGTTTTGAGTATACTGGTGTCTTTCGACCTGAGGAGTGTACTACGAAGCACAACTATGAGGTCAGCAAGCTAACTTAAATTTTAACCTTGGGTTTTCCATATCACAAAGCTGACTTACTTTAAATTTGATAGTATTTCCATGGTAACTTGCACTGCATGGCTAACCTGGTCCAGGGCAGGTTACGTTCAGGCTGTCGAATAGTAGCATATAACAGCATCGCCCTTTGAACAACCACCTCCTTGGAAAAAGGCTTCTCCGTTCCTGCAGGATACCATAGAGCTTGGGGGTGTTTTTTCAGGGTGGAGATTATTTAGAGACTAAATTAAACCACTGGCATTCTCTGAGGATTCACTATACAAAAGATACAGATTCTCAATGGAAGGAATAGGCCTACAGTACATTCCTAACAAACCGTGATGCGACAGAGCGAAAGACACAACAAAAAAATAAATAGAAAAATTAACTCTCTATGCAAAAATGTTATGGATAAAAATTTCTGGGGCTTCCGTGTGGCGGATCCACAGGAGCCACATGTTCTTAATGCAGTGAAGTGGAGTATGGTGAAATCCTGACTGTGTCAATACCCATTCACCATAAATCACTATAGCATAACCCAGGGAGGGTGGGTTACAGTCAGCAGAATATTCCCTGTCACACTGCTCAGTAGTGTCTCCTCTGTTTGACTTGGCCCCAGCTGGTCTGTCTGTTGCAGCTGTGCCAGTCCTCCCATGGGGTTACTACACAGTCAGCTGCTGGGTTGCATGGTGAAAGGTTGGCTGCACACATTTCAGAGGACATGCATGCTATTGTCAAATTGATTGAGGATGTTACAGCAAACGCCGATGGGCCTACAATTAGGATTACACATTCCACACTGGGAGAGAAAATAAAATACAATGATTGGTATTAAAATAATTACTAAAAGAAGGAAAAGTTTTTAATCTTTGCTGAATTCACATCTGTTTGAAAAGGTTTGGAAATATTTTAATGTTTTAAGGGGGGAAAGAATTTAGTCCTGACTTAATCTGCGCTGCATCTACTGGCTTTTCAGGTTTGTATTGTTTTATTGGTGAGAGGTTTTATGGTTAAAGCACAGCATGGACCAAAACACAGTTTAAAAAATTGTTAATATAAGCAGGCCAATGTAATGGTATCGAAGTACAAAATTTGCTAGAGACAATGGATTAGCAAACATATTCAATGCAACTATTAATGAAGATGAGTGTTCTATGAACCGCCCCCCCCCCCCCCCCCCCCCAAGAAAAATGCACCACAGTGGGAAAAAATCTCAGGATGAACCTGGCTATGGGGGGGTGGGGGGTGGCGGGTCCAACCTCCATTGGTCATCGCAGTGACATTAGAGTTAAGGATAGGCTATAATAAATAGCATAATACCATAATAATTCCATGACAGTCCTAATGTTTTAATATTTTTACCACTTTATCCTTTTAATTCTAAGTGGCAGAAAAGGTAGGTTATAAAGTATGCATAGACTAAAAACCACCAATCTGTTAATCAAATCAGAGACAAAGGAACGGAGTACAGGGTGCGTCTTTAGGGGCCCCAGGAAAGGAAAGGCAGTCATTTTCGAAATGAAAACAGTCATTATTCACTGCCACTTATAAAGCCTCAGCTCCATACACAAAGTGGAGCAAATTGAGGCCTCTCTTCCTGTGTGAGTGGAACAATTTTGTAAAAAAAATAATTTCTCCCTTAATGCTCTAACTTTGAAGAAAAATAGCACTGGGACCAAGAAACAAAAGTCAGTGGATAGTGTGTGAATAATATTAAAATCACAAGAACCTATTGAAGTGCACAGGGTGTGAGAACAAAATATTACCTCAGGATATCTTAGCTTTCATATAAAAGTTGACTGGGGGAAAATTAAGCAATTAAAAACTTCCAGACAAAAAATTGCGGGATTCATTTTTTTAAATAATATTTTTATTGGTTTTTCAACAAGTGTGAGAAAACATATTTGGTAAATTCTACTTAAATCTGTTTGTATTTAATATCAATTCTTGACAGAAAAAAGAACATAGAAGAAACATGGAAAAATGGATTTAAACTCTCCCAACTTGTCTTCCTTCCCTCCCACTTACCCACTCACCCCAGGGTCTCTCTCTTTTTTTTACATTCACATTCACACATCCAATGAGTATCAGTAGAGTCATCAGACATGAAATAAAACCCAGTACACATAAATTAATATGATTCTTGAAAATTCTAAGAAAATTTGGTATAGATACTGTGGGACCTAGGCTGGCACACTGCACAAGTTATGGAATTAAGGAATATATTAGTTCTTTGAGACAAGGCAACAAACTGAGCCATTGTGGTCCTGACTACCAGTCACTGATACTGCCCCTAAAAGGTTACAAAGTAGTCTACTTACCATATCTCCAAGACAATAAGTAGCCATGGTTTTGCTGCCCAAACAGTCCACTGTTTATAGCAGTTTTTGAACAGATTAAATTCAATAAATTCCTCATTCCTCATTTGGCAAATATGCAACCCTGCCGAAGGAACAATATGCTATATCACAAGTAAAATGACTGTTTCTCTGTTGGTTACTATAACTGACATACATAATCGAGCCTCAATAATTACAGTATGTCATATTTCCAGATTGCTACAAGTTTATCCACAATATTGTAGTATTAGTTATAGACGAAGAACCAGCATAGGCCTATGGACCTTGTATGACTGTGTTATTTCTGAAGGGATTGCCTTATCAACAGAAGGTTCAATGAATTTCTTCAATGCACATTCATATTCAAGATGTGGTTTTGTAGTTAATCTTTCTTGTGAAATACAGTTATGGATATGTTTAAAATCTCAGACTTCAAACATCATATTTTAGCTTACACTACAACTGAACATGCATGGTTCTGACTGTTTTGTTTATGTTAATGTAAGCACTTCCGAAGGATGAAGGACATCGAAGGTTAAATCCCACACAGGCAAACGATAACTGATTAAATACTTAAAATAGAGAGCCAATTACCAAATATTTTATAAAGATTAAACTTATTTGATACCCCAACCCCTCTTGTCTCGACTCCTTACTGAATAATTTTGCTGCAATGCATATGCGTCACTGCACACAGGGGCGGCAGCTTTAGCTGGAAAACACGAGTGAAAACACGTGCGTCTCCTTTAAGAATGAGGATCCAAATCCATGTTTGAGGGAAACGACTGAATTTTCTGTGAAAATGGATTATCAATGCAAAATCGTTATTTTGGGATTTGTATCTTGTCGATGGAAAACGACACGGCGACTGAAAACAATAAATTGTGAGAACTGCTGACTCCAAAATGTCTGATTATGTGATTTGATTCTGTTAACTGCCTTAAACTAATGCTTGCGTTTACATGGAGCTCGGAAGCATTTGACACAGAAGGAAATTCTTGAGAAGTTTTACCAATTCTTATCCGTGGAACAGGTAATGCAACTAACATGTATCTAAAGAGCATGTCATTGTCGTTGATTTTGTTCTTAAAAAACTGACAATTAGCTAGTAGCCTACTAACTTTGATTCTGGGTGCATTTCCGTTTAATCGTCAATTATAACTGAAGTATCGTAATACTAAAGTGGTTTGCCTCGATTTTCCAATGGCACAGGAAATCAGGCAGCTGCCTAGATCTTACGTAGCTACTCCGTGTTACAATGGCTGGTAGCTGGGTTCTCGAAGACTGCTTATTAGCCGATGTTTATCTCGGAAGCGTGCTACATTTTACGGACCCTGAACCTAGCCATGGCGGCTGTATTTTTCTCACACATGACGCCGTGACTGCGAAATGAGCTAGGGTTAGTTGTTACTGGACTCAAATGCACTATATTTTCAGAGAACGTTAGCGGAGCGGGCCTTTAATACCAGCGATGATGTAGCAAATGTAGCCAAAGAGCGAAGCGCTAAGTTTCCGTGAACGTAGGCATATTTTATAACTGCTGGTTTAATACTACATGATTACAAAATACTGTAGGCTACAGGATGTGATCAGTTTGCTTTACTGTCAGTTCGAGCGAAATAACGAGTTTTTGAGGCAGTCAAAAAAGTTGGCTATAGGTATTGGCCAGCTTTATTGCTATTTTCTGCCCATTATGTGCGGTATTAGAAATAGGACCTACCTTCCCTCTGTTCAATTACTCGTGTCAAGTAAAATACTTCCGTGTGTCTGTATGCAGCCTAATGTTTTTACAACGTTTTTTTTAAGGTTATATGGCAGACATTTTATGTGAGTAGGCCTATAGGTTATTGAATTCTGAATCAGGCCTATTATTACTATTATTATTATTATTATTATTATTATTATATTCTGTAATAGCACCCACCACAACGCTTTTAACATTGGATTTTCAGCGTGGAACCTCCGATGACAAGTGCAATTATAGTTAGACACTGAGACACGTATTATATGTTGCATGTCAGATTATGCTATAACAATCTGCCAGTCATGAGCAGAAGGAAGGAATCGATATATCTATTGCATAATGCAAGCTGTGCGCCAGGAGAGGGCTGTGGGCAGGTTAGCTTTAGATAATTCAGTCCAAATCTTGTGCAGAGTAGGCCTATTCTCTTTCATTGTAATGCAAAGAATTCTAGGAATTTACTCCAGAGGCCCACAGAGACCTGGGCTTCCCATGTTTTACACTCAAGGTAGCTTAGCTAGTTAAACCATCAGATTCAAGTATCATATGAGATACTGTATACATAAGTAGGCTCTACCTTTCTACCACTAAACAGCAAATTCAACACTTTATAATGTGATTGGTAGTCTAGTCAACAAATTAGATTTGTTGCTGTTTAAAAACTTTTCAACTCATGAAAATTACTTAAAGGGCAAGAAAAATATTTTTATGTTTGATCATTGGAAAAGAGGTTGCACAATAAACTACAATTCCCCTTTTTTTTAAAGAAAGTGCAGCTCGAAAAGACAAAACAAACACAATTCACATACAACGCATGATGAAAATGCACGATGATTGTTTGTTAGCTGACAGTGGTTTAATGCACTTGGCATTGGCATAAGTGTAGCTAATTGTGCCAAGGATCATTTTTGTGCACACTATGTGTCTCTGTGGATTTGCACTTTGCCTCATTGGAACTTATTCCTGTTAATAATATATAAGTATTTGTGCTAGCTTGCATTGTCTACCTAATGGCAAGGCTTTATGGAAGACATGTAGGGCATTGCCTGTTATAGCAAGGTGGCAAGCTCATGTTATAATACACTCATTGCACATTACATGTTCCAGTTTGCTGCTTGAGTTTGAATATATGCAGCATTAAAAATGGAACACTGAAAGAGAGATGTGTCTGTTTTAGAGACTGTCCTTTTGGAAAAAATTTAGGAAGGACATATGGGGAGGAGGAAATAGGTAAAGAAAAGACAATCAGATGCTGTCACTGTGGTTTAGTTCCCCTTTGAAAGGGGTTGTGTGTTTTCTGTTGACTATAGCGTTTTTGCTTTCATACACTGGCAGATCAACATCACAAATGTACTGAGTACAGTTCTAATGGTCTGAGGCTACCTCCATTGCTTCTGTTTACATCATGGTGTGATGTAATTCCCTGAGTCCCAGAGTGAATCGAATCACACATGTATGTAAATGTGATCAAACAAGGTGTGGAAATATGATAGAATCATTGACATTATCATTGACATCTCTGTCATGGGGTTTTCATTTACTGAATAAAATTAAAATCATTGCATGGCTACTTTTGTTACTTACTAAATGTTAACATGCACTCTTGTAATTTAATTTACCTTAATCTTTAAAGCGGATCACTTTCTTGGTCTTGTCTACCCTGTGACAGTTGAGCCATTCCTTGCCAAGTGCAGGCTGTTGGTCATCTGCCGTTCTCAGATTGTGCAAGAAAAAACTTACCAGGGGATTTCTGCCAGTACTGATCAGCTTATATTGTAAGTTCATAAATGAGTCATTTTATGTTTCCTTTTTTTTGCGTACTGGTCTTGAATTCAAGTGACATTCGCAAGGTGCCAAGAAGTCTGGAATTTGTTTTTGGCCCCACAGCTCTGAGCTGAAGCCGTCATGTACATGAAGTGTATTTATGTACAGCTTTTCTGCCTCCTTCGAAAGAAGATTTGAAGAAGGGGTTCATTTCAGTAGGTGGACCTGAATGTTTTGTAGTAGCTGAAAGCAAAAAGCATTTCAAAGAATAAATAAATGTAAGAATCTGCGGCTCGTCTGGTCTTCAACCTCCCCAGACACTCCCACGTAACTCCCCTGCTCACTACCCTCCACTGGCTGCCTGTTATAGCTCGCATCAAATTCAAAACATTGGTCCTAGCATACCAGGCAGTCAAGGGATCAGCCCCAGCATACCTTCACAAGATATTCAAACCCTACATGCCAGCCAGATCCCTCCGTTCTGCTACCTCAGGACGCCTAGCACCTCCCCCTCTTCGCACCTGCACTTCCAGAACACGTCTCCTGTCTGTTCTGGCCCCACGATGGTGGAATGACCTCCCTGTGGAGGTCAGAACAGCTGAGACTGTGACCCATTTCAAACGACGACTGAAGACCCACCTCTTCAGGCTGCACCTCTCCCCATCCCTCCCTTCCCCCCTGTAAATGACTAAACTTAGGGTTGTAACTAGGCAGCTGTTTCATAGGTGACTTAGTTGATGCGCCTGTCTTAACGACTAATTGTATTTTTATTTATTTTTATTTTTCCATAGATTGCGTTGTTGCCGTTCTCGTTGTTAGTGTTAATCAGTTTAACCATCAGGGTCCAAGTTGAACTATGCGGTTGTTCCCTGTACTTGGACCGGTACTTCTCTCTAGGGTTTTCGTCATACTTGTTCCTGGTTCAGAGATTGCGTACTTATGTTGGTCTCTGAGGACCTCTGTGTTTGAAAGGTCCTCTGTTTCAAGCTAGAGACATCCTCATCCATTAATGGCATTGGCTGTTTTGCTTCAGCAGTCCCATCTCCATTTGCACATAGACTACATGAAATGGATGGTTGAGAAATAAAGGAGCACACCAGAGGATTTACAAAAATTGCAGGACACTTGTCAGTCAACCGTTTCATGAATGCATAGCCTTACGCTCCACATGCAGTGCCCTCTCATTGCTCTCACAGATGGTAAACTGAGGGGAGTGTAGCATCATTCAACTCAAAACTGTTATAGTGCAAATGGCAGAAACAAGCTGATTTCTGCACAGTTGGGTAATTATCGTGGTTTTATGGCAACAATGTCATAGAAAAATACACTTGTGCCATTGGGGCCTGTCATTCACAAATTCGAGGAATGGTTTCACGGAAGCCTTTTTTTAGGATGCATGTTCTGAAATACTGTGCCCTTGTTAATCCTTAAAATGATAATAGTTGTAGGTTTGTGTACATGTTGGTATGAATGATCACACGCAGTAATGATCCTGTACCTATTATATGTACTCTTCATGTGGCAACACTTGATCACAGAGTGGGAGCAACTCTTTTTATTGTACCAACATATCTTCAAAAGAGCCTTGAACAGCTGATGTTCAAGGTAGGGGATTTCCAGAAGCTGGCTGTTCAGTGTTGTTTCCTGTACTGGCCAAATCGTTTCACACAGCATGGGCTGATTAAATCGAAATTCTGACTAGGTTTGTAGCACACATTCTGGTTGCATAGCTATGCTTTTTCGAGAACTGGAAGGATCCTCCTTTTGAGAAACTTTCAACATTTGTTATTGAACAGATAACCCCCCCCCCCCCCCCACCCCCCACCCCCCGCCCCTCACTTGGTGCTTATTGGATTTTGCAAATGAGTTCTTTGAAGATGTCTTTCAGCCTGAAACATGCTGTCTGTGACACAATCCAAGATGTCATACTTATTCATCTGACAAAATGTTTGAAGAGCCCGCACTCTTTGGGCCAATTGACATGAAAGGAATAACATTGCCTTGGAATAGCCATGTGCATTAGCTTGAAACATATGGCTCAGAATGTTTTTGTTGTTGTTGTTACTTGGTTTCATTTGGATATTAATAATTTAGTCGGCTGCCTGATTTCATCAAGCATGTATTTGTTGTTGTGAAGGGAATACACTGTTTGCTGTATATACTGTATATGAATCTTTTATGTTTAAAATATTTTGTTTGAGGTGTACAATTATTGTTGTATCATATGCTAGGAGCTAGAATGACAGTATCACTGATTTCAGTGTGAGAATAAATGTAGCTAGCTAGTTAATTTGTGGTAGGCTGAGTAGTATATTGCCATTAGTTACTCATCAGTATTAATAAGTAATGCTAATATGGGTTATGACTAGGGTCATGCTTTTGCTGCAGTCTGATTTCGTAGCTTGCCGGTCTATTAAAATGCCCTGTGTCTTGTGGTAACCACTGTAGTTGAATACAAGGCCATGAATTCCCTAATTCATTCAGTTAAGAGAGACCACTCATAATGAGTTTAGTGTGAGCCAACAATTGACTATGGAAACAGCAGCCTGTGCTTTAAAATCAGCCCTGCGCAGTGCAGTTGTTTCGGTCAAACAGTATGTTCGTCACAACATTTAACAATTCACACTAGAAATTTTTTAAAAATAATGCATAATGCAAAACGCATAATGTTTCATACAGTGATAGATATAACTCTTTGTTTTACGCTTAGTTTGTTATGAAAAATTAAATAATGAAATGGAAAAAATCTGTCCAAAATTATATATACAAATTTGAAGTATGAACTTGATGCTTTATTTTAAACTATGTTTCCCCAAGGAGTTATTTAGAATTATTTCTAAGTAGCAAAATAATAATAAAATCTGCAAGTGAAATGGAAAGCAAAAACAACGAGAACAACAGGAGCAATTGAAATCCCTACACCTGTGTTCCCTAAGATCGGGCACTGAACACAAACAAAAAGGATTGTTTGCTTAAGAAGTACCTGTAATTCATGACTTTCCTTTCGAGTTACAGTACTGTAGGAAACCATAAACCACTTAGTTAATAAATGTCAGATGTAATGAAACATTTGATTCACCATGAAAACCTGTGCAGTGCTACATGAGGAATGGGAACCTAGAGCTATAATCCAGATATGAGACAAAATGATATGCGTCTGTTTATTTCCTGGTATACACAAATTTACTTTGATCTCTTACAGAGTTTCCCTAATTTACATATGCAAAATTTAACTTGTGATTTTTTTTTTTTTCATTTCTTTTCATTCGTTAATTGACTCATGTGGGGGTTTCACTCATGGCCACATCAACATTGATATCATTGTATGAAATGCACAGGGAAACTCCACTATTAGGAGCAAAATGCTTCCACTTTCAGTTATGTTCATTTGGGCATAATCAGCTTTGCTTGTTCGTTTTGCTTGATTCATGTATCAAGCTTTGAGAGATTGGCAGACCATTTATAATACTCACAGAAACAAAACAACTGAGAGAGCAGATGAGTTTGCCAGGGATTCAGTTCCTAGTCTCAAAAACATCTGCATTTTTTTAATGTGGGAAAATTGAGCTTCCATTTAAACCCACAAAAAGCTCGGATTGTAGAATGTAAACAAAATTCTCTGTTAGACAGCAAGCAATTTTAGTCAATTATTTGGCCTATGAAAGCATTCAGCATGAATGACTGTCTTTGAAAGTTCAAGATCATCACACAACAGGATGGAAGGGGAAATAGAGTGCATACAATTTTAATGGCTGAAAAAAATCCAACACTATCTATGATTCAGGCAATTACTCCTCCTTTCATCACAAAGAGTGTATCCGATAAGTCATTAAATCAATTATATTGCAAAAAGAAGAAAAAGAACAGAAGTAAATTAGTGTTTTACAATTTACATTAATATTAAATTGCCTAAATCTGTATTAAATGTAATAGCACTGTATTCAAACAATGCCTTGGAATGCACCACTTTCACAACCTACCTTATACAAACTATCAACCAATGAATTTCCTGTCAAAGAAGTTTAGGACTATTTATGCACTGTACCTTTGTCTTATTTTGAACAATTGGCTTTGCCTGCATAATGGAAACATAATCATAGTTTAACATCCTAATCTTGTTCTGTTGAGTGTCCTTCACAAGCAGACTGAGATGGAGTACGAATAGAGCTACGGGAGTCTTTTCTTCTCTTCAGCTCAATCCTGATGCTGATAATTGCTTGACCTCCTCTGTTTTATGAGTCTCTTTGTTGTTTCATCCAGTGAGCACTAAGGATTTTATTAGTGAGGTTTGGAAAACCGTGCTGGTTTTACACTGACCTCACTCTCGTGGGGTTACTGGGCCAGGGCCATCGGCCGGCTGGCCTCTCTTTCAGGGCCCCCTCCCTTTGCCAAGCTGTTGATTTGTTAACAAGCAAACAACTCATAAGAGTGTAAAACAAACAATGCCCAAAAACAACCCCCCCCCCCCCCCCCCCCAGCTTCCAGTGTGTATAGGGCCCTTTATCGCTGGCAGACATACTATTCATTTTTTCTTCAAATCTGTTGCATGAAACATTAAGGTGTCAAATGGAACACGTGGTGCCATTTTGGTTAGTGCACGTAATGCCAACAAATACAAGAAGAAATGTGTATCGGCCAAAGGTTTATAATATCTAGCCTGTGTAGGAGATGACTTTCAGGAAACCGGAATCTTAAACTTCACTACTTTAGTCTAAAGGAGAAATAAGTCAAATATAATTTATTGAAGAACATTCTTCTTCATTCATTTACAACGGAGATTTAGCAGGATAAGACCTTTGGAATCAAGAATGTTCTATGGTACGGAGATATTTGCATCACATCTATGACAGCTTCTGTAAATTCATCCACTTTCTATATTAATGATCCACTCTGAACATCCGTATTGTTGGTTCATGATATTGTTTGTGCATAGCATTGTATTCAATATACCTTAGCATTTTATTTTATTTTATTTTTTTTTGAAGGGGTGAGGGAAGGTTTGGCGGAAACTTTTTTACGAAGCAGAAATGACAAAGCTAAACTTCAGATCAATATTGGTGGAAGGTTTATTTTATTTAGTTACCACTTGAAATTTGGAATTATCCTTGGAAATTAGGCTGCATTCCCTCTCTGTAATTACCTCAGAATGCTGAGGATCACATCTCCTCTGAACAAATGAGGCCAGAGATGACTGTTGTGATGACATTCGCTTCAACATTCATGGTGGCAACAGTAGGATTCTTTGCTTTTGTATGATTACACATTGCTAGTTGTTCCTCCCACAATTTGCTTTTCTAGGTTTTTCACAAATTCTAGGTTCTCACAGGAGGAAATAATTACTGGCAGTTGCCTAGCTTTGCTCACATGTATATGTGAACCTCAGATCCATATGTTCGTCTATTGTTGTCCTGTTGTATTCAGGAAGTGTAACATCAACATCGTTGTCCATTTCGAACAACAGTTCTAACATGGGATACAAAATTCCATGGGGATATTTTTTGGAAGTTGAGCATCCATTGATTGTTTCTGTTAACAGAGTATTGCATTTCTCCCAAGTATCCAAATACTCAGATGCATATTTATATTCCTAATGCAGACCAATCTCAAAATTCTCTGCATTCAGAGATCCTGTGAGAAGTCTCAAAATGTCACCCAGCTCAACAGCTGGAAGAGGGTGGGTGCGCCCCCTACAGGCACTGGGCTGCCTGTCTATCTCTCTCTCTAGGTATGAAAAGATGAGACTACTTTCTTCACAAAATGCAAAATGGTTTAACAGAAAGTGTCTAAGAATCCATTCTGCTAAGAATAATACAGCTTATGAAGTATGGAATTTCTGTTTTCTCAGTGAATCCCCAGATATGTACCTTAAAACTCAATTGGTAGAGGGACTGTTTCGGTTTTATAAGTTGCTTATTTGAATTATTTGTAAAAGGCAGAGTAGAACATCTTAGTACAGTAAATTCTTTCCCAGCTGGCTTTGTGTTTCCCAGTTACTGTCCAACAGAGTACTGCTGGCTTCATTTATAATCTCTCCTAATGATCAAAGGCTACAGCTCTGATTATTAATATGGCCACCGGCACTTATTCCAGCACACCATTATTTAAATCCATCATAATGGATGGGTAATTAGCAGATACATGATCTATAATAGATATTAATGCTTCATTAATATTAATGCACTCTATAACCTCAATCAAAGAACTGGATTGTGCAAATGTTAAATTCTGCCAGGTTAAATTCTGGGACAAAGAGTCTAAATATTTCTATATGTGTATTGGTCATACAAATATGAAGATCTGGGCATTTTTCCTAAATTAAGTTGTAATGGTAACAGTTTTCCTCACGAGAACGTTCCTTGCTTACATGAGCGATATGGATTAGTTCTAAGATCTGATTTGTGAAACTAGTTTCAGGTGTCCTCACAATGCAATGAGTTTCAGCTGGCCCTGTTTGTTTTTTTGATGAGGGGTAGGCTGATCGAGTTTTCCATATGACATGGAAATCATGTCCAATCCTATTTGGTGCTGAATAATATAAAATTATATTTTAAAGTTTTTTAAATCTCGAGCAATATCAGTCAAGAAATTAATAGTACATTAACAATAATAATCGGACTGACGACCAAGTTCAGTCCATTGTATCCTGCAACTACAAGTGCATGGAAAATCAAGACAATAGCCCAACAGATCGTCAATGCATGACAAATCCCAGCAGATAATTAGAACCATAGTTTGAAGTTATATTAGAAAGCATACTGGATATTCTGTCCTTATTGCTAAACCATGGTATCCGCACCCTCCCTCCCTGAAAAGCTTTCTCTGTCAGAATGCTCGATGTGCTGCTGATTCTGGAATTCCCTGTGTTGCTTTATGCTCTGGCCCACCACAGAATCTGCATTCTAACCAGAGGGCTACATTTTCATTGTTGCTGCTCCCTTAAAGTGGTTAAATACAACAGCAAAGCCAAAAATCTTAAGATTCCTTCTGCTGCCAGGTTCCAAGGCAGGCCAGCTTCCCTTGCCAGCCACAACAAACCAACCTCTAATATGTACCCTGCCCTGACAGTACCTACCATCAGCTTTATCATTTGTTACTCATAGGCCTGGGACCATGCACCAACAAAAAAAAAAAACTATGATCCAGGCCACCCCACTCAAAACAGCTGACCAATCCCTGTCTTGCACCACCTACCCTGACATACTCTTCACTCCCCAAGGTCTCTGATTCCCCTCTCTTCCTGAAGCCTGCTCAGTCCCCTCCCCCTTTCCCCTCATAAAGAGGACCCATAGCCCAGCTATTTAAAGGCCCGAGGGCAGCTCTATCCCGACAGATTATTAATAACAATTGCTAGGAGGCACTTTGTCACACAGCCTGTCAAGGAGTGCACGAAGCGTTGTAGATATAGGGAAAAGAACTGTTGACATTTCTTGTATACCCAGTGTAATCAGGTGGCAGTGTGATGTAAGAGATGCAGAGAGAATGTGTGTGTGTGTGTGTGTGTGTGTGTGTGTGCAACTGTGAGTGAGAAAAATGCTGATATTGCTTGGATGAACTAGGATGTGAAAAAACTTGTTTTTTTTTACATCTACAATCTAAACGGTCTTATTTTCATGATTAAGTGAATGATCTCTGTAGTGGAACCATACAATTTTGCTGTCAGTTACACAAGCATGCCCATTGTTCTCAAAAATCCACACCCATTTTTTGTTCAGCAAATAATTTTCCCTTCGAAATCTTTTTCCAAAATATTTATTTGAACATGGAGTATACTTACAAAAAGGCCTGCATGCTCCAGAGTTGCTCGCTCTGCGATTTGTTTCCGTAACCCGTGTGTTCTCTCAATGTAAACATGCATGCGAACAGGCATGCAATATGGCCGCATGCACGCGACGCGCGCGCGCCCAGGTGGCCACTGGATGGCAGTGGTGTGGAAGGAGTGATGATGGGGACACGAGCGTAAGAGACGTGGAGCGTTTAGGCCGTAGTGAGCTGAGGGAGTCAATGAACAGGAACAAAGATAAGGGAAAGTGAGGTGGAGCTTCACGACTGGGGCGGCAGTTACTTTGCTGTTATTAAAAAATACGGATTAATACTCACTGGTTGTAAGTGCAGTGTGAGGTGCATCTTAAGTTTGAGCATCGGTCACGTGTTCAGTTTCTTGCTGTCCCAGATAACGGGTGTATATATGATTTTACATATTCGGTAAAAGATCATATAAATTAGATTATAAATAATAATCTAAATGTAATGCAGTTTTATTAAACTGTATCATAGCTTCTGCCAGCGAACTTTTGTGGTATGCGTACAAGAAGCTTAAGATGCATGAACCCTCTTTCAAATAATGATCTCTTGCAAGTGAGCGCAACAAACGCGTTGTTTAATGTATTAACATAAATAAATGTTAATTTATAGGTTGCATAGTGTCTTACTGGACGTCTGATGAGGAATTTGTGTCAGAAACTCAAAACTGGTTACGCGGTGGTTTTAACGAGTAAAGGGAAAGATCGGATAAAACGGAAAAAATGGTCTTTCTCTTTTCCTGTTCTCATTTTTTCTTTAATATCTGCAGCCTGTTGCTTATTCATACGGGTTTAAAAAGTATCGAGCTGTTATGGCTTAACAAAATGCGACAGGTCGACAGATGAAAAGAAAAAACATTTTACATGGCGAAACATTGTTTATATCAGAACTTAATTTGTCAATACCCGGATATATTTAACTTTTTTTTTTTTTTTTTTTTTTTTACAGAAGCAGCAGCGTAAGACATATGTAAAGACGAAACACAGATGCAACACAACCTCCTACGTGAATGTGACAAATAGTTTTGGTAAACGGATATCTTGTTGCTTCAAGGCCATGGAAGTCACGTTTCCAGCTTGTGGTGTTGTCTGTGCCACTGGAAGGAAATCAGTAGTGGTTTAAAATCGGCGTATTTTTAAATTCATTGTAGCTACTGTTCCGCGTTACGGTTCTGCCATTGTATAATTATTATTATTATTATTATTATTATTATTATTATTATTATTATTATTATTATTAATAATAAATAGCCTGATGCCGATATTATGACTATGGTAGTATATTAATTCTAATTCTATTAATTTTATTATCCATGCTGTTTTTATTAAAAATTAAAAATTAAATAAAAACAGGCACGTAGTAGGCCTATATTCAGCATTCAGCTACATTTGTCCTCCTTACTGTATTTACATTGGTCTTCAGCCGCTCGCTATGCGAATCCATTCTCGGAGAGCATTGGGAAAAGCAGTCCGTGGTCTCGCGAGGCAGGCTCCATTCGGGAGACTGCGCGCGTTTTGTCGACGTTTTCTGGCTGTTTCGCAGAAACAACGGTCGATATTCTGAAAAAAACTGATTTTAAGAATGAGTCGGCCTGTACCCCTTTTTTCTAATGTTATTGGAAATAACACGCGCTATGTAAGCGACATGCGTACGTGTTTATATGACCTGTTGTGCATGTGCTGTTGAAAATCAAGAACTGAAAACGTCGAGAAAGACGAACTCCTTTTGCGATACATTAGGCTTCTTCAGTCAACCAGCCAAATTATTTTTCTGTAAAATTACTTACGCTATCATTCACGGATAATAAGCGAGTTACTTGCCAAGCTGACTACCTGGAAAGAGAACCCTAGTCTCGTTTGTCTGGCACTGCAACATAATATATTCATACAATGATATAGCCCATTTAGCATGTTTATTCCAAATGTCATAATTTTACAAGATCATCATATAATAAAGAAAATATTTTTGCTGAGTTTTGTCCATGCTTGCTTTTTGACTATATCCCAAGATTTCTAAGCATTGGGTACTGTCATCTTTATTCAGGAGTTTCTGATTCCTTAGTATAACTGAAATTGCTGTGTCTGTGACTATATTTGCTGGATATTCTGCGTCAATTATTATTTATCCTTAAACTCAAATTTTACAAGAAGAAAAAACATCTTATATCTGTAAATAAATGTACTTTATGAATAAGATGGGAAACTATTTGGATGAAAATGATAATCACAACATATTCCCCTGCACTTAGATGCTACTTCCACTTGTGCTTAATTGTTGATATACTTTCAATTTTTACAAATGTCTATAAAATCCCAAAACCTTTTTGCACACTATTTTAAAATAGCCCAGAACTATTTTAATATTTTGATAGGCTACTCTTTTAATATTGGTAAAATATTTTGTGCTATGAAACAAAATGGCACTATACTTATATTTCTCCTATTTCTCCTAAGTCTTTTCTGTAATATTGTTTTGCTGTGGACAGTGTTAATGTCATTTATTTTCTCACACAAAGCCACCGACCCACACACAAACACACACACTACGCACAATATTTTTATAATTTTGCCTTGGTATGAATTGTTTCCTCTTCAAGAAATTTTGTACAATATATATTCACTTTTCTGAAATGCCAGTTTACAAGCTTGAATGTATAATTGAATACATTTTGACTAATTGGCTGTCGATGTGACCAGGAGGATTGACCTTCCCACGATACCTAAAGAATGCTTTAGCAGATTCTCAGA